>NW_008794543.1:4193133-4212589 GCF_000699145.1 Aptenodytes forsteri | reverse complement strand
AATGTCTTTACTGAAAGAGTGGTTAAACATTGGAACAGGCTGCCCAGGGAAGTGGTTGAGTCGCCATCCCTGGAAGTATTTATAAGATGCGTAGATGAGGTGCTTAGGGACGTGGTTTAGTGGGCATGGTGGTGTTGGGTTGACGGTTGGACTCGATGATCTTAGAGGTCTTTTCCAACCTTAATGATTCTATGATTCTATGATTTTTTAATGAGCTTTTAAACCCCATTTTTCAAACTCACAAACCCCAAGGTTTTTAATCTCTTACCTGGAATGAATGAACTGAATGCAAAATGAGTTTAAGTTTTCATGAGCATTTAGTTTAAAAACCCCTTTCTTCATATGCTTATGTTCCTATCCAAAATAACAATTATCTATGCATAACTTCTCAATTATATTCTTTCATTGCTATGCATGTTTAAAAAATGTCACAGTTTTATTGTTTAGAATGGTTGGCAGCAGGAAAGCAGTACGAGCTGGTACTTCAGACCCTGGCATGCAAAAATTAACTTTGTAGCTTCTCTGTTGAAGGATCAATAGATGAGGTGGGAGAAGTCATAGAGGTTTGTTCCAGTAAGTTGCCACAGTTATGCCTCGCATCAGCCTTTATATTATATATTACTTTATCAGCCTCATACTACACACGGAAGAGGGTTTTTTTCTTAACAAATCTCTAAGCAAAATTCTCAGGAAAATCATGCTTATTCACACCCTGTAATTAAGATACTTTGCCACTCATAGTCTTGATTTTTACTAATTCAAGAGTTTACTAACTCAAGATTTTTGACAGAATCTCATTATTAAAAAAAAAAAAAATCTGTAAAAGCAGAAGAAAAAGCAGAGAAGCTTAGAATTGAAATTAGCTTTCTCTGTGCAATTAACACTGTTAGCTATAAAGTTTTAGCTAAATTGTTTCAAAGTGAATTGATTTGTTAGAATAAAAAAAAAATAAGATAAGGCACCATTAAAAATTCTAGATCTTTGCTTAAAATTAGTAACATACTTATTTCTAAAAACAAACAAAAACCAGAGACATTAACCTGGTGACCCTGAAACAACCTACTTTATACAGATATAGCATCAGAAGGCATCAAAATATACCTAAATATATTACACTTGCTGCTCTTCTCTCAAACAGATTTACCACCAAAGTTCTTGATCTGTCTGTGGAAACTGTCAGCAAAAGCTGATGTTTCCTGCGGTAAAAAAAACCAAACCATTGAAAGTCTGTGAACTGGACTGAGACCAATCTCATTTCACAAAGGTATTCAGTGACCCACTGGAATGTCAAAAAAGCTCTGATCACTAATCATGGTGACCTTATTTACACTAGTTATTTCAAGGTGATAGATTATATATCCTATTACTATTCTCTTGAGCTATACAATTTCCCCAAATAAATAAGTTATAAAGTAAACTGAATCTTTTTCCAAATTATGCCAAGATCTGGCTTCAGTTGTATTTGCTTCACTTTCAAGCCACTGAGAAAACCAAGACTAATCAGAGTACAGAGATTAATTCCTTACATTGAATTAGATTGACCTGTGCTCTGAATTCTTGCAAAAGAAAATAAAAGCCATGAATACTGGTTAAGTTGGATCATTAAAAATAAATAAATCAAAGTGTGGTGGATTTGGAGGGGGTTTTTGTTTTTGGGTTTTTTTAATGTATGTTTTTGCACTTATCTTTTTGACTTGCAAGGATCTTATCGAGTCCAAAATCTAGCCGCTAAGCAATACAGGCTTAACGCCCGGTTATTACAGATTCACAGAATGGCTGAGGCTGGAAGGAACCTCTGGAGGTCATCTGGTCGAACTCCCCTGCTCAAGCAGGGCCACCTAGAGCAGGTTGCCCAGGACCATGCCCAGATGGCTTTTCAATACCTCCAAGGGTGGAGATTTCACAGCCTCCACAGGCAACCTGTGCCAGTGCTCAGTGCTTTGGAACAGTGGTGCAGTTTTCTTTTAAATACTCAATTTTTTTCATCCTTAGTGTAATTTTTCCTTAAATTGTTTTCCAGGACCTGAGTTACTGCCCACTGATATACTGTTCCATCTTTATGGATTTTGAATGCACAAATTCCTTTCATTTTATCTTTTTAAAAAAACCTTATAACTTGTTAACAAATTAATTGTGTTAATTATGTCAAATATGAAATGTTTCCTTCACATTTAAAAAAAAAATATTCCAGCTCATTTTCAAAAGCTTATTTAAAAAAAGTTTCTAGTTTTCAGGGCTCAAAAATAATGCAGAAAAAGAGAATCTGTCTAAAACTGTCAACTGCAAACTATAGCAACATTATTACATTGCTTAATGATTGATGAAGTAATTGAAAATTGGCAGTTTAGCACAATTTATGTTTACAATAGACCTTACATTAAATTAAACAATGCAAAAGGCACCAATTTTGGCCTAATTTTCAACCCATGCAAAATTAATATCTTCCAAAGTCTTATAGGAAACCGATAGAAAAAATGAAAAGCAGCAATTCCTACTGTTTTTGTGGAAAAGGAAACATTTTCAACTTTTCTCAACTAAGAAACAAGACCATACACTAAACATTCGAAGCAGGTAACCTAAGTGATTGCGATGTCTAGGCAGGAAACATATTTAGGGTATTGAAGGAAGTCAATAATGCTGATTATCACAATGTACATGGTTAAAGCCTCCTCATTAGCAACTAGATTTTTATGAAAATATATTGAGTATCTTTCTTTTTATAAAATAAGGTTCTACAAGTTCAGAAAATGTAACATTTGAAATGTACAAACCTTATCAATGTGCAGTTTTGCTTCCAGGTGATGGCAGTATGGATTTATCAAGGTATTGCTTACACTCTATCAGGTAAAACTCACGGGAACGAGCATTCCCAAATGAAGAAGAAAGATAAACTCACCCACCCTCTGGATCCTGTATTTCAAGGAAATCTTAAGGAACCACATTTGTTAAGCTTGAAATCTGTAGATTAGATGTATCGTTGTCAAAGCACTCAGTACATTTAAAGACAATCATTATTATTGATGGACACTGAATTTTGTTAGAACTTACCCCTGAAACTAGGCAAGGAAAAGAGACAGTTGCCTCCTCTGGGAAATCATAAATACAGACAGATGTTATTTCCCGTTTTAAACTATTTTGAGATTCCCATAACATTAACATTCCAAATAATCAATTTCAAGTGTGTATCTCTACTCCTAAATCAAATGAGAAAATAGACATCTTACCTCTACCAAATTAAAATTCATGCTGAAAGAGCTACACCTTGTAGCCGTATCTGTCATACAAACAAATTTACAGCCTCATCTGCAATCAAATAAGCCATCAGCCAATAAGGCACCATCCACACATTTGAATATATACCTGAATTGATGGTTCCTAACCGCTCCAGAGACAAGGGCAGGACCAGCGGGACTGATGATAAATTTCATCAAGTTAAAAGAATTTCTCTTTTATCTTTTCCTTTCCATGTCTATTGTGGCCCTGCTTAGGAGGCAACTTTATTCTGGAACTTAAAACACGTTCTTTGGTACTGTCTGGAATGCAAATGATCTTCAATGCTTAATGACTATTTTTGAATCAGATCTTGTACTATGGAGAAAAGGGGAGTAATTCAAAATACCTCCCAAATCTAATCTCCAGCAACGCAGGTTAAATCAAGACTCCATAAAGTCACCTGCCTCTTTTCTTCTTGGTACTTCACCCCGCTTTCACCGCGCTGTTTCCGAAATACCTCACCTATCCCAGTACTACCATCACCAGATCAAATTGTACAGATTCTCTTCCCACTTCTACCTTCTCTTTGTTCTGGTGCCTTTCCTTTGTAAATTCAGTCCTAGCTTCTTTCCCCCATACCCATCTCCTAATCTTATCAGATTCTATGCTCTTTTTTCTCCCTTTTCCCATGTCACTTGTGACACAGACCTCATGTGCTACATTTTCAATTCTAAGCTTCCCTCAGCAGACACCATGATCTGTTTCTCTCCATCTTCCCCACCTACTAGTCCATAAGATTCTGCTCTGACGCTCCATGGAATGGTCAGGATTAATGATGCTAAGTGACAAAAAGATCTTTGAAGAGCTACCTACGAAGATGTGAAACATTTTCATCGGGAATGCAAAAAGTGGTACTACTAAAAATCTTAAAACTTGTCCAAATTTGGGCCTATGAAGCAGACAATAAGCATAGATTTGACAAAATCCACTTCTCCATGTAATTTCACCTTCCTGCTTCAAAGTAGGAGGACCGTAAGACTATTTAAAGTAAAATAATATGTATAAATAAGCAAAACGCTGTTTTCCCTACTTGAGGTTTCTGAAATATGCATTTCGCCTGAAAATCTCCCTCCAAATATTCAACCTGATGCAGGTATCTCACATTAGGAATTCCAACCATTATGCCTTTCGCTCAATAGTGTCATAAACCGCTTAAAATTGAAAATTATATTGAGAAATATTGAACAAACTTAATAGACATTTCATCAGTTCTACTTACAGTAATTGAGTGCAAATTCTACAATGTATTAGAGTATAAACTGTTTGAGCTAAATCATGGAAGTCCCTAGATTGCTCTATTACAGTATTAATTGTTAAAGCTCACAAAAGGAACCTCCTGTCAAAAATATTAAAAATCAATTAGAGATTTAAAAGTATTTGGCACAAGAACTGCAGTTATTTTTACAAAGCGGCACACACTTATGCCATACAAATCACCTGCAATTATCATTTCTTCACTTAACTAATTTGCTGGTTTTAATGATAGGGAAGATTATACAGAGTTCTTTTTTTTATATAGTATTTCAAAACTTGACGTTTATATAGAATAATGCATAATTTTTCTTTAAATCAAACCTATTGCACAATGTACCTCTATTTTCAGACAAGGCTACAAATTTATGTGTGTATATATATCTGACCATGACACTTTCATGATGTATAAGGAGAACCAGATGCCTAGGAAAGGAGTTTACTACAGTCAGCACGCTGAGCACAGGGCATCTATGCTAGTCACTACAAAAGGATGAGAAGAAAGCTGAGTCCTTTCCCTTCCACAGGCTCAGGAAGCTCACTTCTGGCATTTATCCCCTGATTTGTAACTCTGAAACTTTCTGAAACAGGGTCCTGAGCTTTATTCTGAAAACTAAGCAGCATCGATTCTTTCAAAATACATGTGACGGAGCTGCTGTTTTACCTGGTCGCTCATGGTTACAATGCGCACATGAGATAACAGAAAGCACAGGTTCAAAAGCCCTTCAACTAAAGGGCATCTGAATACTTGCTTTCCACTTTCAGAAGAGCGCCACAGCCAGCTCGCGATAACAGACTCTGCACTCATCCTCGTACCCTCGTAGCACACCTCCCTGGCACCACAGGGAGTCCCGAGATACTCCTTGGATCACAGCGAACACGTAGGAATTGCCCTAGCTCCACGATTAGGGTATTCACGTGGGAGGAGGGAGGACCGAGTTCAAGTCCCTGCTCTAACGAATGCTTAATTTAGAATACTGAAATGTTCATTGTCATGGAATCTGAAAGCCTGATTTCCCATCCCAAAAGGCTGCCTTAATCACTAGGTTACAGAGCTCTCTCTGGCTTAAAAGATATTTAAGTACTTAATCCTAAATAGAACAGCCCCATCATGAAAGTGTCTGAAAGAACTAGCCAATTGGTTTGCATGAAAACCTGAATGTAAACACCTTAGGAAAGGGAGGAGGTGTGACTCTGGTCTCTCTAATATTTCAGCAAAATATTTTAAGCAAAACCATTTTACACCATCTTTTCTGGCAGCTCTTTTCTCATCAGCTCATTTAAGGACATCCTTTGCATATCACTACAGAATAGGGGACATGAGCATCCATGCTGCATATACATTGTTTTCACAAGTAAGGCCAATGATTCAAAGCAGGTTCCTTGCAGCTCAGCTCACTGGTCACATTTTGTAAGCCAGGCAAATGCTGAGAAGCAGCAAATGATCATCTTATACAGCTATGGAATTTGAAACTAAAAATCCAAAGGACTTTTCTTCTCAGTACTTGACAGGTGAGGTATGAATACATTGACATTTAAATGCTTGATTTAGATGCCTGCAGGGACATTTAGGCACCAGCATCCCTCTTGTAAACTTGTCTTTTAAACGCTTTGAGATTTACAGACAAACAATACTTGTAATAATGAATTTGGAGAGTTTAATAACAATGTCATCAACTAATCTGTTTAAATTATCTGAGTTCCTTCAGCTAACCTGAATTAAAATGTTGCTATTAACTTTCAAAGAAGCAGGATTAGGCCTATTTTCCATTGCTAAAACAAAAAGAACACAACTTAAAAATCTGGTAAAGATCACTAAGAGCCATAAATGTTCCTGCTACATCATTCAGAAAATTGCAATGCTTGAAAGAAAGGATAAAAATAATTAGCTGAGTCTATCATGTTTTATACTGCTTGCGTACAATAAACATATATGCAATTTTACAAGGTATAAGTAATCGCTTTTTTGTCACAGGTAAGATTTACTAGCTTCCATTTCAACTTGGTGTTATATAATTCATAATGTAATAGCACACCATAAGCAGGTATGCTTTACATGTAGAAAACAGAGAAAAAACCCCAACCCCAAAACAACAAACTTTGAAGAAGAAAAAGAACCCAACAAAAGTCAACACCCAAGATGTTCGGACAGAGTTCAGGACAATTTCTGCTTGAATCAGTGGGCAAAGGTACTGATCCAGCAGCTTCTAATGCTTACTGCTAATGCTCTGCATGAAGAGTTGTAATAGAATTGCTTTACTAACGACCTCCATTATAGTCTTCATAGATTTTTAAGAACAAATAGGCTCCCACCACATTAAAGTGAAGTAATCTACTTTTCAGTCCGATATGGGTGGGTGGGTTTTAAGAGTAATAATGTAACTAAAAACTTCTTGCTCCTACAAGAGCACCATGGTATCCACAAGCTGGGATTCAGAGTCATTTTTATCTACAGCTTCCTTAATGAGAGACAACAAACTGCACTCACATATTTTTGAAGGTTAAACTTTTGACCATGCTAATGACTGTACTTTTCAAAGGCTTATTCTCTTTTCCTCTGTGAGGGGAGTGTTATATACACATGTTCTTACACATCCAGGCCCTGATAAAAATCTCTTTGCTTCAAATAGGGATCTGTGTTCTGTTGTCAAATTACTTTAAAGCAGACTTTATATTATAAAGAAACATAGACAAACATTTGCAATTACTGTGTGTATCTTTGCTTTTAAAAATAACTAACTGAGACTCTTGTTCAGTACACTCCAAATCACAAAGGCTGAGACCACTGTTCTCAATGACTTGACCCTATCATTAATAGATTAATTGTCCTGGAATAAAAGATAGAGAGAAAAACGAATTTGCTTCTGAGCAAGCAAATTGCATAGTAAACATAGAAAACCTTTCCTAGTTTAAGAACATCATAAGAGGCTGATGAGGAATTAAAGAGAGTGTGTTTTATCCTGTAAATTATTTTACTATTACTTATGTTACAACTAAAGCCCAACTTCATGAAACCTTCAGTTTGGATGCCATGTTTGGAACGCCAAATCCTTACAAAAAAAAAGTCAAACAATTCTGCTGATGGGGAATTTCTTTATAAATTTGTGAGATAGCTGGCTGACGAAAGCATTAAGAATAAAGCTCTTTCTTGATGTCCTTCACTATTTACATTCTGTAATATTTCATATAATTAAATAACTACCTCTTTAGCATTGCATTTCTTCACTATGAGAACATACGTAAGATTTTCAGTGCTATAAGCATTTTAACAGATGCACGTGGCAATAAACAGCTTAACTGTTCTTCTATTCATGCTCACAATTAATGCGATTTTTGAAGAACAGAGACACCACTAAAAGGCTTGAAAATTCCTATACATCCTTCTCACCATGGATGTTATATGAATCTTTGATTTGCATTATATGGTACATATGATCTAATCATGCAGGTTGGAAGTTCTAAACGTAAAAACAAATCACAAGGTGTAGGGATTTCATTGTAAGAACCTTACTCCCAATATTGGGCACTCACTGACACCAAGTCACTGAATAGGCATCAGTATCTTTGGAGATCAGCACACTGAGTTAGACAAGTAAATGACAATTAGGATTGCTATGTAAGGCAACTATTAATAAACTATTAAAAAAAAAATCCTGTAAGCATGAGATGAGATTGCTGGAAAGGAAAATATAAGCAACTATGTGTGAAGTGTGTGGGGTGGAAATCGGCCTTTACCTGATATATCTAGATATCCTATACAATTACTTTTCTTACATACTTGTTTATCACTTATTCATTATTCATATTTTTAAAGTAAATAACTATAAATTGAAAATAATCACATAAGGTGCAGAAGATAAATCTTTTATATAGATTTAAGCACAATCATCTTAAGGAAAGCAGAGAACTTGTATGAAATTATTATAAGAAATAATTAAAAGTATGACACAATTTAAAGAAATTGGACAGGACACCGAAAGGCATTTCATAACAGTGAGGTTAATTAAATTATAATACAGTTTTCCAAAGTAAGTGATTTTATTTTATAAAAATACCAAGGGAGGAAAGGAAGGAAAACGTGGTAGTGTATACCTACATAGTAGCCGCCTTCTGCTTGGGCTTCTAGGATACATCTATACAGACTTTTGTGGAGAGACAGGAACTAACTGCCCAGGCTCACAAAACAGCTTTTCCAGATCTTCTACCAGCTAACAGCTAGGGAGCATTCAGTCCACGGGACCAGTCTAGAGCTAGTCCAGAGCGAAGCCCTCTGGAACGCCTGTTAAATAGACATTGAGTCCTCAGCAGCAGCTACTGTGCTATCAACACTATTTGTTGATGTAAACTTAGCCACCGATGGCCACCCATCCAAGCCAAAACTAAAAAATGGTATACATCAGCTTGCATTCTGCACTGTGCAAACACAACCAAGTAGTTTCCCGTTATTCTCAGGAGCAAACTCATTTGCATCAGCCTACACTATCGACAGAGTCAGCTCACATCAATCTGCAAAAGGTTACATGGATTTTCTGTCAATAGAGTTTGAGCTATTGGCTTTAAAGGCAGCTGGAGCTGCAGAAGTCAGCCAGCTGCAGTAGTCTTTCCCAGTTATGCTGCCTCGTCCCCAGACAGACTTCCCCGGCTGTGATGCTGTGGCAAGACGTGGCTCTTCAAAGAGACAGTGAACCTGAAGCAGAGACAGCCTCAAAGCGGTTCAGTCACTCCAGTGCAGTGCTCAAGACTGACTGGTAAGCTCAGACAGCTAGCCTCCACGTTCCTATGTTACGCAATTTATGGAAACCTTCAATGACGGCTGTGAACACATTCACACTGCAAAGTAGTATTATAGCACTTGAAAAAAGCAGCTTACTTAAGTTTTATTTTAAACTCAGCATTCATAACAATAAACTTTACCAGAATATAAACAACAGAATACCCTGAAAAACAAGAATTTCTCATCATTCTGATACGCTCACCAGCTGCCTATCTTTCACGCTACTTTACTATATTCACATCTATTTTAAAGCAGTTTGGAGGGAATCCAAAGAGCCACCAGATGCTGTTTGCTGTTCCCCAAAGAGAACCACAGATTATATCATAATAAGAGACTGCAAATCAGAATTAAAAGTGATACATCATAAATCCCTTTTTCGGGTTCCATTCTGTGGTTTGAGGTTTCTAAATACGATTTTGAATTTTTTAATATTTGCTTATATTTTCTTTTGTTTTCCACAGCTGGTTTCTTTGGCTACCATTCATGCTGCCCAAATTGCAGACAGAATATTCTTCCTCTTATTGACCTTTGCAGCACTGCTTGCTGAGAGCATATTTTAATTTAGATTTCCAATACTGGCAGAGAGAAGTGTGCAAGGCTGCTTGCATTCCCATTAGTGGAAGGTGCCAGTAAGCACACAGGAGATGTGACATTAGACACATCCAGGCCTAGCACAAGTCAAAATGAAGATAAATAATCTCAGTTCCACCCCAAAAGAGATACTTTTTATAGAGAAGAATGAACATTTCCATCTGATCTATAGGCAGTAGTGCTTTAAGTAGGACAAATTTCTGTATTCTGACCATAACAGTAGAAAATCCTAAGCAGTGTGAGATCCATCCACAGACATACTAACACCACAAAGTAACACTTGGTAATATTTTACCAGAAATATTTTTCCATTTATCATATATTTTCTCATCAATGGAGAATTAAAGCAAATATACCAAAAACCTTCCAAATTCCTGTCTACTTGGAGGTTTTTCCTAAATGACACAGAGGACCAGACTCCTTGAGTGCTGAGATGATCCTCTTCATAATACCCACATTACCAAAACCAGTCTTTTCTCTCAATATGTATTTCTCCTCAATATGCTTCCTACGTTAAGTGTCCTGGTTTCGGCTGGGTTAGAGTTAATTTTCTTCCTAGTAGCTGGTACAGTGCTGTGTTTTGGATTTAGGATTCAGCTTCCCATGCCCTGCCAGTGAGAAGCTGGGAGGGGGCACAGCCAGGACAGCTGACCCAAACTGGCCAAAGGGCTATTCCATACCATGTGACGTCCATACATGAGCATGTGACGTCATGCTCAGTACATAAACTGGGGGGAGTTGGCCAGGGGTGGGGGAGGGAGTGACTGCTGCTCCGGAACTGGCTGGGCATTGGTCAGCGGGTGGTGAGAAACTGCACTATGCATCACTTATTTTGTGTATTATTTTATCATTATTATTATTTTCCGTTCCTTGTCTGTCCTATTAAACTGTCTTTATCTCAACCCATGAATTTTACTTTTTTTTTTTCCCCAATTCTCTCCCCCATCCCACTGGGTCGGGGGTAGTGAGTGACTGGCTGTGTGGTGTTCAGCTGCCTGCCGGGTTAAACCACAACAGTAGGTATACAGAAACACTGAAATCATAGTCAATGTCACCCTATCCACCAAAAGCATCACACAGCGCTTTTGAAGCAGACATATTTGAAAAGCATCCAGAACGACCTGTGAAGCTACTGGGTCATTTTGCCTCTCCTCTGAATCAATAGAATAATGTTCCTCATCCCAAAATGAGAATTTGTTATTTAAAAATTTCAAGAAGAGATCTCTTTTGCTGTTTGAATTGTGACACACTGCTCTCTGGAAAATATGATACAGGTAGTCAACGCCACTTTACCATTTCTGGTCTTATTCAGTATCTCTGTTCACAGAAGAAAAGGTACATAATTAGCAAATAGCATGACTTCTGCACCTCATGTATTAGGACGGCTGTGATGTTATGCTCCTGCCACCATCTCGCATACCAGCTTCTGCAAGGCTGATGTGATAATAACACACTTTCAACTCACCAACAGTACCAGGAGCACTGAATTCTTTGTACAGTAAAATCACAAATGAAACAAAGGAAAACTATGAATGTATCAAGATTAGTGAAGCCTCACATTTAACTTAAATGCCATGTAATTTTTTTTTTTTAAATATTAATACTGGAAGACAATATTTCAGAATAGCTGTTCTGCCACCCACAGAGTAAATGCAGATAAATCGGACAAGTCCTGAACTTTTTATAAACCAGCCCATTAAGTACTCAAGGAACTCTTGCGCATTTATGTTACAGCTTTCTTTCCTCTTTCTTTGCATCAGCGAACACATGGAAGACTTACATTTTAATTTACCTGCTAAATACAAAGCTGACACAAAAATAAAAATGAAAAGTAAAGCACAAAAATTATTTGAAATCGCTAGTGCCATAATCCATTCCTTTCCCTGCAACTGCTAAAGCAATACACCCTGTCTCTCCTTGCTTTCTCTCCTCCTCCCCAGCCTAATTAAATTTCTAATTTTGAATCAAGATGACAATTCCAAAATTGCTTTCCTTCATTATTTTATTTTATTACTATTTTACTGCTATTTTCTACTGCGTCATACCCTATTCCCTACATTATGTCTCCACCATCTTCTGTATAAAAACTTTTTGGCCTTCATATTCCAAGTTTTCCATGACATCAAATCTGGCGTCATCCAAGTCTCCAATTAATTCTTGCTGAAAAATCTCCCTAAAAGCTTACTTTTAGTGCTAGTGTTTCGCAACACCTTTATATCTTGTTCTGGGGAGACAGGACTGTGGGGTTTTGGGGTAGGGGGGAGGGATGGGGGTGGCGTGGCTCTTCAATGCTATTATCGTCATTTTACACTTCACCATTGTATACCGCATTAAAGCGAATATGCCCCTTCACCACGAATATTTCCACCATACTCATTTAAAAAAAAAAAAATCAAAAAAAAAAAATCAAAATAACATTATTATCAAGAGATTTGAAAGTTATTTAGTCAATTCATGTGAAAAATACAGATTTCTCTCAAATCTATTAACCTGTCATTTCCAAACCATTAGGATGTTTCTTCCAAAATGTTATGGTTTATGATTTGAACTAATGATTCGTAAGTAGTTAAATGTGCTTTTTGCACAAGTGCATCATATATTTTTGAAAAAAAATGAGTCAGATCTGGGGTTAAGACAGAGGAGTAATACTAATATAATATTAATATAAAAAGGGATTAGTGACAGGGTGACACACTTGCTCTTTATAAAAATTCATGTAGGCTTATCTTTGCTATCTGAAATTTCTATAGTATGCTAGAAAAAAATCACAGCACAAATCCTTTTGCTTTATCACAAATACAATAATATTGTGACAGGAAAAGTCTATGGCAGATCTCTAGCAAAAATAACCCATTAGCTCCTTCTGGTCGGTTACTTTTTTCAGCCTTTTCCTTCAAATATGTTACTATGGCTGCTAGTTGTCATGACATATTATTTATGAGACATATGTCTTTTGTTAAGCACTGTTCTTTTTATGAAATTTTTTGACAGGTTTTATTTACTGCCAGATAATATACCAGAACATTTTACTGGCATAGGTCACGTTAGGACTGTAAATTAAAGCATCTTGATAGGGAACTAGAGCTTACTAATTCAAATTATAACCGTTAGAGAATAGGAAAGTTGTGATATTTGATTAATTAGGAAAATAAAACTTTCTGTATTACAAAACATAGCTGACTATTTGTGACAAGACATGCCAAAATAATCATGTCAAAATGATCCCTCTGCATCAAGAGTATCTCCTCATAGAGCAATGAAGGATAGCACTAAATACATCATTATTAGACAATTTTTTGTTTCATTGCTCCCAATACTTCAACTTCAAGCTCATTTACTTAACAGGACATTAAGAACTTATATTAGCCTATAGATATAAAAGAGGTAAATTTTATTTAATCTCTTCTGCTTTGTTTAATTACCTACACTGAGAAGCAGAGTAATATAAACCCAGGTGGAGTACTGTGTTAGCTGCGAACATGCAGCTGTAGGCAATTATCTTGTGCCATCTGAAAATACTGCTCTACGAGGCTGAGCTAGCTTGAGTATCTCTGCTCTGTTGTGTTACGCAAACTTAAACAAACGTTAGTCAACAAGCTTCTCATTTTTCAGAGAATGACTAGGACATGCTATTAACACATTAAACATCTGTTAGGAATCTCTACATCAAATCAACATACCAATAATTCATCAGTGGAGGTTTTATCTAATTACTTCACTGATACGGCACTGTGATATCATATGAATATGAACATGAACAGCAACAGCAGTGAACACACACAAATTAATACGCAAGGTCTAGTAAAGACAGTATAATCCATACAGAAATCTGTGCAACCATGACACCACTGATGATCCAGGCCAGCTCCATTAAAGGTAGAACAGATATGCCTAACTAATCTGATATTTTAAATGTTTTCATAAAGCTATCCCCCCTCCCTCACTCACTCAAAAAAACCCCAAACACCTCAAAAAACAGGTAGACTTTTCTAGTACAGTAGTATTATTCCATTTACTTTTTCCTTTTTTTGTTGTTCTTTTAGAGTCAGGTGGATACAATTAGGCCAGAATTAATTAGATGGAAGAACTGAAGGGATAATAAATCTCTCCACAGTTCTAATTCAATTACTCCAATTTAGGAAACAGTCTAAGCAGAAGGTTGAGCTAGCTCAAATTCAATCTATTTTAGGAGGTCCTACAAGGCCATAAACTGGCTCAATCTCAAGACACTTATTCCGGCTTTTGGAAGCTCAGTACTGCTCATAAACTTTTCCTAGCCTGGAAACTGAACTTGCTTGAGAGGTTTGCTTGATAAGCTCGGGGGGGTGTGTGTGTGTGTGTGTGTGTTCAGCAAACACCTACGAAGCAGAAAATGACCTGTAATTACGACATCAACTTAAAGACTTTCCCAAAATTTTTAATTTCAATTAATGTAACCATCATGCAATTTTAAGGCAATGCAACAAAATCCCCACACCAGCACTACAGCTTCTGCTAGTTACAAGGCAATAGCTGTGAAACACCTGAGCCGAGTTCTCTGGCTGTAACTTGGCAGTTGCTATTTATGGGGTCTCAGGAAAGACACTTACCTTCAGGAAGGTAATATTTATGACTGTGTTGTTACCTCTGCATCTTTTGCAGAGACTGTCTTTGAAAGGCAATTCAGGGGGGATGGAATACCTGTCAGGCTTTATAAGACACTGCATCTTAGTAACACCCAGGAATTTGTAGATTGATGAGTACTGTCAAACAGCCTCTTTCAGTCTGGTCTTCCCCCATGCGTTTAGCCCAACACCTACGTGAAGCGCTCTTGCGATTTCTTGATGTGAGGCCTGGTTTAATATCTTATATTTTGGTAAATGTCGTTTTAAGTCTTTTTTTGCCACCCCTCAACAGGAAGTCTGGAACTACGGAAATAAGAGACCAAAGTGGGCCATTTAGCCTAAAATTACAGAATCTCCCCAATTGCCATAACTAGGTCAACATTTCATACATGTTCTGATTTCCTTTTTGGATACCTACCTTAGCATGCTGATAAATAATTAGTAATTATTAACGAAGCTCCTGGCTTATTCAAAGGAGAGCAATAAACTTCTCCAGAGGACAATTCAGAACCTTAAATTAGGCTTCTGCTCAAGAATTACTCTCTGGAGAAGCCATGTTCTCTCATATACTTTGAAGAGTTCCTAGGGAGATTAGTCAGGTAATTTAGCCTGCTAAATTAGATACTAGCAGTCATGCCGTATTGATTTTTTCTCCTAAGTTTTAATATAGTGCAACTCCACTTACATATTTCAAAAGCAAGTTTGTTGTGTTGCTCATCTGCATTTAAACTGTTCTCCAAGGCAAATAAAATTGTACACACATTACCTCTACATGGACATCTTGTTAAACATAATGATTATCATTAATATCTTTTACAGTATTGGTACTTTTTGAATGGCTCATAGCTTCATAATAATCTCATATATCATGTTTGGTGACATGCTCAATGATTCAAGTTTTCTTAGGACTGAAAAAAAGGTAAAGACTGAATAAATATTATTATTTAATACTCATTCAACTGATTCACAGCTAGTGAGGTTAGCTACAGAATTAAAGACAAGTAAGGCTATTCTCCAAAAACGAAAAAATACAAGTTACAAGTTTCTTAAAGCAAAAACTTTGGTAGCTCTTGATCAAAATATATGAATCTATAGACGATCTGTAATGTCATATAACAACCTGAACCTCATTTACCTAACCTCAAAGGGGTAGAGGAGAGAGAAAGAAAGTTAGTGAACAATTGAGCGAGAAAGAAACCACTTGAACAGTCAAAGGCACAAAAACAATTAGCAAAAAAGTGTTGTATAATTAGACCCAAAATATTTCTTATCCACTGCCCACGGCTTCCTGGTAAACTACAAATCCATAATTTATTCCTAATTTTTTTTTTTTTAGTCATAAAACTTACTTCATAAGAGATGTGACCCCAGGATTACACTTCCCCTGTCCCAGACAAGAACAGAACCACTGGCAATAAACTGAACTCACTTTCTGAGGCCTCACTCCTGCAATGTCAAAAATCATGAGAGGAGCACAGGTGCAATTACCTCAGAAAATGAGGCTGCCTCTTTATCCTTGGCCATCTCTCTCCCTGCTGCAGCTGTATCATTATTTCTAAAATGGTATGTCAGATTTTCAATTTACATCCTTATCTTGGCCATAAAAATGTTTCAAAGCCAATCTAAGGATGCATATGATTTATTGGCCTACTGTAATGTAAGTCACATTAAATTAAGTAGTAATATAATTCATTACTTTCTCAAGACTAAATACTCCTTCATATATTATTCTTCTGGAAAAAACAGGAATAATTGAATCCTTGACATAAACTCCATGAGAAACATGAATATGGGGATTCCACATCTACATTCTTTACACTTCGCAAACTACGGACAGAGATCTACTTTTATGATATTTACTTTCCGTGTTGTATAGTGTGTGAGACATCATAACCATCAAAGAAGAGCTGTTCCCTTTTCAAATTTTAAGCAGGAAAAAAAAAAAAATCAATAAAATGGTCAGTTAGAAACCAATTATGCATTGCTAATGCAATACAATAACATATGGTTTATTTTTATTCAGAAAATAAATATTCTGAAGTTTTTCAGTAGCTTACTATTTCTTCTCCAAGTTCATACTTCATGTTGCAGTATCATAACTGTCAATTAATGGTCCAAGAAAAAAAAAAAATCTAATACAACAAAAATACAGAAATTGGGTTCTCTGCATACCGCCTCATGGTGTTTCACAATACAATGGATCTGTTATTGGCGTAATCTTATGCCATATTCAGCTTTCTATGCCTCAAGCACTAGCTTGCTATCTAGCCGATTTCAACTGGGATATATTGAGTTCTTCCCAGCTGCTTAAACAACTGTTGTAGAAACTCTACGTTTGTCTTGGTAAAGCTGAGGAAAAGATCAAGAATTGAATGTGTGTACTTGTATAGCACTTCCCCCCATGACTCACACATAGAGAGGATACTATACCTGCAAAAGTTAAATAGCTTTATGTTAAAGTTAAACAGATTATGTTAATGGCCTTCCATTTCCTCCATAAGAAGTTAAACAACTCTATCTGTTTCTACTGTATTTACAATTTAAATATGTCACTGATTACTAGCAAGAGAGCCCAAATGATACTCTTGAACAGACTCAAGAGCTCTCTTACACTGAACTGAAGAGTTGCTGAGGAACAAATCGAGTAACATGAAACAGGTGGCAACACTGCCATGCATCTAATCCAGCTCAAATTCACAGTGCAGCTGAAGAAAAGAGCAGACAGAAGGTAACACTGATTCAATGTCAAGTGTCAAAGGAGAGTGGAAGCAGGAGCTCTTATTTAAACATTCAGCCCACAAAATTACAGCTGCTTGGAACATCTCTGCATGTGATGTGCTGCTGACACCCTCGCCCTAGTTAGACTGGCTACTTCACAACGTCGACACCTGCATTGCTTCCTTTCCCCTCTACAGTAAACATTTCTGTTAATACAAAGGTTTTGAAAGGCATTGTAAGAGATAAAAACTTTTGCAAATCCATACTCTGTACTCTGTATCTTACTAAGACCCTAATAACTGCTTGCATAACCAAAAACATAGACACAGAAATTAATAACTATTGCTACATTTATGGTAGTATACTATAGCCCTGAACACAAGTGTTACACAACCACAGAAAGCGTCAATCCCTGAATTTTGGTGGCAATCCCTGAAGTCCAAAAATAGTACAAAAGAACATCTGAAAAATGCACAGCATTAATGCAAAGGTGATAAAAAGCAAGATTATGTCTTAACCAGTGCTCTGTCAAATAGGAAGCAAGTGGAGTAAGCAAGGGTAAGGTGAAATCACAATATTTTCAAGAATTAGGAGGAGAAAACACACTCTAAACTTCATTTGTAGTCAAAGATACAAAGTATCTGCAAGAATGCAGAACAGTAAAAAGATATTCTGTAATGCAAAAGCAATAAGTGTGATAAAAATTAGAAGGCATACTGCATAAAGAAACAGGTAGGAGAAATGAGTTAATATACACTAGAGGAAAAA
Organism: Aptenodytes forsteri; assembly: GCF_000699145.1. NCBI lineage: Eukaryota > Metazoa > Chordata > Aves > Sphenisciformes > Spheniscidae > Aptenodytes > Aptenodytes forsteri. Next base: position 4,194,610 of record NW_008794543.1, on the reverse strand, counting down.
AATACTATTGAAAGACTGTAGTAGCTCTTTATAAATACATAAGGAGAGCTAATGAAAACAATGAAAAGGTATATATAAAGTAGTTACTGTCAGAACATGAAGAAATGGCCCTTGAAGTATGAAAAGAAAAATAAGCCTAAACAAATGCAAGCATATTTAGTGAGGCTAATTGGGTCGTTTTGCTGAAAGAAAGGCAACAGGGTCACCGTCTTGGAAAGTGTTCACAAAAGAACTGGAGAGAGGCAGAAGGGGAGTCTAATGAGTATTCTGTAGAAAGTCATAAATAACTTCGAAGCTGTTGGAAAGGAGTCATTGAACCAGGCTCTCCTTCCAACCCCATCATCCACAAATGCAAGTATTGAATTATGAAGGATGCAACTATTAAGAAAAAAAGGGCTCTCCAAAGATACGTGAAGTAGTCAGAAATTTAGGGGAAAACAATACATGGAAAAGAACAAAAGACAGTGTATTATGCAGGGTCCATCCTGACTCTACGGAGTATGGTAGAAGGACAAAATGACAGGCAGTACATGAAGAGCACAGTAACACTACCCATAAAACCGTTCTCATTAACATGAAATAAAGTAACAAGTTTTATCTAGAAATAGATGTAAATATGCTACGTGGAGTAAGTGGGCTGCACTGATCACACAACGGGCTCGAATAGGAAACCCCAGTCGCCCAGGAATCCTGGAAGTGATCATGGATTGGCCAGAAGGCAAAGATTTTGGAATATTGCCAGAAAAGGAGGTGACGCACACTGAAGAGGCCCCAATGTATAATGAACTACCAGAAAATGAGAAGCAATGTGCCCTGTTCACTGATGGGTCCTGTCGTCTTGTGGGAAAGCATCGGAGGTGGAAAGCTGCTGTATGGAGTCCTATGCGACACGTTGTAGAAACTGCTGAAGGAGAAGGTGAATCGAGCCAATTTGCAGAAGTAAAGGCCATCCAGCTGGCTTTAGACATTGCTGACCGAGAAAAGTGGCCAGTGCTCTATCTCTATACTGACTCATGGATGGTGGCTAATGCCCTGTGGGGGTGGTTGCAGCAATGGAAGCAGAGAAACTGGCAGCGCAGAGGCAAACCCATCTGGGCTGCCACATTGTGGCAAGATACTGCTGCCCAGGTTGAGACCCTGGTTGTAAAAGTCAGTCACGTAGATGCTCACGTACCCACGAGTCGGGCTACTGAAGAACATCAAAACAACCAGCAGGTGGATCAGGCTGCTAAGATGGAAGTGGCTCAGGTGGATCTGGACTGGCAACATAAGGGTGAATTATTTCTAGCTCGGTGGGCCCATGACACCTCAAGTCATCAAGGAAGAGATGCAACATACAGATGAGCTCGTGATCGAGGGGTGGACTTGACCATGGACACTATAGCCCAGGTTATCCATGAATGCGAAACATGCGCTGCAATCAAACAAGCCAAGCGGTTAAAGCCTTTTTGGTATGGAGGACGATGGCTGAAATACA
>NW_008794543.1:4191808-4192374 GCF_000699145.1 Aptenodytes forsteri | reverse complement strand
ATCTCAACCCATGAATTTTACTTTTTTTTCCCGATTCTCTCCTCCATCCCACTGGGTGGGGGGGAGCGAGCGACCGGCTGTGTCGTGTTCAGCTGCCTGCCGGGTTAAACCACAACACCATGTCAATTCTTTTAGTTGAATTATAGTAATATTCACAGACAAATGTCTGTGCCTATTTAAAGCAAATGAGGCATTGGTTAGGAGGTTAGCCAGGCTCTGGATCTGGCCTTAATTAATTTTCTGACACCGGTCATCTTTTGGTTAGGAACTTCAGGGTCAAAGTTCAATCCAGGAGGCAGGTGACTAAAAAAGAAAACAGGTTTCTAAATATCTTTGAGGATCTAGTCCCTCCTTTAGCTCTTTTTGCTCCAACTTAAAATTTAAGAATGAGGAAAATGGTGTCATGGAGCCACAGTCAGTTCATGTTGAGTGTATACATGTTCTTGGGGAAGAGACACAATATCATATTCATAGATCTTGGCTTGTAACTTTTTAAACAACTGTCGTGGTTTAATTTCAGTCGGCAACTAAGCACCACGCAGCCGCTCGCTCACTCCCCCCCACCC
>NW_008794543.1:4173713-4184414 GCF_000699145.1 Aptenodytes forsteri | reverse complement strand
AATATAATAATACACAAAGCAAGTGATGCACAGTACAATTGCTCACCACCTGCCGACCGATGCAGCCAGTCCCCTGAAAAGTCCTTGGCTAGCGTAAGCATTACCTAGCAACAACTAAAACATGGGTGCGTTATCAACTTTGTTCTCATCCTAAATCCAAAACACTGTACCAGCTACTAGAAAAGAAATTAACTCTATCCCTGCCGAAACCAGGACAACAATACAGAGATCAAATATCATATGGGATGTTCCATGCATCCTGTGACATAATGCTTGATTTCATAGAAACAAGAAATTGAAGAACTCTAAACTGATAAAACAAGAAATTGTGAATTCTACCAAGAACTTTAAGCTGTAAGAATGATAAAAAAGAACTTAAAGGCCACCAATAAAATGAAAAAAAAAAAAAATTTCTTGTACTGGCCAAGACAGCCAAAGAAATGGCAACAACAACAAAAAAACAACACTCCCCATAGTTTAAAGAACTTAAAAACAACTAATGAAAAAAACCCTCTAAAAACTGCTGTGGCATTCAAAGCAATGTTCTAGCTAAACAATATTTAGGGTTTTTCTTAGTTACATTTACCAAACCAATGGTCACAAACGTATATCTTATATTCACTATAAGAAGTCAGTTCACCAGTCAAGACAAGTGTTTTTGGAGTAGATTTATAAGGGAGAAGTGCATGAAATGACTATATTGACAGAGAAGGCATGCCAAAGAAACTGCATCTCGCATTCATAGGAAGGTTATTACAGAATTGTCTATCATTGCTATTTGAATCTAACTTAGCAAACTTACAGTATAGTAACTGCTTCAGTGGTGGAAATAATGCAACCTGTTTAAAAAAAAAAAATTACTTTCACAATCCATGCATCACAAGCATTTTCAGTAATACTAAGTCAGATCATAGAAAGATAATCACTTTATAGTGAAATATGGTATCTAGGAAATACTAAGTTTATATCACACCCAGCCTCTAGAACTTCAGGCCATTTCCATAAGAGACAGTAATGCTCACAATATAACAAACAGAGACTGTAATTACTCCTGAAAACATCTTAGAAGCACAGCTAGAAATTTAAATAATTAATTGCACAGGTAATATTCTTAGTAATAATTATCTTTTATTTCTCAAGTATTGATTTAACTTCAACAGAGAGCTATTCATGCTAGAATTTAAACTTCTTTGGGAAAGTCAATTTGACATATGGCAAAGAGCACTACAGAATTATCTGGCAAAAATCATATATACTAAAAATAAGTATTTTTATGGTCCTTAAATATCAGAGGTTGAAAAGTAATTTTTTAGAACTGTCTTTGTGACATCAAGTGGTAACTTTAGAATCTGTTTTTTAAAATGTCCCATTTATATAGTTTTACCAATCTCATCACTGTAATCTAGCTTTCGCTACCATTCCTATTCCTCTCCCAGAGCTCCTCTGCTAGTCACAAAATATCAGAAACTCCTTAATATTTTGAAAACCTTTCTACTTGGTGGGACAGAAATTCAATGCAAAACAACAGCAAACAATTAAAAAAACCACTAACCCTAATAGTGATAATCATACTTCTATGATTGATTTAATAATAAAACAAGAACAAGAATAAATCAAGAACATTTGGTATAGAAAAAAATTATGGTGAGAGCACAAAGATGATGTTCCAGGTGAAAAGAGTATTGTTTCCTTGCATTTGGAATAAAGTCCTAAAGAAGACATGGGGACAAATCGGATGCTCTTGGTGCTCTCAAATACATTTCTAGATTTCTATGCTTTCATCACTGTTCTATTGAAAAAATGGGGAGTTAATGTATTACTTTTTTTTTTTTTTTTATTTTTTTATTGATTACAGGAAGGTGAAGGGCTAGCTGAGAATCTTCTAACAAATAAAGGTTAATGTTCACATTTTTATCTGGAAGAAGTTTTATATTTAGTCATCCAGATTTCAATTGACTGTAAATGTTCTCTCAGTTTTCAGAATTATAATCATTAATTGTATAGTTTTGTCTGGGTTTTTTTATTAGTCTAACGATGTCAACAACGCTAAATTTTGCTACCAGTTTTCAAGGAATCTTCAAAATAAGGGCACCAAGGAATTTATCTTGTTGACGAGCTCAGCATCTTTGAGTTCTGCACAAACCAAATAAAAATTAATGTCTCCTTAAATTTGCTGGGAGTCAGTTATGTGTATAACTGGAAAATATACTTTTCCAAACTAATTGAATTTATCTTCCTCTGTTTCCCTTTTATAACTGTTTAAATGCTTATACTACGACAAAGAATGAAATCTTACAATCTGTGCTCAAAAAGTAAAAAATTTGATAAAACAACTGACTGGGCAGCAACTGAGTTGAAGAAGTATGTGAGAAATACTCAATACAGCTGAATTCATGCATTTCTTTGGTATATCTAAGTCATTCACATATAATTCATTCTGAAACCCGACATTTGCACAAACCCATCAGAGAACTGAATTCAAATCAGAAATGAAAAAAATACCAGTTTTATAAAAAGCAATATTGCTGACCCTACAAATCAAAAAGTAATTATCTGCCTCTCTCTTTTCCATCACAGATATGGCAAAGAAATATAACTTTCTGAAACAAACAAAAAATCCATTTGTATTTTCTTTATATTTGACATACTATTTCAAATGCATGTTTTTTGTCTTTGTGGATCACAGGCTTTGTCTGTTGCTCTCATTAAGCTAAAAACACACATTCCCAAACAAGGATAGGAAAACGTCTTTCCCTCTCTTCCACTTTACTCCAGCTCCTTCCCGCGAGTATACAAAATAGTAAAGCATTTCAAAGGAAGCACAAGAGCTGCCAGAGCCAGAAGTATTATCACTTTGGAGAAGTATTCACAAAAGAAGATTTATATTGGAGCAGTGGGACAATAGTTAGCAGAAATTACAGCTCTAGTACAGTTTCTACTGTACATTGACTTGCTTGCCCCAATGCCTGTTCAAGAGTAAAGAAAGAGACAGAAAAAATGTTGGCTCTTTATTTCCAAAGATAAACTAAAAGGTGCACAGAAATATGAAAACAGAACAGAATAGAAAGAACAGCTTTTCCTGTGTGCAACAGAAAATTTTCGAAAGAAGTTAGGCCTTCTTCAGATTGATACAATTCCTTTGTATACAGCTTTTTTTGAGTAGTGGATATGCCAATGACATGCTGAATGGCTCCATCTAATCATTACAGAGTGTGAGATTTTAAATTATTTAGAGAGATTTTAAAGAGAGACAATAGTTTCTGATTTGCCGAAGCACAGAAAGTAAGAGAGAAAAGCAATTGTAATAATTACTTTAATACAATAAAGAATACAAACTTGATTTTGGATTCCTTTTCTTTCTCCTTCTTTTAAAAGATTATTTTTTGAAGAGGATTGCATAAAGGATTAATACTGGAAATTTTAAATGGAGATTTTCTGCCTTCTTTTTCCAACATGATCAGCATTCAAAACAACAAAAGATGAAAACTTGCTCAAAAGCTGCATGTCTTATCATTGATTCTGGGCAAGTGAATGAAGCTACAAAGGGGGATACCAAAGACATGATTAATATATTGGCCTTAACTCCTAGCAATGAATGTGGATAGAGAGTGCTATTTCTTACATTCTGTATTTCTAATACGCATGAATATTTTAGTCTTTGTAGTGTCAGATGTCAGTGCCTCCACTCGACACTCACTTAGCGAGGTGTAAAGTATTACATCAAAATGTCGGAAAGACTTTCATTTGGGGCTGAGAAATGAATCTTCCTCTTTCTTTCTCAAACTTCTAAATCTTATGGTCAAGCAAATAGCTCAGCTGTCAGACATGCCCAGGAAATAGTAACAGAGCAGAGCATAAATTCCAGCTCTGTTCTAACTTTAAAAAAAACAAGTAAAAAAAAAAAGTGAAGACCATCAATACGTATTATTTACAACAGTACTGACAAATGTTATAGATACATAAATTTCTAAACTATCATGCAATGTAGTAAGTAAATAAAGCATATTAGTTTCTGAATTCAAAAGATGATATTCTTCTAATACGTGGGTTTGTTCTGATCAGCAACAAGCACACATTTTTCCCTCCTGATGCTTTAACCAGTCTGCTTACGTTTTTTCTTCTGAGACATCATCTTTACTAATTCCTTTGTACTAATTACACTGTATTAATACAATATAACCTAATTCAAAGTAATACATTAAATAACGTGACTGTGCAATTTCAAGTATTTAATTATTGGTTTAGACCTTCTAGTATTTAAAATATTTAATGTAATAACATCTAGTCTGAAACATCAAAAGGAGTAGTGAGACATCATCTTTACTAATTCCTTTGTACTAATTACACTGTATTAATACAATATAACCTAATTCAAAGTAATACATTAAATAACGTGACTGTGCAATTTCAAGTATTTCTAAATTGGTTTAGACCTTCTAGTATTTAAAATATTTAATGTAATAACATCTAGTCTGAAACATTTCCAAAAGGAGTTGCCATTGATGTCACTAGCAATGAAGCATCTAGCACTCTAGGGGATCCGGGTCTAAATTTTCTAAGACTCATTATAAGCCTTCAAAAAAACCTTAAGTTATGATTGATAATTTTCTCTTTTAGAATTGGCCAACAGGGGCAAGTGTTCCAATTCAGACTAAGGAAAAAGTATAAGGAGATTTTGGTTTTGAAGTTCAATCAAGAACGAACTTGGAATGAGCTTTTCTTCTGCTGATAACAAAGAAGGTACCTTATAGGTACATTTGCTGGGTGAGCAGGACTCACAGGGGACCTGGTTGCATTTCAGAGCTTTGACAATTCCTTACCTTGGAGCCACTACAGAACCGTACAGTCAGACCCCCCAAATAAGACAATGCTCAAGAGAAAACACATAATGCAAGCCCAGCTTGGGGTTTTAAAAGCAGGAATAATGTCCTTCCTTGTTTTCTGTTCATGAAAAACACATAGAGGTTAGAATACAAAGGATTACACATGTTTTAAATATATACTTCCCTGAGTGTAATGACTTGAGAATGTTGTAAAAAGCATGTAGTAAGAAATCAATACAAGGGAATGCTCCTTAGCACTAATTATCCTGTAATTTTTAGAATATAATTATAGAAAAAAAAAGATTATAGTATTTATAATTACGTATTTTGTACCCAGAACAAATTTAAACCCAACGCTGCTCTAAAACTCTTCCATTATTTTCATTAAACTTTTCATATTCATTTCACACTTACACTTACCACACTGAATTGCTTTCTAGCTGTGAGCGGCATACATTTCAGACATCAGAAAACTCAGGGTTTTTTTCCTCTGTTGAACTAGTAATTTTAAAGACTCCAGCCAATTTTTCAATATTTTCACATGTTGCGCAGGGCAGCGTGGCTCCAATCAAAAATTCAGTAGATAATGAAGAACCTTATGGATTTTGAACCTGAACGTTCAATCTCTAGAAGAGTTGCTTAAAAATCACCCTGCACAAAAGAAGCAACTTTGTGCATTACTTTTTGCAGAATAAAACTTCAGAAATGAAAACCTGAAGTCCGAGCTTCCTGCTCGTACTGTCCGCAGAGTTCACAGACGTAGCTTATTGCTGCTCTGCACTGTTTTCCAAGAGGTTGCTTGAAAAACAGGAGCTTGTAATCCTGGCAGGGAAACAAGAGGCTCAGGAGAGTCTTAGCAACAATCCAAGAGTTGACCGTTACATATAGGATGCTAATATATAAAACATAGATCTTATCTCTGTTTCCAGCTGACAGCAGTGGGTTATGCAGCAGCTGGAGGGCAGGATCAGAGCTCTCCCTTCCAGCAGCAAAGAGGATGAAAGAAGATTACTTTCTGTCATCCTAATTCTTTTGTATTTCGACTTTTACCTTCAACATATTCAGAAATACACTCTTGAGAAAAACAGATGGGGCTGAAATTCATTGATACGGAACTCTATGACAGTATTTATTGCACCGTCGTTATCCTAGGCCACGGCTAGCTCACCTATAGCAGCATGCCACCAATGGTAAGATCTCTTTACCATACAGCCCAGGGAGCAGTAAGGGTGTCGAAGAGCAAAAAGGGAAACCACTGCTAGTATGTTTAGGGAGATCGAACTGGGAAGTCCTCCTGGGACTGGAACTTGGACCAGGCAGGGAGCCTGAAACCCCAACTTTCAGTCTGCCAGTGAGCTGGTATTTAATTCCACTGAATATCCCATGCTGACCGCACACACGCAGGCTCTAAACACATAACAACATAATATATTGCCTTAGCTAACAAGCCTTGAAAACCTCAAGGGAGAACTTTTTGACAGAGCCAACTGTGCCACGGAGGAGGCTGGTACAGCGCTATGTACTACAGGCCTTAAAACCATCTGTGGCCTTTGTGCATTTTGATACCAATATGTAGCACTGTTATAATTATTCTCCATATTGTAGTATAAGTTAATGTAGGTAATGATAATGTAACTCAATCTTTAAAAAGCAAAATGAAGAGGAAAAAGATATGGCAGTTCCTTTAAAATATCACAATCTCTATCAAGGGTTATGCCCATTTGCAAGACCTCATGCGACTTTAGTCATGCAACAGATGAGGAAGCAGAAGCTTTTAAACTCGACTTGAAAAGCGTAGTTTAGATGTCACAGTTCATAATGTTCACACAAAACATAGACAGCAACTAGTTAAAATTAGCTTGGCAGGCCACAGGTGGTTGTGAATGAGAACAAATAATTGTGTATTATAATAGTTTTATTTTAAAGTACTAAGGATACTTCAAAAACCTTTTGAAACTACTGCAGAGATTTATTTCATTCTCATTTGCAGGTAGTGAGTAAAGTTTTATATAAAGGAACAGAATTATCTGTTAGCTCACCATTTCTTCTAAACCAATCCAAGATAATAGTATTCAATTAAAAAAAAAAAAAAGTAGAATCATTATCTGTTAGTATTCTATTTCTCTCTCTCCTTCCAATCTACTACATTTTAAATTAGTGTGACGTGACTTTTTTTAATCAAATAAGAATTAATAGTAGGCAGCGCACAATCGTAAATGGATACGAGGGAGTGGGAATTCTTCTGGCTAGAATCACTCTCTCAGTGCCAATAGGATAATTTTGTCATATGCTCTCATATCAAGAAAAAGCTCTTGACTAGACTCCATCCCTCTATTCAAATAGACAAACACTTAAATTGCTGCGTTCTGTTCATTTATTTTAAAATATTATATGTGTCATGTAGTTTTAGAGTTTCAGATAAAGTAATTCTATTATATTCTTCAGGGCTTTATGCTTAAGAAAGGCAGAATTGTTTGACAAGCTTCATAAACTTGTGGCTTTGAAACAACCAAGTGTTTTACATACAGCTACTGTATTAATGTTAGATTACTATTTGTTTTTATACACAATTATACTACTACTGCGTCCCATATACACAACAAAAACTCAGCCCAGGTATCAATAAATAATATTTCTGTAGGCAGATCTAAAAGACGCTCACGGTGCACATCAGCTGTCAGCAGTAATGCGATGCTGTCACAATTCTACTCTTTTTCACACTGTGCTCCCTCCTAATGTCTCTGCTAAACCTAATTGAATGTGTCCTGATCTAATTTAATCTGGGTTGCCCTCTATCAGTAACTTTACTGCCCCGCTCAGACTCTCTATTGATCTAAAGGCCTAGGTACACAACTGATTTTATACCAGGAGATAAGCTGTAATGCTGGTTTGAAAGATCATGTGTTCCAGTCCTGACTAGAATAAAGTGTTTGTGAGATGGCAGAGGGAGGTTTTCTACAGCCCCATAAAGAGTTGGATTTGGAGTTTTCCAAATTCTTAGCAATTTGGAAAAAACATGTGGATTGATAAGCAGCAAAGTCTTTCACACATGCAAACTGGCTGTGTCTAATCCTGAATACCTTCTTGATTTAGATGAGCAAAGGTGCTAGGCATGTGCAAATAGAGATAATTACAGAGCGAAAGTTAGACACACACTTTTCCATTCCATGTAGAGCTGAAGGGAGGTGAATCACTTCACTAATAAAATTAAAATCTAGCTGTTCAAAATGCTATTATTTTCTGAAAATACAGAATTCATTTTAACAGAAAGAAGGGTAATACTGTATAGAACTTCTTTTACCAAGGAATTTACAAATTAATGAAAAATATAATTTCCTTTTTGGTTATAAAACCATCAGGCTAAAATCTACAAACGAAAAAAAAATTCTATCAATTTATTCTTATGAAATCAACATATACTTTTTTATGTAATTCATTCAACAATTCAGTCTCCGTCTCAGCTACTTTCCTAACCAGTGTTTTGAGATTTGGAGTTTCTTTTCCAGGTTACAGTGTAAAAAAAAAAAAAAAGCTAAATAAAATTCCACTAATACATCTTTTTGACACCTTTGTTATTTAGCCAGTGGTGTGCAGTTTCTTATTGCTGATATAATAAATGTTTACTGTATTTCAATTTTAATGAATGTTTTAGGCCACCACAATTGTTTATTTCTACACCATATATTCATTGCAAGAGAAGACCACAGACTTGTCTGTCTAAACAGACAGGTTTAAATTAATTGAAAGCACAGTCCAACAAGAACACCCCCGCACCCCAAGATTCAAGTGCAGCTGTCTCAGTGAAATTTTTACCAGAAAATCAATAAAGAGCTGCAAGGGACATAGCAATTGAAGAACAGCAGTTGATGGGTCAGTCAATTAAGTAGCAACAGTGAGCAGAAGAGGAAGAAGGCAGGTACCTTTTCCATGCTTAAGCTCAGTGTAACGATGTTGAGAAGCACCGTCCCTGGCAAGGGTTTTACAATCATAGAAAAACTGTGACTCATATTCCCCTCCAAAATTCCCAGAGTACACTTACTATTGGAAACCTTACAACGATGGCCACAGTGTCTGGAAAAACAACAGGCCCAGACGAAGACTGAGAGACCAAAATATTGGAGATGAATTTAGTATGCACCTTAGTAAAGTCCTGACATTTAATAGCATATCTGATGAGCCAAAGAGAATATTAAAGTATTGACCTTTCCATTTAAATCTTCGGCATAAAGACAGGATCTGGCCTTTATGATAAATTTCTAAATTACACTTCTACTCCTAATTTCTTCCTTGCATATCTCTTTGTTTATTAGTTAATTGTTTAACTTTTGCCCTGCTGACATGTACAGCCACTTAATAATCATGAATAGTCTAGCCAAATTAACTAGAAATACAGAGATACAAACAGTTAAGTAGGTAGGTAGGTACAGTTGTTTTTGAGGATTTACTAGTATCCTTATTACTAAACTATCTACAATGTTAGGATACAATTTGAAAGAAAGAAATTAAGTCAGAATGTATTAGAAACGTTTTCATACTGAAGGAATTAAAAAAATAGTCACGCAGGTCTGGCAAGAAAGAAGAGATGCTGTAAGATAATGGCTTACTGGATTTTTTTTTTTTCTACTTGCTGACTGCTATGAATTTAATTTGGTCACAGCCACATCAAAACTTTTCTGCAGGCAGGCGACAGGGAGTGTCCTTGCTACAGGGATGATACATCTTGTGTGTTAATGGGGATATCCCAACAGTTTCCGGAAGATCTGAAATAGCTGGGAAAGACCAATGCAAGTTTTTGGGAATTCAGATTAGAAATGAGGGAAAAACTGTTTTGGATGACTGTACCAGAGATCAACAGCAATTGGCAGGCATTGAAAAGCAATGAATAATGAAGGGTGAGGAGGGCCTGGGGAGGCTCTGAATGGAGGAAGGACATGGGAGGGTTGTGCAAGGGGGACCAGAGATGGCTGCAGTGGAGAGAAGGACTGCAGAGCTGGTGAAGTAAGCGCCAAAAGATGTGGCTTTGAGGAGTCCATCAAGTTTGAGGACCTCAATAAATGACTGAAATGGTATAGTACTTTACCAACTCACAGCGCACATTAACCTGTACCATACCTTTCTAAAAAAGAATAAGCATATATTTCAGCAGTGGGGAAATTACCATCTAAGTGAAGTATATTGTATACAAGATGATCATTATTATTTAAATCCCAAATTTAGAATTCAACATATTCTGTTGAATGTTCAGCACAACCTTCTCAAACATCACAAATTGAAAACTCATTATTTTCATGCTATTCTGCAGAGTTTATCAACATTAAATTCAACAGATTCCAGGCAAAAAGGGGTTGGCTTGGATTTAGACCTTTACTCCACCTCCCAAAGTCCATCTTCTCATCTTCATTGACTTCAGAGCTCAGCATTTTAGATACTTTCCAAGAACCCTTCCTGATGCTGCCAAGGAATATAGAGAGAAAACATGCAAACTGCAATTGTTTCTTCTGAAATTGCATTCTCATGTCCATCTAGTTTTAACATTCTCATCATTGTACAAAAGGTCAAAAACTGCCACTGGCGAAGACTGTACCTGATGACTTATCTCACTGTAGTGTTAGCACTCCATTTACTAGCATGACTAATTATCTATCATTGCTTGCTAATATTCCAATTAATACACTTAAACAAATGTCTTTTTCTTAATAATATGGAAAATTAAAAGGACCTGCCTTATGGTATATGTTCCTAATTTTTCATGTTACCTTGCATGTTTTACTGTATTATTCTTACTAAAATTAGTACCATATCATTTCTTTCTTAATATAAAACAACACCAGAATGACCCAAGAATATCTACACATGAATTTAACTGCCTGTCATTGGA
>NW_008794543.1:4151572-4173699 GCF_000699145.1 Aptenodytes forsteri | reverse complement strand
CAAAAAATATCTACACATAATTTTAACTGCCTGTCATTGGAAAAAAAAAAAAAATCCCCTCCTTTCATGAGTTATGATTCACTGGAAAATAAGCTAAAATTTAGGATTTGTCCAAAATACTGTAATATCAAACTTGAGCATGTCTATAATGTAGTGCTATGAAGATAGACAGAAGCTTGATGGAAAATAAGTCATGTGGGAAATGTAGATTACTGAAAATGTTACTGTTCTGAGAAACTGCTCTCAAAGTAGAGCTTTTTTATATTTTTGTTTTACAGCTAACTGGTACAGCTTTTTTTCCCCCTCAAGTCATGATTATTTTAACTGATTCTAGATACACTGAAATTAGTTTACAGTTAATTGAAAATGAGCAAAAGTCGAATGTATTTCGCACTACTTTCATGTCTTTTTAGTGTATACATCACAGCAGCAAGTGCAATCTTTCCTCCACTCACTTTTTTCTAAACATGTAGTAAGTACTACATGCTCTAAATGGAACCTGCCAGATTATAATTTAAAGTTCAAGAGTTTCCACTGAAGTCTACTACTTCTTTTAACAAAATCACTTGTAAAGTCACGAAAAATACCCACACTTTGCTAAACTTTATTTACAAGAGAACTAAATAAGATGAATTGCATCAAGGACAACATGCGTGAACAGTATGCAGATTTTCTCATCATGTGTTATCCATAATTTAAATTTAACATCCTTTTTTGAAGAGAAACAAATTCTTTCTGTTCTTTTATCAGAAACTCAAGGCCAGAGGTGAAATAATCTGTGGCTCAATCAATAAATACAATAAAGGATTTACTGACTGACATCTGCGGAAAGGTAGCTTTACTGATTATAACTGACAGGTTGATGGCAGATTTACTAGCTGCGCAGGATTACATTAAATTTGACTTTAGCTCTGGGCAAATCATGTTAAGAAATACTGCCATGTCAAAGAATTTCTCAGAGATGTCCCTGTTGTATAATGGCATGTCACCTGAGAATGTTATATTCTCTAGTGACCTATTCCTCATCCAGATGATGAAAGAGTCTGATTAGTATTCATTATTTAAAAGTGCCGTAGCACTGAAAAATGTCTTGATCATCTCACATCAGACAACAGTAACTACAGAATTCCAATTTTCTTTGGAAGTTTAATGTATTACTCTGGAATATAATATATTACTTATGTAACACAATGCTGTGTTATGTGAGAAAGGCGGGGAAATACTTGCCTACTTGGGATCCCAAGATAAATACAGTTACCTCAGTATCTTTATAATCTCCTTGACTTCCCGTCTCTGTATGGCGAAGATGATATTGAATACTGCTAATATTGATTGACTAAATGCAAATTTTGATAATCATCAACTCTAAAAACTTTTAAGGAAAAAAATCAACTGATATAAGTCACTTCAGTTTCAGTGAAAGCTATGGCTTTATTTCAGCTAATGCCAGGTGGAAGTTAATTCTCCGGTTTCTATCTAGAATATTAATAATCTGAAATGCCACTTCTGCAAAGCTTATGCATATATAATTTTATGAGAACCCTTCTTGAAGTTAATGGAAGTTCATTTGAATTTATATACACATGCACGAAAGTGTTTAGAGGATCAGTATCTAAGTCCAGAAATAACAATAATTATTGATGAATGGAAACAGTAAGCCAGTATAGTAACATTTCGTGGCGACCGCCATCGTTATTTATGAATCTTCATGTTCATTTCTTAATAAAAACAATTAATTCTCTGCTGTCTCTCTCTCTCAAGGTTTAATTATCTGTGGCACTGACTACAATGAATACATTCAGTAGCAGTTCTCTTGTGGTAAAATGTATGTCTGCAACAAGTCAAATGTCTTTCTTCAAAAAATCGTTTTTACAGGGAATAAACAATTTAAAAAGCAAAACATTTCTAGAAGCTACAAAAACATGTGTTAGAATCTTAGAGTAACTAAAATCCAAATAAATTATTGTGAAGTAACTCAGACAAGCCTGAATTACTTAAGGGCAGATGAATGACCACTGCCACAGATTTCACAGCTGATATAATCAAAAGATCAGATGCTTTTGCAGATTTTGCAATTGAAGAGAAAGTTCAGGATTGATCCTCCATCATATCAAATCTAAACCTTGTGTTCAGAATTCAAGACTTAATTCAGATGCCACACCTTTTCATTGAATACTAAGGAAATTAGGTAAGTATTTCAAACAAGTGTTCAAGTGCTTCCCTGACTACAGATGGATTGAAGAAAATGTTTATTCATTTTTCTGAAATGGGTCTCGCATAAAGTTAGCTCTACAGAGCTACTCTCTCAGCTATGTGACTACTCAGTGCAGCAAAGTGTTTATTCATCAACAACAGTATCTCCACTGCTGAGGATCTACCATCCCATAGCAATATGTACACAACAGCAAAAGACAAGAAATTATGAAGAACTCTCTATATAATGAATTTACCTTCAGATTTCAGGAACTAACGTGGTATGCTCTACTACTACTGTTAGGATGGTTAACAACTGATTTCTGATGATGGAAATTTCATTAAGAATTTAGTGGGAAAAATATTTTTGGTCAAGAACTGGTAAGAATGTCTCATTTTGCAATTTGCCCGCGGTGTACAGCATCTTGAGTTTACACACAACATGATTTCACAGAACTCCTTAAGAACTCTACCACAAGCGATATGGGGACCAAATCGGGCACTGAATAAAACGCAGAGAAAAAACACTACAATACAGTCAGAGCTGGTGAAATGGAATCACAACCTGGGTTGAAAACAACTTCAAAGTACATATATTTATTTCTTTTTAATGCATTTTTATTTTCTTGTTGAGACCTAAATCTGAAAAAAATCCCTCTGAGTTATACTTCAGATACAGAGAAGAAATTCCATTGATCGCAACAGTTTGAAGTAGTTAGCTACTGCTTTGAGCTGAAAGCACAGTGGAACTCATAGAATTCTAGTGATATAGACCTAAATCCTGTTCATGTTTGAATCTAACATGTTAATTAAAATAAAATTAAAATCCAATTGTAAAAAAAAAAAAAAAAAAAAGCCTTCTCAGTTTGTTTTAATTTTTGATAGAACCAGAGCTTGAATTGCAACAAAATCCATACAGAATTCAAATACGGACATCGAAAAGTAGTTAAGAGACTGTACTCTTTCCCACCTGGCTGTATTGCTTTTTAGTAAAGGAGTACATGAGACCCTACACTCTTGTCATTCTATCTATATACCCATGTAACTCAGGATCCTTTTAAAATGTTGTGTGCCAGAACTACAGAGGAAAGTTCCTGCCTGTTTTTTATACTGTCATTTACAAAATACATTATATTTGACTTAAAAGCATGTGATCATTTAATGTTTACCTTAAAGATGCTTAGCTTCTTACTTTCTACATTTTTATGTCTAATTTATAAGAGGGACCTTTGGTGTGGTCCAAACAACGCATTTGCTTTAAAGCACATGCTCACATTCTGATCATCACCTCATTTTTAATGAGTACTGGATAAACTGGAAGGAGTTGACATTATACATGCTTTTCAGGTTTTCATACTGACAGTCTCATTCTTTAAAGTGTATGAGAAGTTATTAAAAACCCAAACTGCATGGGGCTTCATCCACAACGATAATTCTTATATTCACTCTTTTCCTCCTCTCAGAACATGTTCTGCCAATACCTTTGATTTTCCTTACAGACTAGTCCAATTACTTTCCGAAGCTTTTGTTAGCTTACCCCCTCCTGCTGTTAATAATTCAGTATGAACATGATCCCCACCTGAACCTTTGTTGTTTCAAAACAGTCTGACTTCCTCTTCAATCTCTTCAAAAATCCGTTTCTTACACAAATAGCTCAGCTGTCTGGAAAACGGTTGCCTGTAGTTTAGTTTTATATTCGTCTCTTTGATAACATAAATTAATATTGATGCTATTGTAATCATATTTACAATTTTAAGACATTAGTTTCAGTGCTGATCAGGATTTTTTTCCCCCCTGGATTCTAGTATATTTTCCATTAAGGTACTATTCTAGTAATTTTAATAAATGAAAATGGATTTTAAATCAACATAGCCAAGTGTAATAGAAAAAGAATACTCTCACTCAAGAATTATATTTTCTGTAGAAGACAAATGTGGAGATACATGTTGCATGTTTGTGTATGTGGCTGAGTATAAAGAAGAAATCACAAGTCAGATTCCTTCTAATTAAGCCATTTTTCCAGCTGATAACTGTCAAAGCCATCCCAGAAACCCATGAATATTACAGTGCTGTTCACTGGCACATTTGGCATTTTGAAGCTGGGCAAATAGAAGTAATGAAATATGAAAGGAATGCCCCATGTCATTTTGTAGAAAATGTTGCCATTAAGATGATGTATGGGAAAAATTCACACCTTCATCTTCTGGGAGTACTATACTATATTTTCTGTGTTACTTTGCTTCAAAAGCATTACTAGTGGTTGACACTCTTCCTTCTTTGGCTGAAAGAAATTTATGAAACATATTACAGTCAAGATTTTAAATGCCTGTTAATGTTGATACATATACTTATCTAAAACAAGTATATATATTCATTTATAATGAAATTCTCTGCTGAGAGAGCATTGTAATGCAGCTCTTTTTTCATATCTACTAACAGCAACACAAAGTCATTAGATTAGTTCTAAGATTAGTTCTAAGAAAATTCTACAACTTTTTACAATTAAAATCCACCACAGAATACAACAATAGGAGGGGGCTTTTTTACTTTAAAGTTCAAACTCAGTAGCAGTATCCCAGAGAAATGAGCTTTGATTTCACACTGACAAAGTGAAAAAAAAACTTCCTAAGCTAGCCAAATACTGAGAGTGAAGATACTTTCAAAAAGGAAACTGAACTTGTGTGAGCCACTGCACACAACAACGTTTTCGAACTCAAGTTCTACCCTGACACAAAGAAAGCAAAGGGCAACTGTGCCTTACCAGCGATTGTATAACTAGGTACTATTAATACTGTAATACTCTTTTTTTGAAGTCACTTCCAAAGACGAGACTCATTCTCACTTGCAATCCACATATAGATCCAAACAGTGAATTTCAGATGACCAAATAAAGTTGGTAATCGTGGCACAAAAATTCTCTAAACTTGTAGACCTTGGTCATATCTTTCTCTGCAAGGTCATATCGTTGGTGCATCCTTGTATGCACATTACCTCTGAGGAGTTATGCAATTAATTGTGTTTAGCACGTATGATAAGTTTAAAACCTTTCTGATTTGACACTCACAAAAAGTGCATTATAAGTATGTTTTGGGGAACATTTGCATCCATAATCTGGTAACAAGCACTGACTAATAAAAATACCATCTAATTGTGCACCTGATGGCATCCAGCCAACCAAGAACGAAGATTAGATAGCAATAATATAAATATACATATACAAATATAAATACAAATATAAATATAAATACAAATGTGTCAGCCATAGGTCATCTAAGCATATTCAATAGGTGCACAGAGGAATGATATAGTTAGCACTTGCACTCATTTACCTCTTGACTCTCCAAACTCAAAGAAACGGAAACACTTACAGTATCATCAGTGGTGACAGCTTTCACCATTTCTCTAGACTTATCTGTAGGAATCAACTCATCTCTGTGGCACCACCTCATTCTGGAACTTTCTGAAGAAACCTGCCTTCCCTTTGCCGCACAATGCACTTGTACTGAGCCTAACTCTGAAGTACCTGAGGCTGAATAAGCAAATATGCATCTTCAGACATACATAAAACAAGCTATCATTTCATAGGAAACCCTGTTAGTCAATCTCACATGGCAATGCTCCGCTCCCAATGGCCATGACCATTGGATGCACCAATTAGGGATTTCCAGTAAATGGAATTCTGGAAATTTACTGGAAATTCCCAATTGGTGCATCCTAGTACAGCATCCAACATTCTCATGCACACCTTCCCCAGGATAATCCTATCTGCCTGCTCAGTGGCTTGGGCGTGCATCATTAAGGGGCCACACTTTGGCCTGTCTCAAAAGTTCTTATCTACGTTTATCTGTCACTGAAATGATGTATTTCTTACGACTGCTGATTATACTTTTTTTCTTTTTCTTCTGGCCGTGGTTCAACTAATTAAACCCAACAGAAAGAGAACAATGAGCTTTTTGGGAAAGTAATATTACTATTCAATTTTCATTTTGTTTTAAAAAACTATTTTTACTATTGTCATTTGAGCCTAAACCCCCAACTTCCTGGCATGTCTGTGAGCTATAAATCAATACATCATTTCATCAATGAGGATTTAATTAAGATAAAAAGGCAATCAAGTATTTGTTTCTTTATCTAACAGACAGCCCCTAGGAGTTTGTGATGACATCCTGCATGCTTCCAAAAATACATAGAAATAGAAGAGAGCGCTGCTTACATATGCAGGGAGATTTCAGATGACATAGCTTGCATGCATTGGAATAAAGGACCCTGAAGATACCTTTGTGAATAAAGACACTAATATTTAGCAGTTAGTTTATCAAATCCTTATTCTTTAAATAGTACATTCATTTTAAGCTGATGTATTCTAAAAGCACAAAGTTACAGGCCTACTGTAAATGCAGACAGGAAAAACATCCCTTTTTCTGTAGTCCATACAAAATGACTCCTGCCCTTTTGGCTTGATAAAATGATCTGCAATAAATACTTCTCATGTTCCTATATCTTTAATAATTCACTTTGAAAAGCCAACAATAGCTGTAGGCACAGTCTATCATGATTAATGGCAGAAGCAGTGGCCTTTGTGTAACAAAGCTCTACCGGTTCTAGAAGTTTTCAAGGTCACAATTTCATCCAGAAAAGTTCTACTTATGTTAAATATTCTTTAAATATGGCCAAATCTTCATGCGAAGTAAGATGTGTATTACCTTACAGGAAGGATGATACAAAGAGTGTATCGTGAAGCTTTGGATTAATAAAATTCACATGCACGTCAAGGAAAACTGCAGTGGGAAGGTAAAGTTTTTGTCACCCCTCTCTCATTCTATGGTGGAAGTACAAATCACAACTCAGATAATTTTGCCACGTTATCATTGTTTCGCTACAGTAACGATATCCACATAAGGCTGAAGCTAGACAAACTGCCTCTAGCATGGCCTGTTAAGAAAATGAAATACTGATTAAAAAATCATGCTGTGAAACTTTAGATGTCATTACAAAGAAAGCCTTATTTTCCAGGCTGCCTTTACAAATAGCTGTACCAGAAGAGAATGACAGCTTTTGATGTGAAAGTTTTGCTCTTAGCCTTTATAATACCTGAGAGATTTATCACTGAGAAATTACCACCACTTACACACCGAAACATTCATCACGCAGTGTGAAAGGTAATTATCACCAAACTTTCCACTATAAATATATGTTCCTGTTGCTTTATGTTCCTATATTATTCTTAATAGTCATTGCCATACATTAAAACAATTTACTACACTTAACAGGATGTCTTCACAATCTTAAAGAGGACAATAAAATTTCATACAATATTATGTCTTTCATAGAGAGCATATGCTAAAATACTTACAAAAATCAAAGTTTACAGCAGTGGTAAAAAGAGTATAAAGTACTGAAACCCCTTCTTTTATATAGTAAGATGATAGAGAAAAATATGAATACACATAAATAGCTAAGTGTAAGCTTAGAATGAAAATGGTTTGAAATAAAAGGAGCTTCACGCAGACTCCATTAGAAGTGAAGGAAGATGTTAATGAGTGAGGAAATGGCATCAAAAATTACTAAAATTTTAATAACTCTCATTTCCAAAGAACGCATTAGAGTTGTTCTGTTAATCCCTGTCTCCTAGAATCACCCAATTTTATGAAAACCCTACCTTTCATTTAGCCAAATATATCTACAGTTTTTTGAAGAAGAAGAAAAAAAAAAAGGCACAAAACTGTGACCCATGGAAACCTGAAAGTTTTAAAACCAACCATGTGTTTGGACACGGCTTAAAAGAAAACACATTACTTTCACAACCTCAGGAAACCGTGAGGAAAGGATGCGCAGTCTCACATAATTTTTCATGACATTTTGAGCAGTATAATAGACAAACTGCCTCAGAATAGGAGGGGGTGAAGCAGGAAATGGGGCAGAGGCAGGACTGCATGTCCCGGTAGCGTAAATACTACACTAGCTGGTACTTATAGAGGGACAGCATTAGGCTAGTTTGCCCAAATAGATCTTTGTCTATTTAATTTAGGGTAACTAAAGAAACTTACATAAACCTCTGCTTGGAAAAAGTATTAGTAAATCAGCAATATATTTGTCAGTAGATGTATGACATACCTCAACAAGAAATTTGTTTTCTTCAAAAATAAATTATTGCTACGTTTTGCTTGCAGTACTGTTATGGGTCTAGATGACAGAGAAACTAGTCAAGATCATTCATCGTCAGCGGAACTGATAAGTAAATTGTGGTCTTTAGTGCTATTGATGCCTCTGCCAGGAGAACCTACCCCAATTTCCAATGTTTGTGGGAATTCAGTGTGCAAGAATTAGCATAAAACTAACAGAAACAAGAAGTAAAACTCAAAAAATAGTGCCTGTAAAAAGATATTTACAACCAAACAAAAAGAAAGAAACAACCAGCAAACCACCATTATAAAAATCACATGCAACACTGTAAAAAGATATTTTTTTGTCAAGTTTAACATAGCCAGATGCTTGTTTAAGCAACTTAGAGACACAGGGTCTAGACAGAAAAAAAAAAAAAAAAAAAATCCTATTTTAAGCATCCAAGACTATGATAGAATTAAAGTTAAGAAATCATAAAAGAAAAACTGATTTTGTACTCTTACAGTAAGATTAGCTTTAAACTTAAGATTTCAGTCAAGATGAAAACGTGGAATCACAAAATTATGACATTTAGAGGCAGAAAAAAAATGAAGGGGATAAATACACATTTTAAAGCAGTATAAATAAACTCCAGCTAGCAGAACCAAGCCTGGCTTGTGACCTGGTCTATTAAATCATGCAGTACATCATTTTGAATTAGTGCAGAAAACTGCAAGATACAGTCCTTGTCTTATAGTTAGTTGAGTGTTATAAAATAAATTGTGAAACGGCACGTAATGACAGGGTACAATATAAAGGTCTACAAGTGAAATAAAAATGGACGTATAACAGCTGACTATGATTGCTTAAGAGAAACAAGATGTTTAAAAGTGTTCAAGGGTGAGCATATCCAGAAGACATATTGATAGACAAGAGGACGTAAAATGTTCCAAGGTACATGACAACCAATTTAATCACATTTCAAGTATATTTTAGTACATTAAAACTACATATACTCCAGGCAAGATTTAGTTAGGACATCAAATTGTAATAGCAACTGACTTGAAGTACCAAATCTACGATGGCATAGATACCTACATACTCTGTAGTGCAACTACTGAGTGCACTGTGTATGTACATACAGCGACTGTTTATAATTCAGCTCTTCACATAAGTTTTACACTCCTATTGACTTTTGTTTAAAAAAAAAAATCATTAGCTCTCTGGCTGTATATTCTGAAATCTGTTGTATTTTATATACAAATGCAACGTGAGGAGAGCTCTGAACATTAAGCTTCCTTTCATGGGTTGAAGGATGGAGGCCCTAGTCCCCAAAGACTCATTCAGTAATATTTCAATTGGTTCACAGTAAATATTTAATGTGACCTTCAATACGTCAGTGACTAAGATATCACATTATGCATCTTCCCCATTTTTAACAGTCTAAACTAAAAAGTCAGTTTAATGAGTAACTTTCATATAAAAAAAGTACCTAGCACTGCTCAAATTATTCATTTTCTAGTGTAAGTCTTCACAGATACCAGCAGGTGCTTTTAGAGCTTTGTAAAAATAGTTCAAGCTTGTTTTGCAATATAAATCTGGAGGAAAAAAAAAAAACAAATCAGTGCTTCCTTGTGTCAGCAAAGGGAGCTGTAAAACTGACATTGTGTAAACTGCCTTCTTTCTACCTAATAAAACACGCTATGTGTGGAGCGATGGGAAGGGACAGAGTTCCTTTGCATACAAGAGAACTGTACGCAGAAAGATTGCGTACTTCTGTCACCTTCAACAGATACAGGGGAAGATGGTGCAGTAAGCTTGACGGTCTATTTGTATTACTGAATCAATGATTTTTCCAAATAATTTAATAACTGTTACAGTGGATCCATGTAGCCCAATATCCTACCGGTGACCACTGCCAAAAGCAGAACCTTCATACTGGTTTCACTGGTATAAAAGGACACTTAAAGACAATCCTGAGCCTTAGTTTACCAAATGTTCTTTTTTTCCCCCCACATGAATGCTGATCAGTGGGGCTTATTAGAAATATCTCACCATATGCATACGAAGGAAGATTTCCTAAAATTTACTCAAGGGAAACACATAAAGATTGCTCAAAGTTTTGCAATACGTTGCGTTACCTTGGGTGTCCCATTTCTGCTTGGTATGTTTGTGCTTGTCCTAGTGCCAAGTGATGCCTAGGAAATTATTAAGATCAAGTTACCAAGTTCCTCTCTTCCCATCCATGACAATGGTGATAACGCTGATAACCTCCTGTCATCAGAAACTTGTACTACAGCAATGGGGAAATACATCTTTGTCGTCACAGATGCCTGTATGTGCCAGGGTGGAATGCAGAGGCAGGGAGGGTGGTAATTACTTCTTTCATATTAGGTCCCCCACTATCTTAACTATGTCAGCACCAAGACAGGACTGCCAATATACTGTCTTATTTTACATTCTGTTATTTTTCTCCTCCACTTTCTTTGCACAAGACATGAAAGCATTCAAGGAATATTAAGTTTCAATGTTTCTTTTTACAGTCAAGAATTTTTTTTAACCTTTCCTAGCAGAAATATGGGGAGATGGAAGTGCAAGAGGAAGCTTTACAACTCTGCAGGTATTTTATTTTCAATTAAAAACCAATCACACAAAAATACAATAGCTGACTAATGTATATTGCCTAAACAGTACAATATTTAAGATTAATCTAATTGCATTAAAAAAACCCCATAAAATCTAGATGACTGAACTGAGTGTTAACAGCATCTTGCAGATGCAGAATCTTAATCTGGGAAAACAGAAGTTCCCACAGACAAGAGACAGAACTCAGTCAAGGACTGAGATGCCTCTTGTATATAAGGAAAGCAGAAACCACAGCAGCAAAGACATTTGGAAAAAAAATGTCTAACAAAAACTAGTAATTCACTCCCAGTGTGCCTTCTCATCAGAGGAAAGTGAAAGAAAATGGACAAGGACTGTAAGTGAGTAAAAGAAAAATAGCCCTCAGATAACAGCTAAAAATTTGAGAAGCAGATAAAAATAGCCTGAGTGCCCTTCTGCCAGAAAACACCCCTATATTAAAGCATAAAGATAACACCAGCAGTAAAAATCTTTCATAAAATAAAAGGAACACTGCTATTCTTATCTCATGGGATACGTAGTCGTTAAGATAATTTGATAATCTATATTTAAGACACCTAGAATAAAGGTTTCATTAGGTCAATATTTCATTGGCATTTTAATTAAATAATTGGTCTAAATTCTAAACTGGGAAACAAAATGACGATCTTAAACAGAATAACTGAGGTCATCAAATGACTTTTAATTAAATTGTTAATTGATTTTTCTTTAATTCTTTAGGATGATTGATGGCCGCACACTTAGTTGCTGAGTTTGTTAATTACCAGCATGAGTCAATTCCATGCAGTGTACTTTGGTACGGCTGCTCTAGTTATCTCCCTATTAAAAAAAGAAAAATTTTCATAGTTTTGCTACACCATTTAGAATTACTCATGCATGCTTCCTGATGCAGTTCACTTTTAAAAAATTGGTAACGTAGATCAATCATTTCCATTGGCTGTAGTTTACAAAATTAATCTGCTAGTGAATTAGTAGCCCAATCATATTTTCCAGTAAATCTTGCTCCAGTCGGCTTAATAATCTTTCTTATGATTGTCAGAAAGAATGTTCATTTTTTGAAAATTATGCAAGACAAGCTACCTTAAACTTTCTTTAACAGTTGGTGTAGAGATGGCAATTTTTTTTGGCATGTTCTCTAGCTTCATTTACAGAGTTCTGTAATCTCCTGACAACAGACCTTCTGTGATTATGCACTGAATAAAGACCTGGAGAAATGACAGCTTGGTTTCACGCCTAACTACTGCTATCTGTCCTTAGTTTGTTGACAGCATAATTCCTATTACCACCAGCGGCACAAAAGCAGTATAACTGTTTCACCTTCTGTGAACGTAAGCTCTGGATATAAACTTCTACTTTGGGTTGAGATAAGCAATTATTGCAGCTCGTAACACTTAAAAAAATTAAAAAATAAAGAATTCATCTCTGTTTTTTTCTTAAATTCTACATTCATGAGAATACTGCTAGCAAGAGATGAGCTTCCATGAATCCTTTCTAAATGTGTATCCAAACATTTACCAGCAGTAGTCTCTTTACTTTATAAAGTAAATTAAAAAAAGTCAAACAAATGACTAGTCCAAGGTTTACTGAAGCAGCCGTCTCAGCAAATCTCAGTATCTCAGTAAAAAGAACATAATTTCACCATCTCATCACCATCAGGGATTGCAGAGAATCACAATTCATATTTTTGAACAATATTAATAGAAAATTTGCAAAGGTGTATGGAGAGCAGCACATCTAGACTACCACCTTACTGGTAATGTGTTTTACCACTGTATACTCAAGAGCCTAATAAAAATTACTGGATGCCTTTTATTATTTTAATTGTGATTAATATGGCGGGGATAAATCTTTGCCCCTCACCATCATGGAGGAAGCACTATGTTGTCAGAACAGATATGTCTGCTAGGCCATAAATTAAAAAATAAATAAGTAATAACTTTTTAAAAAGTAGTGATAAATTTAGATCTGAGAAAACACAACAGGGACACAGGTAACACAACAACAACAAACCACCCCAAAACCAAAACCAAACCACTCATAAATGCATAGGCAGCTTATTTTCTACAGAGTTCATTTTGACCACAATTACTTTCTTATTGATTTCTTTGGCGGTTTTTGCTGAAATGTAGAAAGTTTCATTTCTCTTATCAAGTGATTATTAACTCTCCGATGAAGTCCAGTGTTTCACTTGAGTCCCCATTTGTTCAGAACTGGAAGGCAGAGTTAGGAATAGAAAAGCATACATCTAGTAATTTTTTTCAGCTTATCCACTATGTTTGAGTAGATGAATGGTTAATTAGCACCTGTCTCTACTTTGGACTTAATTTGTGTATTAAGGTTTGCTAAACCAAATTGCTTGAATGAGGTGGAGTTTTAACTCACACATTCCATCTGTAGCACATGTAATTCTAGGTTTTGCTTAATAAATAGAAATGTTTTCTGTTGTCCCAGCATAACCAGGAAGTTTTCAAATCAGGAATAAATTGATAAAAAAAGAACAGTTCTGGAAAGGAAGAATAATGAGAAAATTCAGGACAGTAAGTGATGCAAGCAAAAGGTTTTGTTACTTTTGAACTTTGATCTGAACACGGGTATCTGCACAGCTTTATTGCTTCAAGCAGGAAAGAATGGGGAAGAACAGGAAACCTTCAATTAGTTGCTGGGTGCAAACAATCCTTTCAGGAGCCAGCAGAGAGAGCATAGAGACCATTCAAAATTTTATCTGAGAAGAAAACCATAACTTATTTTAGGTCAAAGAAATGTAAGAACGTTGAATAACGGAAGGAGATTTAGTTTACTGAATTTAAAATTGTGATTTTATGGAATTTTTATGCTTCCAGTTTAAAATATATTTCATCAGCCTTCAAATATGCCTGCTTATGAAGGGGATGTCCATTTTCCCCGATGCAGCACTTTTTAAGAACTGAAAAAAGCCAGCCTTTATGAAGATGTCTTCAGACATAAGTTTCACGTTTGTGTTAGTGAATTAGACCCTCTTCCATGATTTTCTGCATCAATACAGAGGAACTAATTGAAGACACCCAGTTTGTCTTCCTTTAACGATTTCCAGCTTTACTTTACAGTGTACTCGCTTATCCTCATTTAGCAAAATGTTGTAAGTTCTTACATGGGATAGCAAAGACAGACTCCTCTCCCAACGCCCCCCCCCCAGTCTCTTTTGGGACAGCTAAGCTTGGAGGTTATCACAGACAGGATGGCAGCCATGGTCCTAGCATTTATACAGCATGGGAAGTAAAATGTATTGACTTGCTTTCATTGTTTTGCTTTCCTAGTTAAACCTATAAAAAGGACAAGGCAATGGAAGCAGTATCACAGCTTACAGGCAGAGGTTAGGAAATCATGTAGGGCACCTAGAAACAAGGCAAATAACATACAGGGTTTGGCACAGAAACTCCACAGTCCTTCAGGTGGTTCTGGTTTTGCTGGGTTTTTTTCCTTCCGACTCTTTCTTTTTTCCTCTGCTTGTTTTTGTCATACCCAAACAGTTACACAAAATCCTGACATCTACCACCAGAGGAAGCTTTTAACTACAAACTGTGAATTGTAGGGTTTTTTCCTCCATTTGCATTCCTGCTAAGCCAGAGGCAGCAATTAACCCTTACAAGCTGTTTTACAACATGGGCCATGTCTTCCTGTTTTATATCATGTTGTCAGCACTCAACAAATTATCCTAATAGCTATGTTCATCATCATTGCAGCGTGCATTTCAGAGACACGCCAAGTTTTGACCCTTCCAGTGCAAAATACGACTCCGGGTATTTTCACTGCTATTTATAAAATTGTATTTAATTTCAACAGGATAAAATTGGATAGATGGAATCATGAGATGAAAATCCTTTTACTTTCATAATAATCAAAAAGAAATAGAAAATTAGGAAGATCACTGCAGGTGAAAGCTGAGGGAAGTAATGTCTGGGAAGGATGCAAATGCATTAGTCTCCGTTGCCTACAGAATTAAATTAAAAGACCTTGTCACGCTCCAGGATCTGATCCCTATGCTCTCTAGTGTGTCTTTCCTATTTTAATTCAATAAGCAATTTATTTGTGGTATATTGTGGGACGATCATTACACAACATATCAGTAAAGATATTCCACATGAAAAATTTGTATTTCTAGATTTTGGTGTCAAGATTATTTAGGGTTTTCTGTTAGTGAAACACTGTCTTTGACAAAAGTAAAAGAAAAAGTACTGAGAAACTCCTCTTGCTAAATACCCCTTGCACACCATCTGTGGTTATGCTAATGGACCCTGTACTCAGGTCATCTGTTCAAATTAAAGAAACTGCCTTCGCAGTAAGAAATCTGCATAGATTGTCAATTGTTCTAGTTCATTACCTGTTAGCAAATGTAAAGAGCCAAAGCCAATTGTGACATCTACGTATAACGAATTCATTACAAAGTCCGGCACATTTAGCTTTGGAGAAAAAGCAAAGGACAGTAAAAACGAACAGTGCACATTAGGCTTTTGTTATGAGCATTTGTTGAAAGGATAGTAGCTGAAATAAATTCTCAAAAGCGTATTTCAGTCTTTTCTGGAGTCTCATTCTTTAGTAGTTTATTACATAATTTGTTTTTTCAGTTTTAAGATAAACATTATACTATTTATAGAAAAGTGGTTTAAATGAAATACAGGTTTATCATCAAACCAACAGTCATACAGCTTTCCATTTAGCAGATTATACTAATATAGGACTTCTGATTTGCCTGGATTTCAGGAAACAACTGTTACTTGAGCATCCTCAATACAATGAAAAGATACACATTTCGTATGAAATATTACAAGGAAATTAAAAAATGTTCAAATTAGATAAAAGCTTTATTTGGGGATAATTTATAGCGCAGGACTGGAATCTTTTGAACTGTTTTCTGTATTTACTCTCCAGATGGAACATTTTATAAATACTCAGAATTTTAATTACTGTATTTTCAAAAACCTAGCATTTTAAAAAAAAATAAATAATAATCTCCAAAGACCATATCAATTCAAAGTGGCAACAGTCAGAAAAATAAGCTTTGCCTGTCTTACAGATATGCTACGTGTTTGTTCTTTCTATCAAGGCTATTTAGCTGGCCATATATAAGTACATACATACAATTCATAACAAAGTTCTATTATGGATCATCAAAAAAGGTAGTATGGATGAGAGTTTCTTTTGAAATGATTAAACAGAAGCATCCAAAATCCCAGCTTTAGTGTAAATGGGAAGCTTCAGTTACCCAGGTACGTAAGGGACAAGGGACACAGCTGAAAACAGCTGCCCAGCAAAGTTCTTGGTGGGAACCCAGAACCCAAATGAGGTGGGCAATTAATTAACAAACTCTTTCATGTATGGATTATGGGAAACATACCTGAAAACTCATTGCAAATGGTTTCTTATCAAATAAGACAGCATGTTAATTATTGCTTTCATTTATGACTCATTAAATTTGCAGGCAATGTCAACTTTTAGGGGAGCAAATGCTTTGTGATCCAACAGAAGAATACAAAATGTTTTTAAACAAATCAAGAAGATGAATTAGATGGGATATTAGATCAGTAAGGACAAGTGCAAGATTTTGGGAGCATCCACGCTTCAAAAACCAAGATGGGAGAAGGACTGCCTTGGCAGTAGTGAGTAACCTCCTATGCTACCCTGTATACAACAGAGACCAATATTTCTTCTTGAGAGCTAACAGTTCCTGAACTGCTATGCCATATATGATATAATATGAAGTATTAAAAGCAACTGACCCTTGCTGCTTCCTGCAGGGGCCACCTTGCAGAATATCTTTGCCTGGAGCATCCCAAGTCTCTTGGCACTTGTGCCAAGCTGACGTGCAGCACACACCACCACAGTTACACCCCTCCTCTTCAAACCCCCTTGCACAGGCAGCTTTTTTGATTTTCTAGCATGGCCATCTGTATGCCGCAGTATCAGAGTGCCCATCCCCAAGGGGGCTGCTTGCCTCTCTGATACAGGAGCCTCACACCCTCCTTCCCTCCCTCCCCATGCTCCCAAAGAACACCATGGGCAGCCAGTCAAACCCTAACCAAAACCTGTTGTGGTCACTGGAGCGCTACCCACGTGCATCAGCATGACAACCGCGCCTACCCTAATTAAAATTTATAGGCAATGGGGTTAACGATGCAGCTTTTCAAGAGGATGGAGCCGTTACTTGATTTTTGATTACTTAGTCTTTCAGTCCTCCCAATAACAACATTTAAAAAAAAGGGGGGGGGGGGAGATCTATGACTGTATATCATTCCTTAATGAGATTATTTAACAGTAGTTATTCTTTTTTTTTATTAAAGATCAAGGTGTCTCTCAGCTTGAAGAATACACTAACAACAGATTTTTAACCATTTTAGCTCAAGTCCTGACACCATAATTAAAGTCAAATATGGCCTAACCGAACAAACCGGCACTATCGTCCTGTACACAGTATATATCTCTTCACAAGAAAGAAGGAAAGGCAGACCCCTGTACACATGCAGAGCCTACAGCAGCAAAGAAACACCAAATTTCACAGGTCTAAGATTCAAAAAGCGCCCTGACAGCTTTCTGCTTTTTTGTCATTTTGCCTCTACCCTGGGGTAGATTTTAAAACTCCTCCGACTAAACTTGTGGTCTAGGTCATTGAGCTTCAATGTGTGTTTATTGCGCTGAGATGACTGAAAAAGTTCTCTACTTTAGGAATGGAACTGACAGTCTGTTAATGAAATAAACTAAAAAGTTAATGCTAAAAGAAAATAGCACCTGTTTCAGTCAAACCAAACAAAAAAGTGAGTGCATATTTTTCTATTTTCTACAGCTGTATGAAACAGAAATTTAATCAGGTGACAACAGGTTAACAAAACCCCTACAGAAAAACTACAGTCACTGACTAATTGATTTTCACTTTTGTTTAACTATATCATTTTGATAGGCTTTTACCCCATGGTAAAGCCAAAACGATGCTGCTGTTCTTATCATTACAGTTGATCAATCTTCCCTGTTTCCAAGGGGGAATCCTGTAAGCCTTCTCCTTTCGGCACATCCATTAGGCAGACAAAACAAAAGGTAAACCTGGCAAACACTGCTTGCTCAAGGTAAGCATTAATCTTAATAGATGGCTGTAATTAGGAACAAGATGCACTAACAGACAAAAAGCAATAAATAACTTTAAACCAGAAATGTGATAAGATTTAAACTCAAAGACTGCACTTGGGTTTAATCTAGCTTAGTCACTTTGCTGGTATTCCTCTCTGTAGCAGCATTTAAGTCAAAATAATTGTAGAACAACTAATATACAGAGCTTTAAATGTTTTGGATTACCAGCTAGCGATAAATCAGCTCAGGATTTCACAGGCTCCAGTGCATGTTGACCCTGCTTATTCACTAAGCCATCTCTGGACCTTCAAGGTCCATCCACCACCTACAAAAGTCCAGACTAACATCTGAAGTTTCTGTTTGGGAATCCTGCTGACCATGCCAGGTTCCTCTCTTATCCTTCCTTCCCACACCCTTACTTACAACGAGGACTTCCACTACATTTAAAATACTTCCTGTGCATAAAGTATTTTATTCGCTACCACTTCCAGAATCAAGTGGACCATTGCCTAAACACCTTGAAAACTTACCTTGGTATACAAGGCAGCATATTAAGAACTGCACACAGGAAGAAAGCAAAACTGATCAGAACTTTTACTCATACCCCATAAGTAGAGACGTTTGTTAAAAGGTGACTGCGTCACAGAAACCAACAAGCCTAAGACATCGTGAGATTCACTAAAAACCAAACTGGATACTTTCAGAGAACTTTTTAGGAGGGTTAAAGAAAACATTTTTTATTGGCTTAGAATTAAAAAAAAAAAAAAAAAATCCTCCAGAAATTGATGAAAGCCTGAAGCCTGATAGGGTGGTTAGCAAATGCAGCTGGCAATTAGAAAAAAAGAATTAAAAAAAATTATGTAATGACAACAAAAATGTATGAAAGGCAGAAAATCAAGTCTAAATAGACACTGTGAAGAGCTCCGAGTGAAGCATGTTTTAATCCAAAAGCAAAGACAAACAATCCCATGTCCCTGTATTTTTTTTTCCCCCAAGTTAAACAACTCAAATGGTGGTTATCTGAAGTCTTTCTGTTTCCTATACATAAGCAACTATTGTCAGAAATGTTTCAAACCAGAAGATTTCAACTCTGTTCTTGGTAGTTGAAGGTGTGACCAAATAACATGATGCTGAATTCTCCAGTTGATTCAACTGAACATACTTTACCTTCTTTCTACTCTCACTTACTTAATTGTCATGATATGTCTGGTATAATAAACAGAATAAAATGAGCTCAAAAAAATGCCAGTTCCTATACGACGTGAAACACTGGCAATTAGTACAGGGTGGCTAGGTAGGTATTCGTAGCCCCATGCAGACTTAAGGACACAAAACTGCTGCCAAAACAAATAGTAATATTCTCTGCTGTTTCCTAGATATAATGGAAATAGGGGTTAATGCTCTTTCTTTTAGATCTTTCTGTAGATCCTGTAGATCAAGAAGAAAAAGAGCAAGAAAGCAATTTTCATGTGGCATTTCTCAGTGATATACCAGCATAAGTACCAGTTTGAAAGATTTACCCCAGTGCGACTACTACTACGCTTTTGAATCACCGTGTCCAAGTCTTCTTCAGCCAGGAAGCAAAGGATGACTTCATTCCAGAACATGGAAGTCCATTCCCTATCTGACAGATAATAAATAGCATTAGTAGGCTATAAAGGCTTCCCAGATTTACCATGTTCAGTGTTTAACTCAAAAATCAATTTCCTGAAAGCACATTGCCCTAAGACAAAGTATTTAATTGTGATATATGTTTTTGAAACACCACTGACCACATTCTGTTGCCAACTTATGGAATCAAAATGGCATTAAGTGAAAACAGAATTTGTCATTATATTTTAATGTTATTCTACAAAAGCAAATTAACTTAAGAAAAAGGTTAATTAAAACATATATTATAAGGTCACTGTTAAGAGCAAAAACCCTTCCTTTGACAGTATGCTGTGGGTTTGCTACAAGTATTAATCAGGTTTTAGAGTTTAAAAACAAATCTCTCATACATTCCCAATACAGTTCCAGACAGTTACTACAAAACAGTTGTGAGCACAGCTTATGTAAAAGTTCAAAAAGTTTTTCCAACTTGCAAGGCTTCAGACTTATCTGACTTTTACTGTATAAGCAATTCTATAAGCTACATGAAAGCCTTCCTACCAAATTCATGAATAAACTCCTTAACCAACATTACTGCAAAGTAACAAGGGACATACAGCATTTTTGTTGTTGTTTGTTTGTTTTCCTACAAAAAAATGTTAGCATAGACAGAATTACGGAAAAAGCAAAGCACACAGTTTAAAAAAATCTATTTATTTAATATGGCTTCTTTATTGATTTTTAAATAAATGTAATATAAAGAGAATGTCAACAAAATAATTCAGCTACTGCTTATACTATGAAACAAGGGACATACAGCATTTTTGTTGTTGTTTGTTTGTTTTCCTACAAAAAAATGTTAGCATAGACAGAATTACGGAAAAAGCAAAGCACACAGTTTAAAAAAATCTATTTATTTAATATGGCTTCTTTATTGATTTTTAAATAAATGTAATATAAAGAGAATGTCAACAAAATAATTCAGCTACTGCTTATACTATGAAAATACAGGAGAGCAAAATTAAATGCTGTCAGCTGCGGCACACTCCAACAACAGAACCACAATTAACATTTAGTCTTTAAAATAACTCAAGTAATGAAAGCAAAGCATAACAGAGATGGTTCTTTTTCTTTGGGCAGTACAGTAATAATGTCAAATGCAATGGCTGTCATAAAAAGGTAAGAATAATAAAGCATACATCCTCTTTCATATATATTTTTTTTTAAAGTACAGGCAGTCAAAGATTTTCAGTTTCGCAGTCATTTTCCACACTTGTCTCAGATGTAAATCTATTTATGTCAGTTGAGATATTACAGATCTCTACAATCTAAGACAACCAAGATTGGGACAGATAACTTTGTTAATACTGAAATCTGGCCCTAATCAACAACTCCAGATTTAAAAACTCCCAGAATGTCAGATCAGCTTCGATACCTTTTAACAATTTGGAGACATTCAATCCTTGCTTACCTAAACAAAGCTCCCCCACTTTCTGGTCTCACTATTTTTAAAGATTTTACAGGAAAGCTGTAATCTTCGAAACCCAAACTCCATGCTAATCCAGCATCTTAAATATGTATTTAAGAAATATCAAAGTAACGACACATCAGTATATAACTTCTTAAATACAAAAATCTCTCTAAGGAAATACTGAGAGCAGATTCACACACTTAAAGATCCCAATTCTGCATGAAACAGAGTTGAATGGACATGTGGCAACTTGCAGGAGTGGAGCTCATTTGGGTCTGAATATACTGAAGATTTCTTGGGGTAACTCAACTCCAGGAAAGAGCTGACAAATAATGTCATGGTAAAGCTATTATATCAAAATAAGCAGGAAAAATAATTAGAAATCAGTTTTCTTCAGCAAAGTATCAGCTTACCTAAAAGTGAAGTTTAATTAAATTATTCTAAGAGGGAACTTATAAAGAAAAAATCATATACCATTAATTGGCAGTCAACTCATTGGCCTTCTATCTGAAAAATGAATTGCAAAGAAAATTTGCTTTCAGACTAGGGATGTCTTATGTAAAAAGCTAAAAGACAAAAACTTACACACAAAACGTCTCCTTTAAGAAGAGGAATACACATAATTCTTAGTCATAATTTTCAATTATAATATAGATACACTTATACACAAATATGATAATGGATTTTTTTAATTGACTTTTTTTCCTTCCAACACCAACGAAGTTATCTTTCAAAGAAAGAAAGGAACCCTAGTTTTTCTTCCTTCTGCCATTTCCTCCTGTATACGCTTACAGCATGACTGCTGTGTCTGTCCATTCATCAATCTCATGGAATTAAAAAGAAAACCCCCAAAACAGCTGCCAAAACCCTTTGTAGGAAAGAAAACTAGGGATTTTGTTCAGGAACTAATTCAACTGGCAGGTAATCAAAACTCCCTGAGAGCTCAAAAACATAGTGCTCCTCCACCAAGGAGAATGTTCTTTTACAGAGACTAAAACTTCTATAGGATATACGTTTCATTTAAGGCTCTAAGGAA
>NW_008794543.1:4127447-4151490 GCF_000699145.1 Aptenodytes forsteri | reverse complement strand
ATTAAAGGTCTAAAAAAAAAAAAAAAAAAAAAAAAAAGAAAAACCACACCACCTTAAGGCTGCTGACCACAGAAAGAATCGACTATTTAGTGTTATCGTAGCTTTTCTTGTCCAAGCCTTGAGATACTGTATTTATGAAATGCACTGGTTAATTGGGTAAGATGTGGTTAAGAATACAGTTTCAACACTACAAAAGAAGCATCTACTGCGTTTAATACTATAAAACAAGTTATTCTTTTTTAAGAGAGGTATGATGAAAACCAAAGCAGGCAAATACAAATCAGTGAATTTGCCTGAAACATACTAGAATACTGCAATCCTTTCCTTCTTAAGGAAATTTTTCAGCCCTTGTAACTATAAGATGATGTAATCTACCTGAATTAAACATGCTTACTGTAAAGAATGGATGCAAATCTAAATGGGAAGCTGTGCACCCACACAGCTACGGCCACTGTGTGCTGTGCCATGGGCACTCTATTTGTCTATGTCACGGACAAGTAAATTTTCCATAAATATGAAGTTCAAAAGAAGTTAGGAGTTGCTATTTCCTGAACTCATAAACGTAAGTTTACATCCAGAATTGAGTACTTCTTCCTGTGAAGGATAACCTACTGCGATGAAACAACGTTCTGAGCACCAGGAAAATAGGTCAGCGGAAGTTACAAATCAGAAGGAAAGGTTCCTAACACTTGTTTGGGATTTATTGCATTTATGCTCAGTGGAGTATGCTTAGCAAAGTCACTCTCAGCGGAGGAAGAGAAATGCTTGCTATGATGGACAAAGACAGTTTTTCAAGTGAAGTGGAGCTAAGAGCGACCAAGTGCTTAGGGACACAGACAAGCATCACAATTATCTTGAAAAGAGCGCGTATTACCTGCAGGCTGGAAAGAAAAACTCTTCATCCATTCTAAACCACTGAAAATTATTTTGTGACTTCCCATGAGACAGAACACCTTGGGCACAGGAGGAGGAAGGTACACTATTTGAACTTGCTTATGCAATGCTGACGACTAGAGAAATTTTCTTGCCACTTTCAGTACGTAGTGTGTCAGGCATCGTGGAACAATAGAGTCAGTAAGGATTAGCGCAAGGAGTAGTTTTTAGCACACAGATGACTAACAGCAGCTGTAAAGGATGCAGAACTGCCTAATCATGGCCAAACTGAAGAGAGAAACATAGCAAAAGCTCCATCACTTGGATACTTACATGAAAAAAAAAAAATCTCTAAAATAAAACAATTCAGAAAAGATTTCCTATCATTCAGAAAGGCACCAAAAATGTTTGCATATAATTTATTCTGGCCATATAGTGATGCTGTTCTAGCAAACTATTTACATTTTAACATAAACATATGTAAATATATATAAATATATATGTGTGGATATATAAAAATAACAAATTCCTCATTTTACTAATGAAATGAAAAGAACATTAGTTGGATGGTGCTGTTTGCACACTGAAAGCCACAGAAATTTAAACTGTAATCACAATAAGCTAACTCCAACAACAACTTCCCTTACCAGTAATTCTATTATATGCTACATGGAATAAAATATACATATTGTAGTAATCAAAAATTATATCTATATTTTATAGGTGGGAGAAAATACTGCATGTAAAAAATGCTTTGGTGTACCTATTTTTACTTAAGTAAAAGCATTTTTACCTAAGCTGCTTCTCCCACATTTTTTAAAAATGTTTTTACACTTAAACTGTCTTTATCTCAACCCATGGATTTTTACTTTTTTTTCTTATGATTCTCTTCCCCATCCCACGGGGAGGGGGGGCGCGGGGTGCAGGGAGGGCAGAGGGTGGGCGAGCAGCTGTGTGGTACTTAGTTGCCAACTGGGGTTAAACCACAACAGTGGGCAACAAGGATGTTGTTTACAGGCTAAAAAGAAGTGATAAGATCAGAGGCAGTCAAAGAAAACACAGTGGCAAAGCAAAGATGGAATTCATAGGACACTGTTTTGCACTGGAAAAAAACGTGTGTAGATATTTATGTATGCACATCTATACATTACAATTATGCATGTGCATGGGTAGGTAGATGCTCAGAAAATCTGAAGCACAGCAGATGGGATCCAATGAACATATTCAAGCAAAAAATATGATCCCATCAGTGAACAAGAATTTAGAATGCACATTCTCTCTATTCAAAGAAAAGCAATACTCACTTGAGAAGCCAAAGAGGACTGTGCTTCTATGATGAATGAATAGACATTCCCCTTCAGCAAAGAATGAGAATTAGAAGAGAATGAAGAGACTGAATACCTGACTTCACCGGCGCTGGGTAAGCACTGAATTGGAAAGAAAGGTGATGAATACGTCTAGAAAGGAAGCCCAACATGGAGTAATGATAAATATGGGCAGGTGGTATCAAATCAAGGTAACAGTCAAATAACAAAGAATAATTATTTTGAATTATTCTTATCTTTGCAGTATGCAATGCTGAGTGAGCAGCCATTTCAGAAATGTAATTCCAGTAATACAAGCTCCATGGCTGAAGACTGAGATGGGAATGCTTGTGCTGTTACATTACCTGAGATATCAGTGTGAAACAAAGTTATGGGAAACAGATCATTGCCAGGACTAAAATCAGACAGTCTTTTCAGTATGGTACATAGAAGTGAACATCACCAGAGAAGGAGGAGCAAGATATACCTGATGCCCCTGTACAGATACGGTCTCAGAAATCAATAAACTGAGTCACATAAGCACTTCTACCGACTGAGGACACCTCTACAGGACAGTCGTGACCAAGGAGATGCATCATACTCGCAAATATAGTAAATTTATCTCCCTACAGCGTGTGCAGACCATACAACTACTGTGCTATTTTGTTAGTGGAATAGCAAACTTTACTATTTGCCTCCTAGGCATTCTGATTTTTAAGACCTATGGGAAAATGCGATGGATCCAAGACAAGCTCCTGAGGAAGTGCTTGCTCCTCAGGAAAGCAGAGTCTCTACAACCTCTTTTTGTTCAAGGGACTGCAATGATCAGCTCTACCCATTTCAGTAAACGTTTGGATGGCCAATCTTGAAAAACAGATATATCCAGAACTTGACTTTACACATCTTCAATTTTGGCCATTGGATCATTGCAGATGAAAAGATAATTAATCAATTAGTTGCTGAGACATATAGACTGTATTTCACAATATAGTGATATGACACACTTACAAATAACATATAAAGTGAGTAAATAGGACCAGGAGACTAAAATATTTCACAGCTGGGGAAGAAAAGCTAAAGCTCTATTTTCCATTTCAGAACTTTAACTCATTTTTAACGCATCAAAAGTCACTGTATATCATCTATGCATTTACTGAATCCCACTTTGTTTTTAAAGCCCCTCCAAACTTCTGAGAGACTGACACATGAAAAGATGGAAAAGGAAGCACACATTTAAAGGAACTCACCCAACAGGCATAACAATCAGCAACAGCACACTACAATTACAGCAACAGACTTGCTGCTGGTTTCGAGTGTGTAAGCCTTCAGCAAGGTCCTTAGTGCTGCAGGTTTATATTACCATTTCTAAAACAGAAGTGCTGATGACACGCTAAGTTTTAAGCATAAAATGCACTGATCTCCTCTGAAGGTAGAGTACATGGTATTGATCTTAGCACTCCTGATACAGACAGCAAGCTGTGACTGATAAAAAGTGGTGGTGTTCTTAAATGCTCTTGAGGGGACTAAGAAAGCAGATGCAAGGTGACAGAAATTAGAAGGGATTGAGAGCTGCGGGTATATTTTGAGGTCGTTGGCTCAATGATTAGAAAACAATTTTGAACAGCATTCCCTGATTCTTGCCTTATTCACTTACTTCTAATAGGCAAAAGCATGCAATTACCTAGATACCCATTAGAAAATTTAAACTCTTAAACTATGCATCACCGAACACTCTGTTTCCACTGGCTATCAAAAATCCGCTGTGTTTAAATGTGAAAATAGATTATTTCCCCCCAGCAGCCAGCTGTGGGCTAGAGCAGTCAGTGGACTTTTTGCTATCATGCGATTATACATAATAAAGGTTTGGTAATCCAAAATGGACTCTAAGCATCAGCTGCTTTTGCTGGAGCCTTGCAGATGTAACTCATTAGTTGTGGGTAAGCCATTCTGCACTAGAAGAGAATTCAGCTAACTCAGCCGATGACATATTATGGTGTTAAAATGTGCTAGAATAAACAAACAATAAAATAAAATTCATCACTAGATGTAACGAAATACACAATCCCAGAAACTACTCAACGCCCTGGTATCATTTTTACACATGTAGTCTCGAGCAGAGTAACGTTGAGCCAAAGAACATAGTATTTAATTGAGCATGGATCAGGCTACCCAAGGGTAAAGATAACTTGTTTCTCTTGCATGCCCCACCCTTCAGTCCTTTATTTGGAGGGGGAGAGAGGGAAGTTTTGTGTTGGTTTTGGAGGAAGGAATCTAGCATGCATTGGATCATAGACTTAAGTTAATTTCTGCATAACAAAAAGACATGAAAAAATAAAAGCAAATACTTGTTTGCTGTTCTTTTAACATAGAAAAAGCTATTTAAGACACATCACCTTATGTTCAGCAGATTCCCACTCCTTAAGCTCTTTAAAAATCATTGAAGCCAAATACACTCAAGAGTTTGGGAAAATTAACAGAACATGTTCTTTTCTTCCTGATAGTATAGAAAAGAGAAAACAGCAAATTCAGCTGCCCATTTTAGTCATAATTTCATATTCCTAATACCTCAAGAGAACATAATTTTTAGGAGGAAGGCATTATTTGGTTTTTCAGCTCATTGATTTGTCTCATTCAAAACTTCCAAAGATTCTTACAAGTTTTTATTCACAAAAGGCATTACCCCAAAAAATTCAGTGTTATTGATGCATGACAAGCCAGCAGATAAACTCATTCTCAATACGCAATAGATTATCCAAATACCAACATTCATCAGATCTCTAAGGACACCATCTCAGTTTTTAAAACCTTCAAAGAAAACATCATCATCTGAGTCTTCTAACAGTCAGGTGGTAGATTAAGTTAAAATATACTGTAGAGAATTGAAAATGTAACACCTAATTTTAGATTTTCCTTTTCTTTACAAGCTTACCTGAATATATTTTTCATTTAAATCTTTATAGGAACATATGAGTATTCTCAGCTTGCAAACTAAATACAAGTATATGCATAAACATGGAAGGCAACATAACACTCTATTTGT
Organism: Aptenodytes forsteri; assembly: GCF_000699145.1. Lineage (NCBI taxonomy): Eukaryota > Metazoa > Chordata > Aves > Sphenisciformes > Spheniscidae > Aptenodytes > Aptenodytes forsteri. The sequence continues at coordinate 4,146,273 of NW_008794543.1, read as the reverse complement.
GCTTTACATTTAAATTAAAGCACAATGATTAAAACTTGCATTTTGGGGGAATAAAGTTTATGGAGTCAGAGGGCACGATCTTTAATGTTGGTACAGCATGTTATATGTTTAGAACTGCACAACAAATGTTACCTCTATTTACCTCTTTACAGTATCTTAGCACCATGTTGTTTACTGTACACTATTTCCACAAAAAGAACCCCCCAAGATAAGTGTATCATATAAGTATGTATTTAGAAGCCTATCCAATGGCAAGATAGAGATGTATTTACAAGGAAAGACTAAATAATCAGAAAAGTTAGTAAGAGTGCTTATGTCCTTAAAATCAAACAAGTTTATACAGTGTGGTAGACTAAGGTCTTAAGGTACAGACACTACGTGAACAATTCTCACAGATTATGTCACTAACATTGATTTACAACATAGTCCACCTCTTGACTATCACAATCATATAATTCACCAAAAACAATAGACGAAAAGTATCTAAATAGTAATTACTTTTTACAGATTGAAAGCAACTTGAAGAACAGAGATGAAATCCCTCATCTCTCAAACATTTAGACCCCCCACATTGGAAGTGCTCTGAACCTCATCTAGCTCACCACAGAAATCTTCTGTCTAGATGAGACAGCTGGATGACATGATGATGCATAGAAGTAACACCATTGCTAGTTTTATAGATGACCATTGGTTTTCTGTATTACAGGGATCTTTTGTACAGGGAAGAAACAAATACTTTACATCTTCCTTTCTCTCTACCGGGAGGTTTATGAACCACAAATCAGCTTCTGGGTGGGTCAGACAATTTTTGGACTGTTTCAACACATGCCTCTTACCAAGTACTCCCTCAGCGCACTGGCTAGAAGTGCTCGCTGATACCACTTCTCAGGCTTAACCTCCTGCATTCCTTCAACACCTCAGAACACCCCTTCAGAAACAACCAACCAACTTCATGGCCTGCTCTGAAGCGGTTTTATTCAACTTGATACATAAAGAATGACTAACTGACGTTTTATAAAGTTGTAGTCTACAAAGTGATTTTTTTGTATTCTTAGGTTTGACAGAACTATTAATAAAGTCCCTTTGCACAGATGAGCTGTACCAAAGGAAAACCCTACGGATTATCAATGTCTCAAACCCTATCTGGTAGATTTTGCCTCAAGACCTTCCCCAAAGGCAATGACCCATGTAGTAAGGGAAATTTATATGTTTCAGATATAGCTCTTATTTTGCAAACAGCTAACAATCACATTTTGGATACCAGCCTTGGTAATCAAGCTCTAAATGCCCAGGCAGGAAGGTCCAGGTATAGATATAAATATACACCTTTCCCCCATCCATTTCACATTTTTTGTTTTTGTTTAGTTACAAGTAGATGAGCAGTATACCAGAAGGCACCCTTTATTCTTAGCCTGGATAACACATCTTCGAGATTCTTTACATCTCTTTTACAGCTGACCAAGGGTTAGATGCACCTGGAAGCCCTACAATCCATCTACATCACCCTAAGGGGCAAATTTTGACCATCAAGATTTTGCCACTTCACCTGATGGTTAAAGGCGATGAGATTGTGCAAAGGCTTGAACAATATCATTAAGAAAGATAAGCAGTGTGATAACTTTTGGCAGGCACATTGGAGCTGCACACACCTGGTAATGACCTTTAAAGGTCTTTCAATGCCTCTGAAAACATGTGCATCAAGGAAGAAAGGCCACTGGTTTACTCTAACTTTGTTGGATGACAGGAAATATTCTAACATTCTGGTTCTGCTACTCAAATACTCATTTCAAACACTTGATAATGTGCTCAATATTTAGGTATCAAAAATGGCAGAAAAATACTTCAGTCTTGGTGGTTTAATTTTTTTCTTTTTTAATAATAATGTTTGCAGTTGTTCTGTAAAGGTATCACCTAGGGACACATAACTAGGAAACGACTGTGTATCATATAAAAAACGTTTCTCTAGGAAGATTATGGATCATCCTTGCAAGCACGATGCATTTGAGTCAGTTTCCATATATACAGAAGTTATCAACAATATAGATTTTTACGCCAAAAGTCTCCAAGAACTGAATAAAAAGCTTTGTAATCTTGATGCTTTTAATATTATGCAAATGATTTATCCATTTACTTTATTAATAAAACATCACTGTATTACACAGAGACACATTTTGCACTTCTGTTTTTGAGCTATTTTTAAATTAGGTTAGATTTGACAAGGGACTATTTGTGGTAATGTGGTAATTAAGATTTGAACAGATGTCAGCATTAATAAGAGACTCAAATGAGGTGTAGGGAGATAAATGTACTCTTTTAGCTGTGCTGGCACACGAAGCATCATTGAGAGGAGAAGACAGCATGGCTTCAGCAGTTCTTTTTTCAGGGGAGCTTCTGGAGAATTGTCCAGTAACTCAAGTTTTCTGATATTATTCAGTCATTTCTCATGATCTTTCGGATTGTCTTATTCTTTGTCTTAAATAAACTACTTAAAATAAACTACTGTTCTATCAATATTTATCACATTATAGAATTTGATCGATACCTTATAATTGCATGACTCTTATAACAGAAATTATTATGTTTTGAGCTATTGATCATCACTTTAAAAATATTCTATACTTAGATTTTCTTATTGTGTCTGTTACTACAGGTTGCATAAGTACTTAACACTGTGAGCAACAACTTTCAGAAATTACGAGCTAAATTCACAGACAGGTCCAAGTCCTGGCCAAGACTTTTAAATTCAGTTCAAAGAAACCAGTATTTACATCGCGTGTACTAAACTGTAATAAGCAGTACATAAATTCACCATTAGCTAACAAAGATGAACAAAAAGGAGTTGATTACTTCATTTGCAGTCGTGCATTTACCCTCTATCTACACTGGTAAATAAAACTGGTCAGACACCATTCTCTGCCCCCGAAACTAACTGATACACCATGGGCCAAACTCTCCAAGCCCTCAAATCAGTGCAGCCACTTCCAAACAAATTTGTGAGTGGTGACCAGCCGTCCCAAGCCCTGAATTTTGTTGATGCACTGTTTAAGAGAGCGGTAGGTGGCATAAGCAACACCGTGTTCTTTACATTGTTCACTATATAGCAGTATGGTGAACTGGGTACTAGGGCTCTGAGCCACGCCTTGGCCCTATTACTTTACTTCTAAGTCAGCAAATCCCTCTGTCTATTGACTGAAATAACGTACATGTCTTCCCTGTCTCGCATCATAAATGAATAAAATTGTTACTAAATTCTTAATTGGTTTCTTTTTTGCTGATCTTTTTCCCAAGGTCACTTCAATGGAGTTTGGATTGAGTCAGAGAAGAAACAGCGTAAGAAGCTCTCCTGATAAGGAAGGTTGGTTGGTTGTTTTTTAAAAATCTTTTTCAGAGAAAACACTATCTTGTTCTCTTTTTGTTCCATTTCTCATGATACATTTCACAGTCACATTCCTCTAGTACCATATTAAGAACCTATTTCAATTAGCATATTTTCATGTCTCATTACAAACTCAGAAAGAAGATCCATGAATTTGACCCATAATAGTTTATGCAAATATATTTCAACCTATCAAGCATTCATTATACTTTTAAAATAGAAAAATAACAGATTAACATACAATAACAAATCGCCTCATTACCATGCAAAAACTGGCCTGTGTCTAAGCAACAACTGCTCTGCAAACTAAAACAATTTATACTTTCCACCCTGTGATCATTTATACTCAGAATATATGTCAAGAAGCGTACTATTAAAAGGCTTGGGCCGTTTAAACTAGTTGTTGGAACTTGTTCCTGTTTTATGCAGAAATTACAGTATGCAGATTACATTATAGGCACTATTAGGTAGAGCTTCATGACTCTGCAATTTCTGAAAATAGAAACACAATCTGCATGTTGGGTTTTTTCCTTATTTACAGCTGTGATGCAGAGTATCACACATCGCTATGCCACATCATGAAACTAGTTCACCTTTTGCACCCAGCACAGCATTCTTTATTTGGGTGATTTAGATAAACTAGCAGCTCATTATCAAATTGAAATACACCTTATACAAAAGATATTATACAGCTAAATTTTGACAACACTTGAGAGGGTAACTGGGAAATCTCTGTGCAGTTCTGTAGTGAGTCCTGTAATACATTTACAGTTTTTTCTCAACCATTTCCAGTGGATTATTGCTCACACTCTTAGAGTTTCTAGACTCCCAACAGATTATTGCTATGACATCTGTTTCCTCAGCGTTCACTTCACTGCCCTTTTGCTAGCTTATTATTCTAGCAATCACTCTAATTTTCAGCAAGGTAAAGAACTGGTTTAGCTAATTCTTGTTTCTCTGGCCTCCATTATACACAGTCAACCTACCTCACGTGGCAAAGGTGGTATTTATATGCGTTTAGATCTTTTTACTCTCTTTCACTCTCACAGTTCAATTCAGGCATCAGGATTTCCATCTTATAGCACTTGGGCTGGCATAAACTGCAAGCACACTGTATCCCATGCTAATCCTCGTCTTGCTTCCTCCATGTGTTTTACTCTGTCACATTATTTTATTTACTGCTAATTACTAGTAGCAAGAGTACTGATTTCCCTTCTGCTCTTCTTCCAAGCCTATTCAAGTATCAAATATTATGCATGGTATTGTAGCTTCTTTTGAAGAGGAAAAAGGAAAAAAAAATACAACCAACCCTACTACTTCTGCATCAGCATTTAAAACACATGTATTTAAAATGTCAAGACATCTGGTAATGTCAAGACATCCTCAGTGCAGAACTTCATTTCTCATATGGTATCACGTTAGCCAGATGTACAAACCTACTTTCTGGATTATCCAAGCTATGCACACATACACACAAAAAAGGAACCATAATCATCAGAATTCCTACCCCCTCCAGGTCTTGAAACATGAATAAAATAATTTAAAATCATAATTAAAAAAAAAAAAAGGGAAAAGAGTTCTTTCTGCTTTGTTTCCCCTCTTGCCACAGGTTTAGTGTAATATTTCAGAAAATTCATTTAACTCAGTCCTGTGATTTTGAGGAAGTCTGCTAACCTCAGTGAATTAGTAGCACACAAAATGTTACTACTGTAACATCTCTCAGAAATCCAAAGAAACTTCCCTTAATTTGGGGGAAGCATCTTGGATCTTCTCATCATTCCCAAATACAGCGTGATCCTCTGTGACCTCAGGATTTCTGTTGCAGTGCCTGAACTTCTGTACACATCACAGCGATGTGAACCTGGAGATTTCCAGGATCACCATAAGCGGTATCTTCTGACTCATCAGGCAACATCCATACAGTGAGGGGTGGAAGGAGCTTCTTCCCAGGTTACAACTTTACTGTATCCCTCTGTATATGCCCTGGTAGCATTTGACCCAATATATCCTATCTCATTCAGTGAGCAACAAAAAGTGGAAAGCTCTGTATGAAGACCTGAGTACACTGCACAGAAGTTAATTAAGTTAAAGGATTTCCAGCTGGTAATGATTTAGACAGTTGATACAGTTTGCTGAGACTCATATAACATTTGTTGAAGTAAGCCAAAAAGCGGAAGTTATGAAGACAGCAAATACTCTTAGCAGTGAAAAATGCTGAACTAGAGCAACAGCACTAAAAAGAGTTTGCGATTTTAATTACGCGACATGACCTTGCTTATTTAAAAAAAAAAAAAAAAATCCGAAATTCAGCGTCAATGTGAACAGGCTGAGTCAGAAATTCAGCGTCAATGTGACATTTCCACAGGCTGAGCTTTAACAACTCTACATACGATGGCTCCAGATATTCCAGAATGAGCAATATTGTTATGAATTAAAAGATTAAAGATAATTCTCACAAATTCTTGCAAACACGGAAAATTTCTCTACTTTGCTCTTTTGCATGTAAGGCACAGCGCTTCACCTTCTTTCTTGCTATAACCACCTGAACGAGTTAGGAAGCCTGCCTTAATCTGCTATCCGGCTTATGGCACAGAGCCTGTCTATATTTCTGGCTGAATGTAGCCCTAAGTGATTAAGGTATCAGGCCATCTGTATGTAAAACACTCTCTCACAAACACATGGTATAGGAAAATTATTTTTTCTGATTTACATACTCATGGTATTCAGAATAATAATTTAAAAGATACATTTCCAAATACATCCACGAAATGGTCTTTTCTATGAAGCTGTCCTTTGCAGTAGAACACCAGATAAAGCAGAGATGCAGTGAAACAGGAAATATACCTGCTTTACATGATATGCATGTTTGCTGCTAAAGAACAGTAATGAGCTACAGAAATTGTAAGTTTAGAATTATAGCCTTAGTAAAACCTGTTTACAGCTTCTATTTACCCATCAAAGCAAAAATACAGCACGGAGACAGGAGAGAAGTATGCTGAGCGCCTCGGATGGAGGGAGATGAAAAGATTTTAGAAAAATGATTGTATCGCTATTTACTAACAAAGAAGATACACAGAAAATGTTTTCTTGTTACAGGATGATGACAATCTACAGTTTTCAATTATTCACAGCATTACTTTAATGTCAACGAGGAGATATTAATGTTTGATTAGGTTAAAGGAGTTTATTCCTGCTGACAAATCTAACTATGAGCCTGACAATTCCTTATTTACATTCTGTTAAAGCGTTTGCATTTTTTAAAGAGCATTTCTTTACCATTCACGCTCTTTTACATCCTGTGTTGTGGCTGTAGGGTTTTGTTGTAACGACTGGTTATAATCACTGGCCTTTTACACCCAATAATGTAACAACCATATAGCCCCAACTGAGTTCACATATTATTTTAACAACACAACATCAGGACCATGGAAGACACCTGAATAGTCCCACAGAGAACGTACATGACATACATGTTTGCAGATTAGCTCTGAGAGCCTATCTGTCCTCATTAAATTATTGCAGATCAGAATGATTATATTGGTATTGGTGTAATTCATGGGAGACACTGATGGAATAAGAGACCTTACTGCAGCATTTATCTAGAATTGTCAAGTCATAATGTTGGTTCTTGGCCTTGTTCGGCAAATACATGGCCAGACAACAGAAACCTCTATAAAGAGGACATGCAATATCATCTCTATTAGTCACTACCCCGTGTATATTTTATGTAGCACCATAAAACAATTGATTATGTGCCTTCTAAACAAAATCACTAACTTAAAGGACTCATAAGGGCAAATTTCATCCACCAAAAAAGCACTTCAGGCGGCATTCCATGTAATGGTGTACAGTAAGTATCGGCTTGAAGAAAGTTATATTTCACAAATATATTTGGATCCTTAAAAGTCAATTAGTATGGAAAGAACAGGCTGGTCTTATTGCCTACCTGAATTCCCAAAATGCTTTCACAGTTTTTAAAAATTTCTTAAAGAAACTAACTTGTCATTGAGTAAAATCAAAAGCATTCTTGTGGAAGACTACGTAGTAAAGATGGGAAACCAAAGAGAAGAACCTACGGTCATTTCCACAATAAGCAGTATTTACAAGTTCTACAATATCTGTCTTGAGTATTTTTCATTATGTTCAAAAAGTGATATGGAAGAGGGAATGAATAATGTTATATCAAAGTTTAACGATGATTTGAAATTATTCAGAATAATGAAAAGTAAAGGTAAATGGAAAAGAGGTACAAGTTGACAAAACGAGAAACGGAATTGAGTGTTGATAACAAAGTCACTTACTATGATAATTTTTATGAGAAGTTGTAAATTTGTTATTATCTCTTAGGAAAAAACCAGAAATTGGAATCTCTTTTCAGTAGAAGCTAAAAGGATAACAAAACTTCTGGGATTATTGTAAAGGAATAAAGAATAAAGTATTAGGCCACTCACTATATAACTCCATGGTGGTTGAGCACCTTGAGTATTGCACAATGTTCACCCTATCTCAAAAACATATGACTAAACTAATTAAGCTAAAAACCTTGTACAAAGAAAGGCAACAAAGGTGATCAAAGGCATGAAACGCTTCCAAGAATAGCTCCAAGACTCTTCAGCTTAGTGGGCTATAGAAATCATGAATGGTATCAAGAACTTGAGTAAAGAAACATTACTTATTGTTTCTCATAATGCAAGCTGTAAGGGAGCACCCTTAAAAGTAATAGAAAAAACCCAAACTTTCTCAGACACCACATAAACTGTGAAATCCATTATCTTTCGTAGATTAAGAGTGTTTCTTGAAATCTCAGCAGAAGGACCATTGAACAGACATTTGTCAGTGAACATTACAGTTAAAGGACTTCTCAGTAAAGCAGGTGAATACTATTTCCTTTTTGCCCCTGAGCTAAAGACCATGACGGTGCCTGTACTCAAAAAGTTTATTTTGGAGGAAGGATTCCTAGGAAGGCCCGCTTCCAAGATGTTCCACACATGAAAGGCAGTTTATATTCCAACCAGCCAACGTAGGATGCTGTGGAAGCCAGCTGTATTAAAGGGTTATTGAAGATTGGATAGTGGTAAAAATTCACTAGAAGGCAGAAATCTTATGTTTTGTAGAAACTTCTCTTTTTCCAGATATTCTAAAGAACAAAAGCAAAGCTTTCAGGTTACAGAAGGTAACTCTAGGGCTAAAAATTCCCTCTGGATGCAACATTCCCACACAAGAAATTCGATTATTTCTACTTTCAAGCGTTTCTACAAATTTTTTTTTCTTTTTCAATGAAAAATGAACAATTTCTCACTAAAAATTCTCCTACTTTTATTATGGGCATCTTAATGTATAGGGGATAAAAGATGATCCACATAAAGCAGTGAAGTGAGTAGAAGCGAATGCAGAGAAACCTCAACATTAAATTGGAAATAGAAAGGTTAATTCTTTACCCCCCCAAAAAAAAATTCCCATAAATTAAGTGAATTTATCTCTTCACAATAGCAATTCTTCACTTTTAGGGGGGAAAAAACCCAACACATTTATCACTACATTTTGTAAATAAGAAGTCAACTGTAAATCATCAATGTCATCTTGTATGGCACATTTCAGTTAGGACATAACTGAGCAGTACTTGGGCTATGATAAAGAAATTATGAAACCCCTGAAAATTTCTATCTCCAAAGCAAACATTGCTTTGACAAGGGATTAATTCAAGCTACCAAGTAACCAATACTGTTTGGCAATATTTTGAAATACTGGTAGATTTTAACTATAACAATGATGGGATTAAATAAACTGACTCATTAGTAAAAGAAATCTGCAAACCGCAACCTCTACAGCAGGACTTGACACTGATGTGGAGACACCTGCTCCACTGTACCTCTGCCAACAAAACACAATAGCAACAAAGCATTTAGAGTTGTTCCATTTGTAAAAGAAAAAGGAAAATTATTAGTTTTCTGTAAAGACTTTCAGGTACATCCAGGAAATCAGTCCATTCTTAATTATATCTATTCTGTCAGCTAAAAAATAGAGTAAAAATTATCCTTAGAATTGGCAGAGTATTCCTCATTTTGTAATACTAGCATACAAGTGTACAGTAGCTAAATGATTTAGGATATATGACATACAGTTACAGCATTTACAAAGGTTTGTACGAAAGAACATACTGTAAGATAACATGAACAAACATTGAAATCTTGATTCAGAGATCACAATCTAATTTATTTTTGAAAGGACAGTGACAACAATTTGCTTTATCTATATTCTCTTCACTATATATTTTTAAAAACATTATGACACTTTAGATCTCAAAAAGCTTTCCCTATAATATAAGATCTCAAAAAGCTTTCCCTTTAATATAAATAATGGTAATACAAAATACATATATATATGACTTCTGTCTATGACATGCCAATGATATTAAATCAGTGTGTGCTTATCTTTGAAGAAAACCCATTTCTGTAAGAAACAGATACGACTTTCAAATATCCAAGTCCACAGAAGAAGTTACAAAATCACTTACAAAATAAATCTTCTGCGCAAATCTTAACTTCATGAAACTCTTTGCCCTCTCACAGCTTGACTGAACAGAGAACTCCAAGGATCCATCGTGCCTATAACCCAAAGACGTGCAGGGGCTCTGAGCACCCCTAACTCCTAAGACCTAAGGACTAACTTCACATTACAGGCCTGGGTTCTTATCTGCTTTTATCACCTGGCACAGTGACCAACTTAGTAAAGGGTGTAAACAAACCCTCAATTTTATTGAAGCACAAAACTATTCCTAAATCTGTATTTGAAAATAAAGAGGTGCTTGGATAGCCCACTGAACCTGGGATAGTACCAAGTAACACTGAAGTGGCAGACGTCACGTGAAAAGCAGATATTCACACCAACTCAGATGCTTGGGGAAGGATCGTCTCTTTGCACAGCAGTTCTGGCACTAGCAGCAACTCACAGAAAACCAAGCAAAGCCTTCAAAGTGAAAAGCAGTTTACAGAGAAGTCAAACCCATTTCTTCTGCAAGTGTGGAAGAGAAGAACATTGCTGCTCCAGAGACACATTTTAAAATTAGTTATGCTCACAAACTAGGTAACTGCTCCCTAGATGCAAAGGGACGTGCACGCACACACAGCCCTTTGCATACTTTAGATCATTGCCACTACTACATCAAGGTAAGTACATTTAGAAATTGAGTGTGTTTTAAAAAAATGTGCATTCTGAAATTAATATTGTCGTGCATTTTCATGCAAATGAAAAACTCGTGCATACTGAATGAATATTCTCAGAAAATTTAAATGAACAAGCATCTTTTAAAACTATTTTCTTCAAAGAAAAAAATTGTGTATGTTTCTGAACTTAGAGAGTCTAACCATTGCTAAATATACCATACATTTTCTGACCTCAGTCATAATTTTTCAATACTTCAACACTGAAGCCACTGGCATATACAAATTACTATATATGCTACCTATTTTAGTTTCAAATTGAAGAATTCTGTAATGTCGGAACAAATAAAAAGACTATATGCAAAAGTTTTATTTCATAAGACAAGTACCACAGGCTGACTCAAAGCAATGTTTACTGTGTTTATGTCTCCTACTGGTTCAAAGGAAATAAACAAAATATCTTTCCCATTTACTGTCACTTTCACAGGAAATTATATTTTATTTTTAACCTTGCTTTCCTTGTAATGCCTTCACAAACAAGATGAGAAAAAGGAAATGCTCTTTTATTATTTCTTCCCCATGGAGAAACTTCTCTCCCCGGCTTTGCAAAAAACCTACCAAATAAACACAAAACTAAACAAAGAAAACCCAACAACTGCCCCGTCCCCCACCCACATACCCAAAAAAAGAAAAGACAGCGGTACTTAAAAATGGATACAAATGACAAGGCTCAAGTCTGGCTACATAGTTTCACAGATATTTCAGAGATGTTGGGTTTTAATTGTTCACTAGGTTTCTGCATTTGTATTGGCCATGTCTAGATCAAAAACTCTACGAAGACTAAGAATGGTCGGAGCATTGGCTTTCATTTAGTATAAAAGGAACTGCTCTATAACCCTGTTGAGCTGTGTTGTAGTAACAGCCACCACCAATAAAAAAAACATAAATCATAATTTTCATTCGGACCTCTCTCTGCCGTACAAAAGAACTGAGTTTTATCTCAACATTGAAATGCAAACCTTCTGGGAGACAGTTTTGTCTGGGAGACAGCTGTGTGGTGAAAGCTCTACCTCCTCCAGTAGCAACAGCGTGGGTGGTGCTCTGCCGTCAGCTGGGAGAGACTGGTACCCACAAAAAGAGGGGAGGAGGGAAATAGGAGTAGTACTTTTGTCATTTCTGGAGACCCTTCCATGGCATAAGTGGCAAGAAAGCTGCTACAACCCAAACGGCGCTACTTTTAAAAGAGCTAAGCCTTCATCATGAAAAGAGGGCTGTCCCTTATGGCATTTGGTTCATTAGAAAGAACCAGAGCTTAGATACCCAACCGGCAGCCACAGAAGCAAAGGTCAATAATGAAAATCAACAGGAATCAGATGAGGAAACCTGGTTTGCAGCCACAAATTGATGCTAACAATGAAAAATACCCTTATTTGTCATTTGGAAGCCACATACCACAGGATTCGGGGGGGGGGGGAGTAGGTGTACAGAATAAGGGAAACTGATTTCATTTGCCCTCATAAACATAAAGCATTTTCAGTTATTCAGTAGCTAGGCACACAGGCTCCTCTGCAGTTTTAGGCACTTGGAGATAATATTTTTCTTAGTTATTGGTAAGAGTACGCCTGCAATGTAGCCTTTGTTCTGTTAATGGTAACTGGATTTCTAGACACGTCACATGAAAAAGGCAGCACTCTTGAGACGCTTTACTAATGTGAGAATAAAACTGTCAGGTTGAAGTCAATAAAATTTTTAAAGAGTATTCACACTTCATATCCAGTGATTCCATGAGACATGGTGTGCAGCAGTCACTAATGCTTAGGTAATCAATACAGAATTATGAGACACTTATTTTTCTTTTATGGATATCTTTGTAATCAGTTCCCTGGCATTCTACCCAGTGCTCTGCGCAACGCTTCAGAGGAAAGACTCTTTACAGAGTGATTAAAGGAAAATACACCTACCTACTCATATTTACGCAACTCTGGAAAATTGTTCTTGTGGAGAATTGCCAGATTGCATGGGGGAAAAACATTCAAACCAAAATGTCGCAGCTTTGGTGTTCACAATAGGGAATAGAGGGATTACTGACCAGCTCACTACTTTCTCAAAAGTTGTGCAAGGTTTTTCTTTTAATTTGACAAATTTATGCAAAATTTGGCGTAGCTTAAATACAGGTTGAAATCTGCACGTGTTGTGGTTTATACAATGTTTACAAGATTCTTCACTTTAATGTTTGCAGAGTGTGCAGATGGCACTGTATTTTGGAGGTTGCTTGTTCCTAAATCACTTTCTAAAGTATACATAAGACATTTATGAATACACACACTTAGACTTTCTTTTAACTCCAAGCCGGGATTTGTTAACACAGCTCAGCATCACATAGGAGTCTTGTTCCTTTCTCTACCTTGTCTGCCCGATGAGATCATACCCAGGATGAAAGCAGATTTTGTTACTGTGTAGGGACTTACAGTTGCTATAATGACTCTGCTTCACCTTGTGCAACCTGTTTTGCAACAAAGAACTAATGCTAGTGATAAAAAGACACTGTCATCTGTGATTTGGAAAACAGAATACTACAAGGTCTTCAGGAAAAGAAGAAAGAATAATAATTCGGATCCTCGAAGATTACGGTCTTTGTCAAATGCATAGCATTTCACCAGGAACAACAATAAATTTGAAGCTTGATTTTCTTTTTCCAATAAATTAGTTCCACAATAATAACTCAAGGAATCTTCTAAGTAGAGAAAGACATGTTATAGCCTAGGACACATATGCGTGGAAGAACATAGCTTTTATATGTAAGGATTAAAAAAAAATTAGAGGAAATGAAGTGATTTTTACATATTTCTACACCAGATACTACTCCTCTTATAACCACTTTCTATTAATGAACTGTACATTAAAATATTGCAACATCCCACATTAAAATACTGACAGTCACAGACAGTCAACAAAACTAAGACAACTTAATATGCAAGTCTGACACTTAAAGTCAGACTAGTGCTAAGAGAACAGCAATCCGATGGCACGTAGCTGGCTGGGAAGTAATCCCATAAGCATTTCTATAGCACTCTTGGAAGCAGTCTGCGAAGGTGTAAGGTATGATAGTCAACCAATACATTTAGGATAGTGATCTAGATAACTTTTTTCACCAGAGCAAAAGCGGAATCCATCCATCCACAGGATCAGGTGCGCACCTGCACCCATGCGTGTGTGCACAGAAAACCTGCCCAGGACAGCACACGCCTCTGCCACTTGTGACTACTGGGAAGTCGAACGGATCAGTCACAACTAATCAGTAACAGGGTGCTTCTTAATTCATAGGGTATTAAGAGAACTGCTTTGGTTTCGTTACATCAAAATGTTTAATTTTGCGTTCTTAAATGGAAAACAAGACACTCTTCACACGGGGGGGGGGGATGGTTCTGAATTACAACATCTCTTGATACTGGCTTCCCTCTTTAAATTGATTATAGTGCAGTATGCTGTGTGTTTGATTTGTAGTCATAGATTAACAGCACAGAGACACATGGGGGTGGGAGGGAAGAGAAGAGCAAGCACTAACCATTCATAAAATATAAAGTACAGCTTCATGTTTCAAAGAATACAATTTACAGATGCACAAAACTCAAAGTTACACAAACAACAAACTCGCTTCCAAAAACTTTATACAATTATAAATGCAACCTCAACCATTTACAGACAGTCCATGGAAAAATTAATACGTTTTTAAATTTAAATTAAAATTATTAAATTATTAAATTAAATCCCACCTCAGTATCAAGAATATTTTTAGTAACTATAGTGAACATCTCTGATTATATTAAGAAATTCTTGTGTAACAAGCTCAAGGTATGTTACAGTTTCAGAACATAATGGCTTTTAATACCTATGGATTTTTTTATGTTTGGGTGGACACTTCAAAAATCTACTCATAGATGTAACACATTTATTAATTTATTGCTGTAGGTAACTAGATTGCTTAAAAGCTATTCCTTCAAAAATACAAAGAAAATTTCCCACAGTGGAAATTCTTGTGTAACAAGCTCAAGGTATGTTACAGTTTCAGAACATAATGGCTTTTAATACCTATGGATTTTTTTATGTTTGGGTGGACACTTCAAAAATCTACTCATAGATGTAACACATTTATTAATTTATTGCTGTAGGTAACTAGATTGCTTAAAAGCTATTCCTTCAAAAATACAAAGAAAATTACCCACAGTGAATATACATAAATCATGTCAGTATACCTGTTTATAACACACAGTATTTTTTCCACACAAGCCTTTCTTCTCAGGATTTTGACATTTGCTTGGTTAATGATTTGTAGATAAAGGGAAAAAAAGCCAGCTGCAGGAAGAGAAACATATTGAGAGGATATATATTTGCATATGCAGTTACAAAAGAACAAAAAGGTACTTAGCCTAAGGTGTTTTGCACAACTTCTATTCTGATACAGTCCATTTTGATAACAGTCCTACATCCATCTGTTTTATTACTACTAAACATGGCACGTTCATTTATATTGAACAGTCTGGTGGAGCTGCCTGAGACCAAAAAAACCCAATAAAACCTCCTCTAAATCACTGTGAGCCACATCCTCAGCTATTTTGCTTCAATGATGCAAAAATCTTTCTACAGAGGGAGGTTGATCTTACGGCTGTTCTTTGTTCAAATTCTCACCGACTACAAAGAAAGTTTACTGCATGGAGAAATCACAGTGAAAATGATGGAAATTTCTGACCTAGTTAGGTAGAAGTTTTGAAATACAACAAAAGAACAGGCAGAAGAAGAGAGTATCATTTATTTCAGCTTGTCAAAATGGTTTCGTTAAATTTTTGGTTATTCAAAGTAATGAAACAAAGTTTGGGAGCATTAAGGTAAAAGGAAATACCTAATTCTGAAGAAAAAAGCAAGCAAGAAAGACAATAAATCTACAGCTCTATTTTTTTCTGCAGGGCTTCTACATTTGGGAGGAGGGGAACAACACTAACAAAAAACACCAACAACAAAAAACCTATACCTTATATTGTAACATTTACCAGAATTACAGGCTTGGCTCCGAGAAAATATCAGTGAAGTGAGCAGAGAAAGCACTACAGTTAGAGGTGCAAGAATTAAGGGGGAATTAATGTGTATGTGTACACATAAAATATGTAATGTGCATATGTTCCATAAAATAACTTACATTCTCAGTGAACAAGCTATGAAAACGTAGCAGTCCAAATTCTGCAGACAGCAAATTACAGAAAAGTCTCATGATTCCTTCCTGAACTGTTTGTGAATGAACACGTTCTTTCAAGGAGCAGAAATAATATCATGACTTAGTTAACCAACAGGGAACAAGCTAAAATTGAGGCTAATACTGAAAATATCAAATAATTTTATTCGAAACACAATCATTGAATATGTTCAGTTGTGCCATACATTTATTTGTGTTCTGTTTTCCCTTTGAAATGACATATTAATAATCCATATTGTTGACATCTGTCATGGAAGTACTTTGAAGATAAGGGAGAGATACTTTGCTCCCTTATCACTGGTATGGATCACAGCCTCTTATCATAAAAAAAATCTCTGTGTGACATTTTATAATGAGCTTTTCTGGTCTCCTTGGGGAGCCAACAGTCCTCAAATGTGCAATAATCACACTATTGCACATTATATAGCCTATACCCCTCATCTTTCTCTGTACATACTATTGTGTTTACAATTATGGTGGGATGGGGACTACAGAGCTATGGAACCATATATCTCACTAATACTTAAGTATTACTGTAATAAACATGATGAATTTAATTATTTTAAAATATCTATATTTTATAACACATTAGACTTAAGAAACATTAAATCGTATTTCACATATTACCTTTATCTATTACTAAAATATTCCTTAAATCTTACTTCTTTCTAATATTAATTTCTTTTTCTCCAGCCTTTCATGAGTATTAACTCATAAATAGTGCCAAAAAATTCTCCACAACCATTCTGCCTCCAAAGCATTACCCTTTCTTTGAAGGGCTGTACAACAGGTGACCTTCATACAAACAAGACATCTTATCTACTGGCTGTTTCCCATCCAGGACAGATTTTGCCTTTGAAAGGTTTTAGCGAGCCTGCTGCCTTGTTCAGCTGCTCTCTGTTGATCATGAACCTTCCCAGGGCTCTCTCTACCTGCTACTAATTCTTGTGGGGTTGCCACACCGAGAAAAACGCAAATCCTCTTGTAAAAGCTCCAATTATGAGTCTTAGCCGGAGCTGCTTTATGAACGCTGTCACCAGCTCAGAGCACAGAGCACGCATCTTTCTGTGAAATAAGCTCACTAAAACAACAACAACAGACATGAATTTCAAATTCCATATTTGTTTGGGGTTTTTTTTAACCCGAAGCTTAGCCAGTGACTTTGATGAGAGAGATCAGATCTTATATGCAAGCCGCTGAAGAAAAAGACTGGTCCTTATTTGATTATTTGTATGGATTTCATCTGCATTATGATAGGTCTAGTAGAAGAGAAAGCGACTGGAAGATCCAAATGAAAACACCAAATGTCTAGATTATAACTGTTCATTCTGTTCAGAAAAACACTTATGTAAATCTCACAAAGACTAGAAAACTCCATCTTCAGAGCAACCAACAGTCTCTATTTAGTGATAATAGCAGCTGCTGATTCATGGTGATTGTCTTTTTGCAGCAGATTGGTTTGGAAACAAGTGCTCAATAGCAAAATAAAAGCATATGACTGATCTTTCAACTCTATTCACTGAGGATGTATTAATGTTCCTTTATCGTTAGGCATACGACGAAGCAAAGACAATGCATTATAATATTAGAAAAGATAACTGGAGATTAATAAAATACACTTATCATCACTCACTTTCCATTTATAATTAATCATCCAACCGTAATAACAAAGCCTAAATTTTCCATCTTGCTATTTCATTAGTATTGAAGTACAAGGAAAACAAGATTTAAGTTTCAAGAAGTTAGGTCCAAAGAGAGATCAAGCAATTTCTAAGTAATACAGCATTTTAGGCCTATGTTTTAAAACAATTCAAATTTATTCATATTATCTGTCTTTGCTTCCTTGATGTCAATTCATTACATTTCTCTTTGGTTATTAACCATGCTATAATTTCTGTACTCTTGTCCTTATATCAAAGATTACACAGATACTGGGCATAAAACTCCCTTTTATTTCTACTTGGGGAACAAAGATCTTTACTGGGGATTTTTAGGAAAAAGCCCCCATGCACCTTTGGAAGGTAAGGCATGTTTCCCTGCTAGTCCTCTATGAACCTACATGTGATCTCCTTGTAGTATTCACTACACATATACCTAGAATTACACAGTTTCTTGTACAAAATAGAGTAACTCATTTTTATAAGCACTTTATTTTCCCACTTCAGCAGAAAAACATTCTGTAAGATGGAGTGGGAAATAAAATGGGTTTCTAATTTTATTACTACTCTTTTTAGAGCTCTATATTCTTAAAAATACTGGGTATGAAAGCCTTTCGTTCATGGGAATCTCTGGGACAGATTCTGGCATACTTTGTCCCAGTTGATACGTGATAGCAAAAGACATTTCTTTAATTTCAGCAGTCTGAATGCATATTAAGGCAGTATTTACTGCAAGTGTATCAAAAATGGTATTTTTTCCTTCCACTTCTATTCAGTCAAGAAACATCTGTTGCTATCCACTACAACATAAAAAGAAATTAAATACTAGCATAGGACTGATTTCTGCTCAGCTCTTCTGTAAGGATGCAAGAGGAGAAGCAGGGGAATATTGCATTTTTCCATTGTTCCTTTTTCATCTCTCAGGTGATGAAAGACATCACCATCATTTCTCTCTCAAAGGTTATTCAATATTCTCATTTCCACTAACTGAGCCTGTGGAAAAGGACTCAGATAAACTACTGAAACGAAGGGATAGACATAAGAGACTACAGGAAAAAAAATGATACTGCTTGGAGTTTTGTTCTACAGGAGTATGGAGAGGGAAAAAAGCAGAAGTGACGAGTCTACCTCCAACTCAATTGGCCTAATAATTTCTTCTTTCCAGCTTGTTCAGTCTCTAAACCTTCTCACTGCAAAATTCTGAACCCAAGAAATGGTTTCCAGTCAAAAAGATCTAAGAAAGACGCTACTTTTTGCAACTGAACTGCCTCCTTCATGGAATGCAAAGTGAGATCAAAGCAAACCTAGGACCTTTCTGGCTTTTCCAGAGCATCCTGTCAAAGGTAACAAAAGTAGCAGGTAGTGTAATATGTCAGGGGGGGAAGGG
>NW_008794543.1:4103077-4126982 GCF_000699145.1 Aptenodytes forsteri | reverse complement strand
ACAGAAGAAAAATTCCTCTCCTGTTATTTTCAAGAGGGAATTCACAGGCATGACAACTCAAAATGAATACACTTCTTAAGCAGGTTATCACAAACTTCTCCACAAAAAAAATACATAAAGGAATTATGAAAGTGATGTGTAGATAAACTAGATATCCCAAGTTTCCCTATTAATGTGCTCCGTCTGTTTTGGGCACGGCTTCTGTATTCTCTCAGTGTTGTCTATTTATTTACCAAAAAAAAAAAAGTCACACAAGATTGGATGAAAGCAGAATTTTTCCTACTTACTACAAGTTTAGCATTGAGCTATTAACAGAAAATTCAAAACTTCAGGATGAAAACCTCTCTTTTAAGAACTGTAGACACTAACGCATTTTTAAAGGGTGAAATTCACTTGTGTATGGAACACCAGTTAAAGGACACAAACACCAATCTGTACATGCTATGAATCTCATTTTTACCTTGAGGACAAAAGCTCAGGTCCAGATAGTCTGAATTCTATTTATGCTCCTGAGACCTTCGGTTCTGGAGGCTTACAGGCAGTCAATAAAGAAACAAAGATGAAGTGGGGACCTGGGTGAAATTTAGGTCATCTGGATTTACACTTAAAATCCCAGTTTTGCAAGCTGCTGTGAGCCACCTTGACGACTGAGAGCTCTGACTGAATGGAACAAGCCCAAGGACAAGGCCGTCTCAGCAACATGTAGACAAGTAATCCACCACAGAAATGAAATCTTCCCTAATCAAATACTTTGTATTAATCTATGGAGAGAGAACACGTGACTGCATGGTAAAGTTACTTTCACCACACCGCTTGCCTATCTTCACCATCAATACCTTTTAAGGATTACTCAATGACATAGCCATACAATATCTAAAAAATGCCCAACGATCTGCCACACAATGTGCATATAGTTTTGAAGCAAATTATATTAAATTTTTTAAGTCTCCAATTTTAATATAATTTATATAATATGCTTTTAAGGTCAAAGATAAAAAAAAAAAAAAAAAAAAAAATCTTGTTTAAATTTATTTTTTTTTTAATTGTACAACTCCAGTCATTTCAAACTGTAAAAAAAATATAAATTAAAGCAACCAGGATTTACCCCATGATACCTTTTCTATGCTAAAATACACTTAAAACAAAGGGATTCATTCCCAGTATTTTTCATAGCTAGGAAGTTATATGAACCCAACTCATTCAGTTTAAATGACATGGAAAAATACGAATCTGTGGAAGTATGTCCAGTTCCTTTTCCCCACTGAATTCGGTATACCTCTCGTATCAATGGCAGAGCTCTCATTTTCAGCCTAGTGCCTAAAGCAATTACTAACCTAGGAACAAAAACTTCTAACCCTAAATCAAAATGTAATTTTAGGGAAATAAATTCCATATTTAAGAAAGGAAACACTCTTGATAGATTTATCTGTACATTTATGTTTAAGCAGAGTTACCGTCCAGCACGGACTTAACTGGGCAGGACACTAGCATGGTCTTGATGGAAATAATTCTTCAAATATTGGGCAAGGAAGGAGACCAAAGGAAAACAACCAAATTTATTGCATGACAGTGTAATATATTAACATGCATTTAATCAACTACAGATAACTACAAAAAGGCAACTCACAGATGCATATTCACATAGATGGGCAGGAGTGCTCAGTAGTGGTCAGAAAAGGCCAGATCAGGCAGACAGGAGCTTGGGTTCTTCTTGGTAACTGTGAGGCTTCAAAGGAGAGTAGACCTCAGCTCAGCTGTGCTTCAAAACGAGAAGCAATGAGGCACATCTCCTCTAAAGCTACAAATCACCTTAACAGAGCTGGATCAGCATGATGTTCCTCTGAAACCCCCCAAGCACTTGGAAAGCTAGAAGGGAGGTCTAATTCTTCTTTGGCCCCTTCCAACCAGATGAAAGAAACTACCTGAGTAATCCTGAAATATCTAAAATTCTATTTTTTTTTTGTCACGTTCTTCTAGAGATGTAACAGTGTAACGTCATCAGGCTTCGGAGTTCTGTTCAGCAAGTCATTATCGAAGTCAGGAAGAGATCCTGACCTTTCAATCCTATGTTCCCTCATATTTTCCATCTGTGAATTAGAAAGGCATGTTTTAAAATGAAGAAAAAGAACTACTGTCTGAAGTCAGAAATGGACACAATTTCTACCCTTTTCAGAAACAGAGTGATACAGTTGTTCACCTCCAGGGAATACCATCTGAGGATACACAGCACAATCATAGATGTATAAGTCAAGCACAAGCTATTCCCCTGCTTGATACCCCTCAGAGATGACATTTAAATTTAAAAGACTGTATAATCCAAAAAACCTTCCAGTGACTGTCAATTCTGACTGGAAACTAATTTTTTTAAGGATACACATCTTTTGTGTAGTACAGTGATGCTGATTAGAGTTATCAGATGACTAACAAAATCATGTCAAATGCACAGTTTAAATAAAATTAACTAGAGAGCCTAAGATTAACTATTTGTGAATGAGTATGAGAAACTCTTATCCAGATTTATCAGTTCCACAATCAGTCCCCACTTAACTTACTGATGGGGGGGGAGGGGGGTAAGGGGGAAAAAAACAAAACAAACAAACAAAATCAATCTATTGCCCACCTGTTTTTCTTTTCTCTGACATCTGGATAGGCCCAAAGAACTAGCGTATGTCTCCCTTCCAGCTTTTCTTACATCCCACCCCGTAGGCAAATGATGGTTTGTTACATTCTCCTCTTCCACTGTTATGCTGCTGACACTAAGCTGTATCACTCTCATGATCATTCCCTTTCAAATATATTCCCAGTCCTATAAAATTCAAATATCTGTGCCCATTAATTCTTTATGTGTTAATGCCTGGCATACATTAAAAAAACCCCTATGCATAAACCTTCCAAAAGACTGTTTTGTTATGTTTTTTTGTTATGCAATCTACCTGGAAATTAAGTTACCCATAAATTTAGAGACAGCATGAGAAACATTTTCCTCTTACGGGAAAAGTCTTTACTTACCAGAAATATTCAGTGCCCTGGATTGCCAACTAATCCTTGGAGTCATAAAAGCAACCCATTCAACTATATTTTGCCATGAGTGAAGACTGAAAAAGTCAAAATTTTGTTTTGAAAGGAAAAGTTCGCAACAAGCCATCTCAAATTTCCTTTGATATTCTACAAATACCAGCTCATTTCTGCAACAAAGGAGCATTTTGCTCACAATACAAAAAACATATGCAACTACCCAAAGGGTCTGAAGTCAGAACTGCCATATGCAGTCCTCTTTTTTTCCTCTCCAGAGTAAAAGTCCAGAGTAAAGAAGGTAAAACCACAACTTATAGAAGCATAAGCACAGGACTAGCTGTGTGCTAATAGTGAGTCCAACATATCCACAACAACTTTACTATGCAGTAAAATTGACACCTGCATATTGAATCCAGCACCATCACAACTCCTTAGACTTGCCAGTCTCAACCTGCAAACCCAGACCACACTGAATTAGCAACTATGTGCCAACACACTCGCAATAAGCCAGAAGCATCAGGCTCACCGTACAAATGCTGCACCGATTAGAAATGTGAGAATCTTATGCCATATCAATAAAGACATGAAAGCCAATGGGCACAGCTGGGATTTAAGCAGACTCACACTTCACCAGAAAAAATTTCCACCCTGTCTGTTAAATAGGTCAAGGAGTAGAAGCTCCATCCCTGCTTGCTCCTCAGTTTTCATCTCGCATTATTTCGTCTGAATTTCAAGTTCTTGAACAGTCTTGCATCAAGTACCAAATGTAAGTATTTGTTGGATCCACTGGCAATGGATCATTGGCAATACTCCTATGGAAGTCAGTGAGATAAAGTGAAGACTGTTTATTGGGACTCCCCAAATTTAAATATATTCTTAAAAATACAATCTCTCATAATCCTCACAGAAGAGAGAAGTCATCAGAGGGCATTTCATTAAGCAGATAGTGTATGACTAGAGACACTCAGTCTGCTGAAAACAAAAAGCTATACAAACATAACTCAAAACAGTAGAAGACATTAATGCTTTACACAGACATTCTGAGTTCATCCCCTCACTTACAAATGCCTATAATGGCATCCTCACTTGAAAACGACAGTATGGAATAGCCCCGTCTCCTGTTAACAGAAAACAATCATCGTACATAGTTGTGCTCAACCCAAATAATGAAGAGTATCACACCTTCTCCTATATTGACACTCAACTTCACCAGTCACAGACGGCTTTTAAGCAATACGTTTGTCACCCTTTGCTATGCTACCTACTAGGTAATCTGGCACTTCAGATCTTTGGATTTCTTTGTTTCAGGAGTCTCCACTAAACTATATCCATGTTGCTATTATGCTAGCAGACAACAATGTTATTCTCTTTGACTTCACTGGAACCACAGTCTGAACATGCAAAACGGTCTGGGCCTGAGAATCTTTTGTTCCCATTAGTTTTTATTTATTCATTTTCCACCAGGCAATAGAACAGGTAACAAATATAGCTATATCAGCTAAAACTAAGGAGCAACTTAGTACCAGTATCAAATCAACATTTAAATTATTTCAGGAGCTACAATCTTTGTAATAATCATAAAATGTATATTATAATAAAATATAAAATGTAAACTGTATCCTATAATAAAAAGTGTAGTTACTGTAATTCATAAACTCCATCATTTGGATTACTGTATTTTCTTATGCTGGGTATCTGTTATATTGAATTACCTTTTTATGAAAATCTTATACTATCAACCATGCTGTGTGTGGGTAGTACAGAGATGTGACAGATCACTAAGGAAAGAATTTACATCTATGTAGGTGAAAGTATGTGAGCATTATACATTATACCTACACTAAATAGCATGCGTACATACATACATCTCATATACATAAGTATTTACACATATCCTCATGACAAATAACTAAAATCACCCCTTTTTCTCACCCGATAATTATTACCACTGAAAATTAAGAGAACTGCACATGAGAAACAAGCATCTGAACACAGAACACAATACCCTTCTTTACTTGATGTCTCTGTCTAGTGAAGATTTTGCCACTTATGCAACCAAATCTCAGGTTTAATTTAAAGTACTGTCAATTAAGATTGAACATAATATCCTATATGTAACTGAAAATTAAAGACAACATAGGTAATGCCCTCATTATATCTTAGCCCTTGTTTGGCAATAATGCTTCTTAAATAACAAATCTTGCACACCTGCCTATAAGATATCAACCACACCGATCTTGTCCTAGCGAAAAAAGTTGGCAGCCATATGAAAACTTCATCACAGTTATTTTTCTGCTTATTCAATATAAAAACAATTAGGAGACATTATAATCTCATTTCTCCATTATTTCCTCAAAAATAGGCACATTTGGAAACTCTCCAATTTTGAAGTTGCCCTGTTTGCAATATTCCTTTAAAATAATGGGATTGGGCCATACACAAGTTTAACCAGAGACTAAAATAAACTAAACTTACAAGAAGGAGAGTCAGTACTCCGGAAGAACAGCTGTTCCAAGTGGCATTTAAGGCTTCTATGAAATTCATTGCAAGAACCCAGCAATTTGAGAAAATTAGAAATGGAAGAAATAAATGGCTATAGAGAAACATTTTAGCAATAATTGGTAATCAACTGATGGAATTCATGATTTAAATTTTCACGCTGCAAATTGCACAGCACAGTTTTACACAGCTAGTACAGAATGATGAGACCTTTTAACGTACTTTATTAACCATTTATTAACAAGATGTGTAAAAAAATTACTTCAGACTTGATGAGTTATTAACATGATTTCAGATTTGCACAGCTTTCATTATTTATGAGCTACCAAACCAACTCAATCTTTCAGTAAATTTTGAGAAGATAAAAATAATTTATACTATTTATATAAAATATATTAAATTTATATTTACTTATAAAATATATTAAATTTATACAAATAAAATATGTAAAATATATATTTATTTATAAAATCTTAATGTAAGTATTTTCAGGCTCACAGCCGGAAACCACCCAGAACAACAGGCTACATTTATATTAAAGATGCACAAAGACTAAAAAGGTTGATCTAGCAAGAATGATAGACACAATTCCTTGAAGGGTAGCTATTTTATTTAGGGGGTTTTATTTATTTATTTATTTAGCCCCTCCTGGGAAAGCAGGGTGAAATGTGGCCCTGTCAAATTGCGGGAACAGTGAAATTAACAATACTTCGTATGTACTTTCATGTTCTTTAGAATTATGAAAAAAAAAGTATCCTTCAGAAAAGGAATAATTTAAAATGGTAAGTCCTACTGGTTTACGCAAGACCTAGTTTTCTGCTGTTCAGATCCTTATAGGAGTTAGGCTCCCAAGTTAAATTTAAAAATCAAGATTTAGTTCTCTAAGGATGTGGATCTTATGTGTTTAAATCACCTCTGAATAAGGCATGTAAGTTACTTCCATTTAAGCACAGGTAGCCTTTTTAAAATGTAACCTTCTTGTGCCCAAAAGCAATAGCTTAGTGCAATACCTGCTCTTAATTCCTGTTTCAGAAGAGGTTAGAAAACACCAAATATTTTTATCTGTGAAGGTACATACAGAAATATGTGCTGGATCTTATGTGTTTAAATCACCTCTGAATAAGGCATGTAAGTTACTTCCATTTAAGCACAGGTAGCCTTTTTAAAATGTAACCTTCTTGTGCCCAAAAGCAATAGCTTAGTGCAATACCTGCTCTTAATTCCTGTTTCAGAAGAGGTTAGAAAACACCAAATATTTTTATCTGTGAAGGTACATACAGAAATATGTGCGTACATAGAATAGGGTCATTCATAAAAACTTTTGAAAAATTTTCCCCGAGTTGTGCTTTTCCAGCCAATAGTCTATAAAATAAAAGAAAGCATTACGAATCATTTTAAAGTCTACATTTGAAAGGACTGTAAAGATTCATACTTTATACATTAAACTATCCCTGGTATTTCAATGCTGATGTTTCAGACATTTTTAGGAAGACGGCTGATATGCATAAATTTACAACAAAAATGTTAAAGTCCGTTAAAGTTACCCAGTTATAAAAATGACAGATCTAAGAAATGACAAGAACAACTCTGTCCTATGTCAGGAGAGGGGGTAATTTTCTTGAGATTAGAACTTGTTTTAAGACATACAGCATATTCTATTTGAAGAGATGATTTTAACTGCAGTACTAGGCATTCACTAATAATTAGATATGCTTTTTCCACACCATATTTTGTCCACTAAATTGGATTAAAGAAATTAAGACATTAATTCAATATAATTTCAATTAACTGATTAATGAAACAATTAAAACAATGGTTTAAAATGGTGAGGCAACGACTTCCAAAGTTTACTCTTGAACTCTATAAGGTTGTGATGGTACTTTCTTCTTAGAGGTCTGCCTTTTGCACTTCATATTTACACAGCACGGTCATGAAACAAACATCTTTGAGGACTTGAAATACCTCTCCGCTGAAGGTTGCTACCTACAGAGTGAACAGCTAGCTGCACGCATCCATCCGGGTAACCACTGGTCATTTGGCATACAGACACACTAACATCAGAGAAATCGGACTGATACTGAAAAGTTTATGAGAAGTTGGCTTTATAGTTCTAAAATTTTACTAGGTAACTGTGGTGTGTATGGGGTTTCTTTTTAAATTATACTTAAGCTAGTAACACCTCTGGAGTAGATTTGCTTTTGTCTAGACAAAATGCCTTATGCCACCAATTACTTTATCTGATTAGATCAGATTTTACTATGGCACTTTATGGTACCAAAACACCTTTACCAGACTTTGCATAATCACTGTTTTCTTTCTTCTTAAGTACACCTATACCAGGGAAATTTTGCTATCCATCTATATTTTAATACAGTTAGAATCTCAGTGTAGACAGTGTCTCACTATGCAGAATATGTTTACATTATGCTTTCCTCTCTCTCCTGAAAATATGCCAATGTTTATTTCTTTTCTTTCCGGTTCATTCTTTGTCAGACTTCAGAAACTTTCTTCAGTAGATGTCAAGTTTGGATAAATATTTTTTCAGAAAAAAACCCAACCGTTCTATTAAATATTTGATATGCAACCCCTCCCATATATGAATAACTTATTTTGTGTATCTCCATTGACTTGAACGAACAAAGCATATTAGTGGTCACTTTAGAGTAGCTGGGTACATATGTCACTGTTGGCAGGGTAACTTCATTAAGATACAAAGACAGGAACTCCATTCATGGAAAACATCCATCACACTCAGTGGTACTCAGCAAGGGTTTCCACCATCACAGATTTTGTGCAATGGTGTTCTATCCAGCTACCTTGGAAGACATATACAGTATACACATCTCGTTACAAAATGACAGGTTATAGTCATGATGCCTCATGCAGTTACTCAGAGCTGTGCCCGAAACAGTGCTTCCTTTCCTTACGGTCAGAGCATCACGGTCACGTGTCTGGGGAAGACTTCGGTCTTTGCTCTTCCCACTCAGGTGGGGTTTACACAATACGGTCCTGAAAGATCAGAGTTAGAGCTAAAGGACCTGATGACTCCAAATGACACCATAAAGAAGCAGGGTAGATGCAGTTTCAAACCCAGAAGCAGTAAGCAGTTGCTGTGAAACATCATTACTAATCTCTAATCATCATTACTGATGTCAGTTACGTTACTTGGGCAGTATCAACTCAAGTATATCTGACATTTTAGGTGGGTTGCCGAGTTAAATAATTCTTATCTTAATCAAGTAGGACATCGCCTTGAACTTGTTCAAGTTGTAATGGTCCTGTGCTACAGATTCACCCTTATCACCAGGCTGAAACGAAAACATTGGAGGAGGATTGTGGCATTTTACAAACAACATGCAAAAGTTTTTGTTTTCATTGCAATACAGAGCAAATACAATTTTGGATCCTTCTCAGCTGCAGCAATGGTGCAATGCTCATCTCTAGACCAACCCCATGGAAGAAGCTGCTTTCAGAATCGTAATGGTAAGTAAAATTATGGGGGCTTTGTTGTTGCTTTTTTGTTTTTGGTTTTGTTTTGTTTTTTTTTTTTACTTAAAATTTCTCAGGCCTCACTTTCTCAAAAGCCTAACACATTGTCTCACCTTGAAATCACCTGGTTAAAATCCTGTGCGTAGAAGTAAGTAGATTTTGAAATGCTTCATCAGATATTAAACTCAAAGAGCTCCTACTTCCATATGGCACACACAAGGGCCAGCTGTATACTAGTAGATGTCACTGGGTTTTGTTCAATACCTTGGAAGACATATACAGTATACACATCTCGTTACAAAATGACAGGTTATAGTCATGATGCCTCATGCAGTTACTCAGAGCTGTGCCCGAAACAGTGCTTCCTTTCCTTACGGTCAGAGCATCACGGTCACGTGTCTGGGGAAGACTTCGGTCTTTGCTCTTCCCACTCAGGTGGGGTTTACACAATACGGTCCTGAAAGATCAGAGTTAGAGCTAAAGGACCTGATGACTCCAAATGACACCATAAAGAAGCAGGGTAGATGCAGTTTCAAACCCAGAAGCAGTAAGCAGTTGCTGTGAAACATCATTACTAATCTCTAATCATCATTACTGATGTCAGTTACGTTACTTGGGCAGTATCAACTCAAGTATATCTGACATTTTAGGTGGGTTGCCGAGTTAAATAATTCTTATCTTAATCAAGTAGGACATTGCCTTGAACTTGTTCAAGTTGTAATGGTCCTGTGCTACAGATTCACCCTTATCACCAGGCTGAAACAAAAACATTGGAGGAG
This sequence comes from Aptenodytes forsteri, assembly GCF_000699145.1. NCBI lineage: Eukaryota > Metazoa > Chordata > Aves > Sphenisciformes > Spheniscidae > Aptenodytes > Aptenodytes forsteri. The sequence continues at coordinate 4,117,200 of NW_008794543.1, read as the reverse complement.
GATTGTGGCATTTTACAAACAACATGCAAAAGTTTTTGTTTTCATTGCAATACAGAGCAAATACAATTTTGGATCCTTCTCAGCTGCAGCAATGGTGCAATGCTCATCTCTAGACCAACCCCATGGAAGAAGCTGCTTTCAGAATCGTAATGGTAAGTAAAATTATGGGGGCTTTGTTGTTGCTTTTTTGTTTTTGGTTTTGTTTTGTTTTTTTTTTTTACTTAAAATTTCTCAGGCCTCACTTTCTCAAAAGCCTAACACATTGTCTCACCTTGAAATCACCTGGTTAAAATCCTGTGCGTAGAAGTAAGTAGATTTTGAAATGCTTCATCAGATATTAAACTCAAAGAGCTCCTACTTCCATATGGCACACACAAGGGCCAGCTGTATACTAGTAGATGTCACTGGGATTTTGTTCAAGTGAAAAAGGATGCCCATCTATAGAAGCTTATTATGAAAGAAAAATGTACTATTACTAGTCCAAGTCTCTGCAGCTATTAATATTAATAAAAGCTAAGGGTCTAGCCTTCATAATTATGTCGACAAATATGAACTACTTGAAAACACTACATTTGCTGAAACTTCTTCAGGTGTTCCTCGCTGCTTTTAACGATCACTTTAGCTAGAGCTTCTAATTTAAAAGTCCCCCTTTGAAATATTCAGGAAAGAGCAGAGGCTTCCATTACAATTTAGTTGAAGACAAATTGCTGATGACTAGAAGATAAGCAGTGTGTCACACCTGTTAGCCCTTAATGCACAGAAAACATACTTTTTCAAATATAAAATGCAATATTTAATTAACAAATTTAGATAAGCCCAAAATGTGGAATGTACTTCAATACTGCTGGAGATCACTGTTCTGATAGTGTTGCATTAGCATGCGTAGTTAATGTATTCACAGCATGCAAAACTCTTACACACCTCTGGGATACAGATTACGGTTTGCAGAGATTTTGTTTTTTCCCCTCTCTCCAAACAAGAAAGTTATATGTTTAATTTTTATTGAAAGCACTGTCGAATTGTCTCTCTGCTGGTTTTCTCTAAAAACCTATAAAATGTTAGCCACTAGAAATAAGGAACCCAATTCTTACTGGGATTCCTGTCCAGATCTCTCACTGACCCTCAAGTCAAATTAGAAGTTTCAAGACATTTTTGACAATGAGCAGATCAAATTTATGGATTACAGTTTCAGAACTCTATTCCTTTACTATAAACATGTAGGCTATTGTCCGGCTTGGGTTTTTTATTTCTTTGTTTTTGCAATCTGTGCAATAAAAAAAAAGCAGCATTACAGGTATCTCTAATTCAGACCAGGTAGAGTTCACATTCTCACAGAACTGCTACGGTATCTGTATGCAGAAAAAAGCACATGCTTGTGTACCTACGTATGAATGAGCCTTCTAAAAGAGGTATAGAAAGCACAGCCCTTTTCAAACGGAAAAATATACTTTCACAAAAAAAAAAAGTAACCTTTACTTACTGAATAGGCTTCAGTTTAGTATTTCCACTCAGGGTGGGGTACGTGGGGGGAGTGGAGAAGAGGGAAATCACACGGCAAAAATACCTAAATATTACGTGTTAGCTTATAACCTTTCAACATTTGTATCTCTGCTAATGATAGTTTCATTACACCAGGTGCCTGTCTCCCTCAGTCGTCCTTCTACTCTCTGAAGGAAGTGACATGACCATGAAAAGATCAAGAGAGAAAAGACAGAATGCTATGAATTGCGCAAAACTGCAGGGATGATATTAAAAATAAAACTGTTGAGGCATCCCAGCTGATGTCTTCATAAAACCCAGAACTAAACCCTTACTCGTTGTCCTTAAGAGCAGCGAATGCAGCCCCAATTAAAAGTCCTACATCTGTGGCAATTGTAAGTTAACACTTTCTTTTTGCCATTCTCTCCCCTTCAGAACTCGTTAACGCACTGCTGTTACTCCTCTCCTGCGGATCCTCTTTTATTATCACAACATACAAAATAACTGCCTTATCTGCAAAGTCTTTTTTTTTTTCTTCTTCTTCTAACAATTTTTTTATATACTTCTACAGTTTACAAGATTTTACTGAGTACCGTAGATTCACTTCTAACTGTCTATAAAGAACGTACTTATTTCTTCACTAGAGTTTCTACGTAATCCAGATTACAAATTACAAATGCATTAATCTGCTTGTTTCCTTCCTCTGTTAGCTATCAGACCTAATCCTTCTTAGGATAAGTTAAATCACTCTAAAGGCTCCAGGGACTATATTACTTAGCCACTGACTACAAAAATGACAAAACTGCATGAAGAGCTCTTCATGTAGACATACAGAATTTTGTGTTTATGCCAGACCTTCTATTTGAGTGTTTTCACCTGTAAATTTTTTTTTTCTTCTATGAAAGCAAAAATTGTTATTCTTATTGATGTAGTCCTCTTTCCAGCCTGAAAGTTCTGCATATTTCACTGACCTTTTTTATGCCCCTACTTTGTTTACTGAGTCTTCTACACCTAGCATCTTCTACCACACAGCATCGCTGGTTAATGTGAGAAAACATCTTCTCAATGGCTCTGCTTTCAGTGTAGAAGGATTCACGCAAAAGATTCCAATGCTACAAATATACGTGCTCTAAGTCCAACGGCCCTCCAGCATTTACGTCTTTGGAAGGCAGTAATCAGCATCTCGTATGTCACTTATTTGAATTTGAGGGAACAGAAAGAGAAGTTTTATAATGGTATTCATGCTAATTATTTGCTTCAGCAATAGGACTTACAACCATAGCTTTTTTAATAAGGTGTATCAAAAATTATATTGCAACAGGAGACAAATCATTAAAGAAGCTGCTACTGAAAGACCAAAACATTGAAGAATTCCTTCTCCTAAGAAGATTCACCATGAACTGTTCAGTGTCTCCTTAAGCAGTGTCTGAAGTCCTTCTGAATTTTAAAATAGAATGCTTTTTCCATTATATAAACTGCACCAATAAACATTTTTGCTCATGAACAGAATGCCAAACATCAATTATTGCAAACGTTCATTTGAATTTTGCCCCCTCCTACAGTTTTTGCATTTTCTTTCAGGTTTGTGGAATCTAACAGCAGTTTTCCCTGAGCTCAGCTACTGTAGTAAATTATTGAAGATTCAAAGTGAAGAGACAGTTTCTCAACACATTAGAATTAATTCTGAAGTCAGTAAAATTACAGTACTTTATACAACTTAAAATCTGGTACAGGTGTCTTAAGTGTTTACCTGCAATTTTTTGTGTCTTTGGAATATTTTTTTTTTTAATTGAAAGTGAATGGTATAAAATTGTTAAGGCTGTCATAATTTTTTAAATGGCTGGAACTTGCAAGTCTGCAACCAAACTACAACTAGTAGATTATTGGAATATATTAAAAACCTAAGAATTCAAGATCAGATAGTTTTATGACGTGCTTCCTATTACCACTTATTTCTCTCTCTCAGCTAACATAAAATGCATCTATAAACAAAATAATTACTAGACTTAGAAATATCAAACATTAATATCCATCACAGACATCCTATACATTAAATGTTTCTATCTTTTGGGTTTCAGTTCCACAACAGCTAGAACCATCCCTGACTCGTTCCTCCTCTCCGGCATTAAATATTATGGACTCTTTTGGTTGGGATGTTAAGCTCAGTGCTGAGCAATACTTAGCACATAAATACAAAATCTACCATGGTTTTCCCCGGAAAGATAAATGAAGAAAAGGGAAATGGAGAAAGGGGGATGAAAAAAGGAATGAAAGACTGCAGTTATTTCTCTTAATATAAACTGGCAAATGCTCAAAGTACCACTCCGAGATTTCAGATACACTATTAGAATGTAACAAAACAATAAATTTTCTACAATTAGAAAGAATGCCAGTAAAAAAGCATGATTTTGATTGCATAACAAATATAACTGTAAGCTTAAGTCTCAAAAATACACAATATTGCTCTTTCACACACACAAACATTTTTCAGTATGTTATTACTTGTAGTTAGTTTCTCAGTAAGATGTCTCCCTGAATGCACATTTGTATACATTTGTATTTTGCCACAAAAAGTGACTCTTATTTTTCCCTACATCAGCCTGGGATTTACCTCCTTGTGGCAAAATAGCAAAGGCACAGGTTGCATTTTCAATCATTAATTAAGCCTGCAGTCATACAAAGCCTGATCCGTAATTCATGAGCAAGAAAGCTTTCTTTAACAGTTTGGATGGAGCTAGACACCTTCTACAAGAAGCAGGGAGGTGAGCCTTGAAGAACCACTGATGACAAACAGCTGAGTTGGGGAGCGCCCTCAGCATGTGGCCTCCTAGCAGAGACCAGAGTCTGCCTGTTTCAGTCCTCCTCTGCTCTACAAAATGTCAAATTGCTCTAATTTACGCTATCTGCAGCACTCTTCTAAGCTGGATGGAAGCAGATGAAAAACGCTTATCCAGACAGGCACTGCTATCAGCTGAGAGCAGACATTTCACTTGGTCTCTGCTGTGCTGGCAGTTTCCACCTCCATGCTGAATACCAGCTGTTGGCTGTGAGAACAATTCTCCTCCACTCTGCTTCAGTGTAAAATCAAACAGCTTACATCACAGGTTTTTTTGACGTTTATCTACCTTGTCGCATGTTTTCACACTCAACAACAATCTCTGGTACTCAAACTAAGTGGCTTCTCAGGCCAGAGTGGCTCACGTGCATGCTGCTCACAAAAGGACCTTCATGGCAGGTACTTGGCCCCAGCTGGGAGCCTTCTATGGCTCAAGACATAATTTTGTGTTTTTCAATTCAATGTACTTGAAGCAACGGGAAGGCTGTCATGCAACTTGTCAGTGCATTTATAACACGGTGCTGAGGACTGCTATTGCATGCCATAAGAGTATGCAGAGAAATTTTAGGACAAAAGCTGCTTTCTTGGATAAGATTCAAAGACCAGGATATAGAAACAAACTGATGAATTTGAGAGTACAGAAGCACGGTTTCACCCCACTTAATACCAATTTCTTAGCTAAACAATTTATCCCAACATTTCTCAATTTTTTTCCCCTCCACATCAGTGCTGTTATGCTGTTTCCAAGACCTACTAAAATACAAACATTAATAATGCAAACCCTTTCTTTCTTTTGTCTGTCTTTGCATTGTACAAACTTAAATGCCTTCAAACTCCCTATCATTAACCGCATATGAAACAGCTTTAAGGATATATAATTACATAAAGCAACAAGGTATTCAAAGTATTTCTTTTGTAAGTAAAGCTCCTATCATACACAAACAGTATAGCAAATGTTCCTATAATTCAAGAATAATCTAATAATTTTTAGGAAAGAATGTGCACTCCAGTGTGTTTGTGCTGAGATTAAGTAAAAATTATCAATGTCTCATATATTAAATTAAAAATAAAGTTAAACTGGCTTGGAAATTATACCTCCTTTAATATATTTTGTAAAAGGTTTTGTTTATTAATTCTTAAATGCCTGTTTCCTCTATCACCTTCCCAAATTGTTGCTGTGGAAGAAACATATCACAGAAACTTGCCTCTTGATTTTTGTTGTTTATAACAATACTTGTAACAGTGCAATTAGTGTATTTAGTCTGTATTTTAAAACAGATAAATAGAAACAAGCCAAGCAATCCTGAGAGAAAACTGCTTCACCTTCCTTTTGCTTCCTCTTCCTTCTTTGTCCGTGTCCCGAGATGAAGGTCCTGTAACCTCCTTTGTAGCAGAAGACTGAAAGGCACTGTGATTTTCTTCCTTTTACACTCTTTATCAGCCCCAGGCACCTTGGGCTTTCCATTGTAATAAACATGTTTTCTTTTCTTAGGAAGGATTATTTCCTGCTATTGCCACATCACCCGTCTCCTGCCTTACCACTTTTACTTTTCTTTCCTTCCCACTGCCTCTTTTCTCTTTCTAATACACCCTAACTGCACCAGAAAGTTTAAACTCAAAATAAATCATGGTAGGTAAACAGGTTATTTTGTGTATAAACCTGTAAACCACACACAGCCTTATGGAAAGTATGAAGCCCAGCTCCAAGCAGTTAATTCTTACTATTTGCCACACAGTGCTCAGATCTTTAGAGAAAGGCAGGAATAAAGGGATGGAGACACCAGTTTCTGCCTCCAGCTAGTTAGTTTAAACTAGATTCTCTTTTAATATTTCTTGGATTTTGTTTTTATTAGTACCATGTTAAATGTAAGGTCCACCAATATCCCTGTCTCTCTGTCACACACACAAAAGAGAAATAAATCAGTGCCTCCTCTCAGCATGGTTTGCCAGCAGCTCCTCTATTCCATACTTAAGAGACACTACAAGATTTTCCGTTTCTGTCTATTTATTGCTACCCATTTTCTGCTTTTTCACATGTTCGGATATTAGCACTGTAAAGATATCATCAGGTACTCTGGGAAAACAATATACATTCAGGTAATGTCCCTTATATAATCCAGCTTACACTGGACAATAACATAGACCTATTTCATGTGTAAATCAATAGCACAATACAATCACTTTAGACAGACTTAAGAGAGGTTTTCTGTAACGCTGACCTATGCCATGGTGAGAAATAAAGGAGGGCACAAGTCAAGACGAGTGCAAGTTACCAAGAAGAACACAGTACAAATAACCCTATCTCATTAATTTAAGCCCAGAAAATCCAAATCTGGCTACCTTTCGAGTCACATCTATAAAAATCAGCAATATCAAACTTGGCTCCTATGCTCTCAACAGTATTTCATAGCTTTTGAAAGGAGGACTTAGCTACTTTTTCCTTAATATAAAAGATATCTTTCTAATATCAAAATTGGGAAAGAACAGGCATTGGTCCACCCAGCTTTTCAGTATGAAGCTCTGTCTTTACAAAGCTGACCACACATCTGGATTTATACCTCTATTACTTTAATTGGATCACCCAGAAAAAAAAGGTACTGAAGGAGCACTGTTCCATTTATGTTGAGTATCTTTTCAGCGTATTAGATCATCAACATCCAAAGAAGAATCCTATAAGAATTCAAAGGAGGGTGGAAAAACCAAACAAAAAAAAAACCCCAAAAACCTTTTGAAAATTAGTAACTTCCAAGAGTTACAAAACGTGTAGAAGATTAATGTTGTTCTTGTTGGGCAGGTCGCAGAAGTGTTTTCCTTCTTCACTGTGGCTGAGTGCATAGCTCTCCTAATAAAGACATATCAATATATAATAAACACCTCTTGCTCCAGTCTCACCACTGTTCTGCTCCCCGACTTTTGCACAGGCAAAACAAAAGATGACTGAACTTACAGCTCTGAAGTCAGTCCTGTTATTGACTTCACTGACAGCCGGAACAGAAGAAAATTGCTTCAAGAAGGAAAATTCATGTTATGATGTTTTCATTTCTGGCTTACAGTGTTCTGGAGCAGACGACACCAAGGCACACCTTACCTTATGCATGCAAAGTACTCAAGCCATCAGCCTGAGAAATCAGGAAATCAAGATGCTACACCCGAGCTTTACCAAAAACATCATCTTGCCTTCTTGCTGCCATACTTTTCTGGCGTGCAAGACATTTGTCTAAGAAGATCTTGTATAATAAGGCCCAGCTAAGAATTTGTATTTAGGGGTGAATTAATATTCCCTGGGGAAAACAAGCCACGTCGCTTGTTCCAAATTTAGTCAATTTGTTTCAGGATCTTTGAGGACACTCTATTAAGGTACTGAGGCTACAGCAGATGAATGAGAACAGGAGTAACCCTGCATGAAGAAAAAGTTCTTGGAAATACCATTGGGCACTAGACCTGTCTGCTTATTATCTATATTCTGTATAACAATAGCTGGCACTTGAGCCCAAGTCATGGTGATGCCAAATCACCTTGTGATATAAAGGATTACACTTTTTGCCAAAACTGACATCATTTGCTCAGACTCTGATTTGAAAAACGGTGAGTAAACTAGCTTTTGTGAACTGTGAAAAACACTTTCCTTGCAGGCTCTTGAGAGGTTGTGACCTTAGAGTACGCAGATCACAGCATTCCCTGCAGAGCTCGTACTTACTGGTTTATAGTTGATGTGTATTCGTGTATGAATATCCACTGTGATAATTTACTGTGAAAGGCAGTTAATTTGCTTAGAATGTGGAATTAGCGTCACCTTTTTTAACTTGTCTGCAGCTGCTTGGATGACATTGATTTGTTGTCAGATTTTCATCATCTTTCTTGAAGAGGATCTAAAGGGAGCTGGGGAGAAAAATTCATGTACCACAGGGTATTTTCCCACCCTTCATGAATTGAAATCGAGATTACCTGCAGAAAAGCAAGCAACAAAAATACATACCTGCCTTGTTTTCAGGAAACTCACCTAAATATGGCAGAATGTAATTCACATAGCAGACATAAGCCAAGACAACAAAGGCACAAACCTCATTTATCCCATCTTAAGAGAGTTTCTACCCACAGGCTTTTCAGTACCTCCTCCAGTAGTGCCAATCAGGACACACCTTTCCAAATTTTGTTATGCAAAATGTTGGCTACACAGAAAAGTACATTGTAAATTCACTGACACTATATACGCTTCATAAGGTCTGTAATTTTTCTATGATCTGACAAACTATTAAAATATGCTGGGGTCATACCATCTTACCTAAGATCTGTTTATATTTAATCATAATAATGCTATTATTTTCTACAGCAAGACATACTCCCTTGTATAAAAGACTACTAAAAGGCCCCTCCAAGGCCCCCACAAATGCTTAACATACTACCTACATACACAGACAATTCTTCCTCCCTACAATAACAGCTCTTTCCAAGTGATATTTTTCTTTCAGTGCAAGATAAAAAAAAAAAAAAGACCCAGTTAAATCATAATACATTTTTATTTTACATTTCCAACAAGAAGTATTTTTAAAACAAAATGTATTGCTGATTTTAAGGACTGTGAAAGCTTGTGTTTTAACAAAACAGTCACAGCTGGACACTGAACTTCTTATGGTATTTTTTCCTCCTTGCATTGTCCTTTAGCTACAGGCAGCTAAACAGCAATGAAGAACTGAGCTGTTAGTCAGTGAACTACTCAACACCATCCACTTGTACAGATGCTTTCCTGAAGATCTGGCACCTCCAGCAACTATTTGACTGATGAACAACGTGTCCATAAAATGCAGATAATTAATCAACAATTGAATTCTCCCCCCTACCTTTTTTTTTTTTTACATGAGGGAAGAACTGTGGATTAAAGGATTGAACGTTATGAATATCTCACAATAATGCAAGTTCCTTCCCACTGCAGGAACGGTCTTTGCTTAATGACTTCTAGTGACTGCAACTACCAAGTCACCCCACGGACGGAAAGAACACTTCTCACATCGCCAGGACACTGAGAAGTTCATTCAGCTACTTCCAGTTGCCAGAGCAGAGCAAGTACAGATGGAACAAACTGGTAAATCTCACTCCATCATTGTTGGTATAGTTTCCCTAGAAACAGCTAACTATAGCTAATGAGGAGAATGAACGACTCATTTAGCTCATTGGTTGAGAATTTTTTCCTCCTTTTCCCCTCAACAAAAATTTCACCAGAATTATAGTTTCACATTTATTTTCTATAAAGTTATTGTACTCATTGGAAAGAAGACAAGAAAAAATGGAAGCATCCAAAAACAACAGTAAATGACATCCTGAAATACTAATGTAGTGAATATTTGATATTACTGATAACATTTAAGGGACTGTATATTTTTCTAAATCCAATGGTAATAGTGTTTCGCCTAAATTACCTTTGGTGAGTTTCATTTAGCAACATTTAACCTAATTTCTTCATGGTTTTCACATTCTGACATTCCAAAGCTCCCAGTTTTAGACAATGACTAAGGAAAACATGAAATAACCAGATTCATCTTCCTTTCTTACTACAACAAGAAAAAAAAACTTAAGGAATTAAATTAAGTTTTATTTTATAAAAACACCAAATTATCAATCACTGTGTCTGACCCCAGTATTCTTTCTCTCTATAGAGTTTTGCTATGGTATTGCTTAACATTTTAGAAAACAATCAAAAAATATGAATCATTGTTTCAGTACCAGGCAGCAGCTATCTTTCAATCCTTGCTAACACATGGGAAATGAATTCATTCTTTACTGAAAGCACTGTCTTACTCCACTGGGGCTGTTTGTCAGTTCCTCCAGAGTGACACTAAATCAAGTTGCAAAGCACTGTAATGTAAATCACAGCCTAATTTACTTGTCAGTGTGTTGTGACACTTGGTTAAAAATGCTTTTTAATTGCAAGGATAAATTATACATTAACAATTCTTAGTGGCAGTTTCAATACTACATCAGATTATTTCACTCCAGAGAAAGGAGCTGAACAACCACTGCCACAAGCTATGACAGAATATTTTTAAATTGTTGGGTTGTCCAGATTTACGGTGTTGGTAGTGTTGCAATGATGAGTTCTGTCCCCCACAAAAACAAAAGACATAATCAGTCTTTTATATTCAGTAACTCATAAAGAAAAAGTACTCCCTTTTCTTGAACCTTTCAGATCACTCCAGCTTCTTGCTTGCAAATTATTACTCAGAGTCCCTAAAGTAACATGAACTGGTTCTCAGTCATGCTGAAAAATAAGCCTCTCTCTTCTATAATCTAGGCTGGGAAAATGATTGAAGATAGAACAAACTATGTTTAAAAAAAAAAAAAAGTTGAGTAATTTTTAGTGATTTTTAACATCTCCACCTCTGGGATTGCAATTCTCTCTACACAAACAAGTTTTTGCCTGTTGGAAGCTAGACTGGATCTGGCACCTCCTGCAGCTAGTAGTCAGCAAGCAATGACCAGTACTGAATTTGAGCTCATGACCTACAGGTAAAAGGCTCCACAACGCAATTACTAGTATTAGACCAGAACAATGCACTTTGCAGAATTTAAACGTCAACCCTATGGCTCACCTGTATATTGCATTTTGTATACACTATTCCTTAGACATTGCTCATAGTTCACCATGCTAGTATAGTACACCTACTACAGTGTACTATAGTGCAGGTTGCTCTACTAGACGGAGCTATGCCTCACACAATCTGCTACTCCGCAATCCAGGGCTTGATGTAAACAGAAAACTGCCAACCACAACTCAGAAAATACGAGCTAAGGATATTCTGTCAGTAATGTGCAACACAGATGTATTACGGAGATTATGCAAACATGACACTATCAATGATGAGCTATGAATTTACACATTCATTTTAACACAACAGAAGAAATTTTTGGGGGTGGTTTCTTTTTGGTTCAAAAGTGATGGTTGAGGGTGATGGTCACCCTCAACTTTGATGGTCTCAACCCTCAAGGGCAAAGCAAACAGACTCAAGAGAGGTCATCCAGGAGGGGAGCCAGAATCAGAAGGGGCCCTGCCCCCTCCCGCATTTGGGATCTCGTCCTTTTGTCAGACATTTGGTTTTGCAGACAACTGCCACCCCTTGGCCTGCACCAGCTGCTGCAGGGTGCTTGCCGGGTGTTACTTTCCCAGGCCACAGCAGCTGCCTCATCCAGTTGCTCAGCTAATTTTCTTAAAACAAAACCAGTCTTTTCCCAGGTCTCCAGGCTGCCCTTTTCATTGCCCATCAGTGGGGCACGGTGGCTGTGGGGCCTCTGCTTGTACCCTGTGCCCACACTTTCAAGGCCTTTGCTGTTACCCCTACCCTTAGGCCATACAACATCATCGCAGCACCCGGCACCAGGACGCTGTTTGCACAGCAAGTCCTCATAATGAGTTGATAATGAGCCTAATAAAAGGCCAGCACTGTGCCCTGCACTGTTAGCATAATGCCTGTTCACATGAGGGGCAGCGAGCTTAAGCTTATTAGCAATTACAATATTGTTTTTACTGGGTACAAAACCGCTTCAACCATTACAGCATGTAAGTATACCTATGTTTAGGATCAAGTAGGCCTCTGCTTGAGTTGCAAAATGAAAGGCAGCCCTCACTGAAGTACCAGGGGTAGAGCAGCGCCTGCTGCTATCGCAAGAAGTACCCCGGCATACTTACGTGCAGCCCTCACTGAAGTACCAGGGGTAGAGCAGCGCCTGCTGCTATCGCAAGAAGTACCCCGGCAGTTACTTACGGCTCCTCAGGAGCCCGAGCCTCAACCGCGGAGCAATGCCCACACCTCAACCAAGTTTCCGTGTCTGCTGCTGAAGCTGTCACATAACGGCTGTAATTCGTTCCCCTTTCCACGCAAAACAGCAACGTCCTGCTTTGGAGGCTTTCTGGCACTGTGTAAGACCTGAAACTTGTACTAGGTGTCATTTCGTGTAACACAAACAGAAGTATTTTAATGAGGTATTTCTGTCAGAATGGCATCCCGAGCTTCAGAAAATACGCACGGATCCACAGTTGAATCTTTTATCATAAAAACAACTTAGACTGTTTCTTATAAATTAATTTTGTGATTTATACTGCTAGCAAGCTGCCCTCCTCTTTTCTTTTTTTTAATGATACTGAATAGATTTAAAAACCAGAAGGCAGATTTCCTATAATAATTAGGTATCTAAACAGCATGTAGGAGCTTAGAAGACTTCTTAAAAACTACATAACCATCACTGAAATATGTAAGTGCTGACACCTAATGCAGTAATTGTGTCCTGAAACACAGTTGGTTGGTATTAGGTTGTAAATTATTGTTCCTGACACGCATAGTAAATCTGCTTATTAAAATTTCCTTTCTGAATATTTATGCAAAGTCTGCAACCCCCTATGCATAAGAGACCTGTATTATCACACAGAGTAACTTGGCAGTTTCAAAGAAACCTAACATAATTAAATCAAACCAAATCAGAAATGAAAAGTACAGCCGTGTGAGGGGCTGACACCCTGAACTTTCACAAAACTGGCGTTAGAAGCATCCAGCGTATTACAATACCAAGCTCCAAAATACTGATTTAGAAAGGCTTTTAAAAACACAACTCGTTTGCATTTTTAATTATGTTGTCCAGTTAAAATCTTTAATATTAAACAGATTAGCCCTTGAGCATTTCTGTGGCATCTCTACTTTTTGGAGTATATTTTGAGTGTGCCTTCAATACAATTTAGTATTTTGGAGGGTAGAAACAGCAAGGGAACCCCCAAGACACTGACTCTAGCCGCCTACTACCTCAAAAATTGCTTAATCGACTTCATAAACTGGTCAAACATAGCCTTCAAGGATTCTTTACCCCTCTATTACTGCTCTGACAGGCTATTTCTGCACAATTTTTACATTTAAGGACCTCCCTCACATTTCCAACTTGATGTATTCCTGACCAGTATGTAATTTTTTGGGCTCTTCTCTGCAATTGTGCTGGATATTTGAAGGTCAGGGCTTGGGGTTTTTCTTCCTGAGTGGCAAAACACAAAAGAATCTTTTAATCTCCTGTGTGCTTGACCTCCCCTCCTCTAGTTACCCAAAGCTCTCTCTGCACATTTGTTTACATTCACCATTGAGGAAGAGGAGGGACCAGGGCACAGTACTGCCAGCGATTTGTGGGGTTGTGCTAGCACTTCCCTTTCTCCTTCCTCATAAAATTAGTCACACATCTTCTATGCTGAATCACAGTAGTAGACTGCAATTATTTAATGATCTGATGAGACCAGGTGTTTTTATTCAGCTGTCACTTCCAGGTGATGAGCTCCCTTTTTAGAGAAGAAATTCTTAAGCTCTAGATAAAACACCTTAGTTATTTTTGTATAATATGATTTTATTTCGATTCCTAGCCCCTTACTTCGAGAACATTCAGTTCTTTTTAGTGATGAACCATCCCAACTTTGCAATGAAATTATTAGTATGATACAGCTCTAGTGGCTTATTGGTATCATGAGTAGGAAATTTGGGCATGTAATTTTCAGATGTACTTCCACGTTGTCAATTTTTCAAGCATTTGTGACTGCAATGTACAGATGCTATGGAGCTTGTGTTGCATGTGGAAAATTAGAACAATATTTGTAGAAATCAGGTAACTCTCCCCCCCACAACAATTCTGAGGCCAACAGCAAAATTTACAGTATAATCAGAATATACTATAGATGAGTCCTATACAGAAGTCAAATCCCTTAATACCAATTTGACAGTATTAAAGGAGTTTGTAAATGGCTGCATATCCATATTGATAATGGCTTCACAGCCCTTTATAATGAAACAGA
>NW_008794543.1:4094917-4102960 GCF_000699145.1 Aptenodytes forsteri | reverse complement strand
ATTTTCAAAATAACTTTCCAAGTAACTGATTTTTTTTTCCCCCCCTTGGGGAAAATATCAGGTTGATGTAGTAGAAAGTGAAAAATTTTAAATATTTTTTTCTTAAGAGTTGTTTTGAATTAAACTCAAGTATTTTAGATCACCAAACAACCTGAAACATTTTGTTTGAAGTCATAGCAACTTCAGTCTCTTCCTTGCAAGTCTGGCAATATTGCCAGATGCCATGTTCCACTAGCTGATGCTTTAAACTCACTTTTTTGAATTCTCTTTATTTTATGTGCAAAAACATATAATTTTTTCCCAATATAAAATCCGTAAAGATTTAAGTACTTTGTTAAATTGTTGACATTTTTTGAATTCTCTTTATTTTGAATGCAAAAACATATAATTTTTTCCCAATATAAAATCCGTAAAGATTGAAGTACTTTGTTAAGTATTGTTGACAAGCTGCTACCACTTTCTTTTTCTTCACCTCTTCAAATTTTTTAAATCTTTGAAAGCTTCATTTCTCAAGGGCACATGTAAAATGCTGTATACAGTAATTCCAGTGTTCTAGTAAGAATTTATAACACAGCTTTCCATCTTTACTTGAAAACATCTATTTCTGCATATATCTGGACATAGTGTTTACAGATACATTCTGACAATTTTAGGTTTGCAAAATGCAAACCATGTAATTCGGGTAAAATACTATAGTTAGACTGATGCAACTGAATTTAATGAGAGAGAGAGAGAGAGAGAGAGAGAAATAGAGATCCTTAACATACATATATATGTGTCTATGTATGTTAAGAAACATAGCCAAAGTATTTGAATTTGATGCCTAAAGTGCCTAAATACTGTTTTATTCTAAAGTGCTCATTATATTCAGAATTTCCACCAAAAATGTTTCACTTGTTCAGTACAGAAAATCAACTTAAACTGTTCCTATTCCTGGCTGCTGAAATGCCATATTTACAGAACCTAATTGTGTTGATGTACTTTTAAAAACTAAGGAGTTTCTCAGCCAGTGTAAATTCTTATAGCTCCATTGGCTTGAAATTACAAACTACAGCAAGTTACAGTAACTGAAAATCAGTCACGGCAGGTGTTCTTTGCCTTTTGGCCCTTAACCTCAACCAAAATTCTTCTGACATTAGCGATGTACCAATAGTTCAACTTTTTTTTTTTATGTTGCTAAATCTCACAAATTTGAAATTTTCTAAGAATTTAGTTTTCCAGAGTTGACAGCCATTATCACAGATAATGTTAATATTGGCCTCCTTGAACTGTACAGCCAGTGCCTGCTGGCCTTGAATGAGTGCTGCCTGAGTTGAGATTTGCAGTTCCCCAACACAGAGAACTTCTCTCTGTGTTTTCGGTTGCGTTGATTCATATGATCTATCATTAAAACAGCAGAGCTCTGTAAGGACCCACGTGACACCAAAGCAAAGGGGAGTCCTTTCTACCCATGCTGCCAAAAGTAGGGTCAGGTCACGAGGATCCTAACATCAGCTATATCTGAATTCCTGAGTGCTCCTCTGAGCCATCCAGCTCCTCCCAGAATTTTCCTCTGACAAGCACCTGGCTATGATTCAGAGTGAGAAAAGAAAAATTCCTCCAGACCTGCTGTGAAAAGCCAAAGAGTAGAATGGGAAGGTGGGAAAACCTCAAGCTGTCTTGGCTCATGCTAATGATGTTTGTGTTACCAGCATTTGTCATCTCCTACTGCATCAGCTCTGTGGGACTATATACACATAACTTACACAGAATGCGAGTTTTAAGGACTGACTGCTTTGAATAGAGAGTGACAAAAGTTAATAATGTACAAAAAACTATTAGCAGGAGGTATGGGTTTAGTGATTGCCTAGCTTAGTAAAGTTTTATTTTAAAGTTTAGAACTGGCCTGATAAATCAGTCTTCTAAACACTCCCATCACAGCGATCTCTAATGCCTTAGCTTTTATATTTATATATGTATATTTTTTTATATATATATATATATATATACACCTCAGTTACACCAGTCTATTAATTGCAATCTTTTACCCAAATTATATAGTTTGCATTTTTTCCTACCTGAAATTGTCAGTACACTGACACGTTCTGTTCAGTTACTGGCCAGAATTACAAATTATATGTGCTAGGGGAAAAAAAAATTATGTAGTAGAGTCAGTGCTCAGCCAATATCCAAGAACACAATCAGAATGCCAAGAATCATTAGAAAGGTAATAAAAGAACATTACTGTGCTGCTGTGTAAGTCAAGGTGTATCTACATTTTGAGGGACGCATGAAATTTTGGTCCTTCCTAATTTAAGAAGCTTTAGTAGCCCTGGGAATGGATGATCACAAGTACAAAACGTGTTGTCTTACGAGGCAAGATTAAATAGACTTCTCCAGCTTGGGAAGATGATGACTGAGGAGAAAGCAGGACAGACGTCTGAAAATCTCTAAAAATCATTAATGATAGGGAGAACAAGAAGGGTAATGATTATTCACTATACATTTTAAAACTCTTCAATTCTTACTTTTTCAGTTACTAGCAAACTGAAAAAAAAACCATTCTCTACAAAGCCTTCAATACAGCAAATTTCAGTAAAATAAGATCAATCTCACCAACTGAGAAACATAAAGAGAACAGAAAAGACATCCCACTGTTGCATGGCAAACAAGGATCCAGAGCAAAAGTGGCTCTAAAAAGCAGAAATTAAGATCAGGTTTATATAACAAAAAGGTGAGCACAGGAAAAAATGACAATAGTGGACAGAAACAGAGTATTTTTCTGATCAGGATGGTCACAGTCAGTTTATAAGGGAACAGTATCATCAAGATTTACTGACATGCCTAATTTGTGCTGCCCTAAATACCCCTTCTCAGTAGTTCCAGAGCATCCCGGAGAGAAAAGGATGGACACGAGGAAGAAGAGTAGCTGTAACAAGGTCAGAACACACAGAGGCAACCAGAAGCAAAGAAATGACCCAAGAACAACCAGGAGTGAGACAGAGACAACATTTGCAATGTCACTTCAGCTCAGAGAGAAGGAGATGGTGGTTTCGGGGGCAGGAGGAGGAAGAGAGAGACGACAGTGGTTCAAATTGAGTCAAAGTGAAAACAAAGTTGCCCAAGGGGAGGGAAATAAGAGAGAATTTCCCCATGATTTGGAGAAATGCCACAGAAGCACTAAAATTGGTAAAATACATAACAAGGGCATAGAAGCAGATGGCAAGAGCAGTAAAGGAGACAAGGAGGCCCTGAGCTGTTAGGCACAGGGGACTGGGGAGAACAGGGAAGAGAAACAAAGAAGAAAAAAAAAGAAAAAAGAAAAAAAAAATCACAATTATATTGTAAATGCTTTCTTTAAGCTGGAGGCGGAAGTGGGATGAATCAGAGCTCTCCTGAAAGAAATAACCTTAAACTGAGCCTTCCCACAGCTTCAGTTCTCACAGGGAGGACCAGGAGAAAGAAGGAAATCGAATGAGAAGTAAATTTGAAAGAGAAGTAAAACACCAGGTGTGCAAACCCTCACACAGGACCACTGCAAAAATATATGAAATAAAAGCAGTCTCTAATCTATTTGTTGTTATCTTGGAGTAATGACCAGCAATGCTTATGTTTCCTTCCTGGCCAAGTTCCTTTCTATTAAGTGTTCAGCTGGCTTTTTCTTTCCAAATCTCTCCTTCCCATCCAAACACTACATATTTCAAACAGGCAACACAGCCTTAAGTTTAGTTCTTAATTAGAAAACACAATGATTCTGCCTCATCCCTAAATGAACAGGAACACCTATTAGTCAGATGATCAAATTTAGACAGGTTAATTAAATCTGTTTAAATACACCCTTTATGCTACAGTAAGAAAAAAAAGTTACACTTCTGAGTCACAGCAGTTAAATGAGTTCATTAGTCACGCTTTGAGTCAAATTCTCACTTGATGTATAATAGCACAGGTCCGTTGAGGTCAATGGTGCTGCTACCATCTACACGATCGAGGAACCGACTCATTATTGTACCCTACTGCATTTGCATCTTCAAATTAAAGAGTGTTATTCTATTGTCAGTGATCAAATTACCACTCTCCAGCAGGTGAGGGCCACACCAGTGACAAGCTCTTAAACAGTGATATAGGATCACAGCAAAGAAAATCCCAAGGGTCCAGTTAAGACAATTTCAAAATTACTTTGTAGTGCCAGGATGATTCCAAGCAATAGAGCAGAGTTAAAGACTTAGTCCACAATGTTGATTAATTTCAGGGAAAAAGGGTCTGTTTAAAAAGTAAATGTGCAGTGACAGCACGTCGATGGCTATGCAAAATGCATTCACTGCTGTCATACTTAAAATAGGAGAAACCTGTAAAAAGCATCAAGAACCACTGCAAATTTAACCCACTCAATACACTGTTCATTTAATGAAATACTTCTATACAAATAATTATTGCCTTTCAACAGAAGTGCACTTATGGACTAACTCAAGGTTTTGCATTTTAGAAAAAAAGTTTGTTTTATTTGAAATGGGTTTTATGTGTCACCAAGTGCCTGCAGAAAGGCAATACGCAACTTGCTAATTATTCAAGTGGGTTTTGGTATTTCATACCTGATTTAAATGACCTTAGTTCATCTGTGTGTGCGTAACTTCAGATGTTTCCCTTGCCTGGCACACCATCGCACATAGTCCAAACAGCTTTGTGGATAGCATCAGGCACAGATCCTGCTTTCTACCAGTTCTGCATGGTTGGTGGCACACTGTGGATTAATAGCCCTTAACACCTTCCCTCCATGTCACCTCAACCAGCCGGTGCGGTGTAATGGGGAGGGCACAAGACAGGCACTCCCTCTGTGTTTCCCCAGGAGCTGGCCAACAGCCATAAGTTGTTCAGTCAGCGCTTTCTCACCAAAGCCGTGTTCCTGACAGCTGACTTTCTGCCTGTAAAACACACTTTTTATCTTCAGTACAGCCCATAGCTATAGGACTGACTTAGGCTTGCACTGAAACATTGTCAGCACAACTGTTTCCACTAGAACAGCACAGAAAATTATCCACAGAAATGTACCATCCTTCCTCCTTTCCCGCACCCTCAAAAGTAGCATCACGGTGCTATCGAACTCTTTGGTGTAGACTGACCAAACAGTGCTCCGGTTGATTTGGCTCCTGTTATTCAAAAGGTGAACTTAAATCTGCCAAACGAAAGTTTCTCTTGGCATGTGCTGCGTTCCCAGCAGAGGGCTGCAGCCAGGCACCAATGGCACAGCGACCTTAGTGACAGCTCTATCCTGCACACAACCCCTCCTCTCCCACAGCTTACAAACATCACTGCTTTCACTCCTAAACTAAGCCAAAATTATGTTAACATTCTGTTAACCATGTAATACCTCGTCTGCCAAACGAAAGTTTCTCTTGGCATGTGCTGCGTTCCCAGCAGAGGGCTGCAGCCAGGCACCAATGGCACAGCGACCTTAGTGACAGCTCTATCCTGCACACAACCCCTCCTCTCCCACAGCTTACAAACATCACTGCTTTCACTCCTAAACTAAGCCAAAATTATGTTAACATTCTGTTAACCATGTAATACCTCGAATTGTTTCTCTTTCAGTGTACAAAATTGAGTCAGACACCGACCAGATTAATTCATTCCCAGCTAAACACTAGAAGCCCAGCCTATTAAATCTAGGATTCAACGCTGGCAAGTCATTTTGTTAAAACACGGATAGATACAAAAAGAACAGGAGAGACTGTTGGAATGGTGCAGGGATCCATCTGTGCAGATCCTATGAAACTCATTTCTTTTCTCACAAACTCAGCAGAACATCACCACTGAAAGTGAATCTGAAGTGGTTTAGACTTTTTTCTAGAGGCAACTGTGAAGTCCTCTGAACAATTTTTTAAAAATGCTTTTTCCCCCCCTCCCAATATGTATGCAACAGGAAACATTTTTTTATTTTGAGGCAAGCAGAACATACTAAAACATGGGCAAGAGGAAAAATTAAACACTCAACACTAAAGCAATAAAAAATTTGTATAAATGATATAAATTGATAATTGATTTTAATCAGTTAAAATAATGCAGATATATAATGATTAACTCCAGTTATTTTCCAGAATATATATTAACTCAGAACTCTAAATGCAATGACAAGTCTGCAACCTCAAAGATAATCAGTAAAACCCCCAAAACCTACAATATAGAATAAGCAAACTGTAGTTGGCCTAGGTTAATTTCAAATTGCCCTACCCTTTCCCAAATGCTTTTCATGTTTCATGGAGCTTTAATGACCAGTAAGCCAAGCTGAGCAAACAGACCTCAAGTTCAGAAATTTGGGCTAAATTGAAGGGAGGGAGAGACAGACCTCTTAATTGCTTTTTTATTATGATTATTTTAAACTCTGAGGAAATGTGAAACAAAATGGCTCTGAACAGTTGTGTTGGAACTGACTTTCAGCAAGGTTTATGGATCTTTATACTCCTTTTGACCAATCTGTCATTCAAGTCACAGATTCAGTGTCCTGGTTTCGGCAGGGATAGAGTTAATTTCCCTCCTAGTAGCTGGTACAGTGCTGTGCTTACACTAGCCAAGGACTTTTCAGCTTCCCATGTTCTACCGACTGAGAAGGCTGGAGGTGCACAAGAAGCTGGGAGGGGGCACAGCCAAACTGGCCAAAGGGACATTCCATACCATGTGACGTCATGCTCAGTACATAAACTGGGGAAAGCTGGCCGGGGGGGCCGCTGCTCGGGGACTGGCTGGGCACTGGTCGGCAGGTGGTGAGCAATTGCACTGTGCATCACTTGTTTTGTGTATTATCATTATTATTATTATTACATTATTATTATTTTATTTCAATTATTAAACTGTTTTTATCTCAACCCACAAGTTTTTCTCACTTGTGCTCATCCAATTCTCCCCCCCATCCCACCGGGTGGGGGGGAGTGAGTGAGCAGCTGCGTGGGGCTCAGTTGCTGACTGAGGTTAAACCACGACAGAAGTCCTTTAGTCTGATCATAAGGAAACCCATGCATATGGTTAAGTGTTTGTACAGAGCCACTGAATTCCCATTTTCAATAGGAATTGATGCATATATTTCTGAGAGCAATGTCAAAGGAGTAGAAGACGAGTAGCTGTGATGCTGACCACTCTCCCACTGTAGTATGCCACTGCATTAAAAAAATATTTTTATCTCTGAAATATTACTATAATTAAATATTCCATGAGAGAAGGACATGGAATACACTGAAATACTCCTACAAATAAGTTATGTTTTAAATCAACAGAAGATCTGCAAGACAAAATACTTTGTGTCTCAGTCTTAATTAATCTAGAGTTGCCAAGATAAAGGACACTAAATTCTGCAAGTACTACACAGTAATAATAACAATAATATAAAAACAGAGGTTAAAGGAACTTTATTTAAAAGACACAAAAAGCATTTGAACCTTGTGTGCTAAATAATGGTGTACCTTTCTTTAAAGGTGCCAAGTTCATTACAAAATTAGAAGAGGAAAAAAACACAAAAAAACAAATACAGCAAATCACTAAGGATAAGCAAAACTTTAGTTTCTAACTCTGGTTGCATAAATTCTGACTTTATATTCAAACATGAAGTTAAAAAAATAAGTGAAACTAATGTGTGGGGTTTTTCTATTTAATAGCATATCCAGCTCAACAAACATGGACTTATTTTTTTTATATGAGAATCCAGTATAATAAGCTGCTTTGGCAATGCAGAATTACGTGAGAAAATACATTCCAAAAAAGTAAATGTATTTCTCAGACTTTCCTCAGGATTATTTTGATTAATTTATTGTCTTGTATTGCATGGTGATACGAAAAGCCTAAAATAATGAGGTTTCTGTATCTTTCACACTATTTCTAGTCAATCAGCAATAGCGACAGAGTGAATTCGCTTAGGTTTCCTGAAATACGTGAATTTTGTTTAAGATTTCTACAAGCCATGGACTTGCATACAGCTCAGAAGCTGCCCTCCAAAGTAGAAATGGATTATTATACTTTGTTCTAGTTCTATATGAAGGAGGTCTATGGGATCAATCACATTTTTTTCTTTTTTTTTTTTTT
>NW_008794543.1:4066693-4094892 GCF_000699145.1 Aptenodytes forsteri | reverse complement strand
AAAAGAGAGGCATTCCCTCCCCCCCCCCCCCCCTTTTTTTTTCTTCCCCCTCAAACTACCAACATGGTAGGGACAAAAATTAAAAACTACCCAAAGGCTCATCTACCTATGTCTGCTCTTAGCAGTTACCTCCCCTCCCCTTCTGTGCTCTTTCAGCAACTTCATTTCCCTCCTGCTCTTCTCCACCAGAGAGGTTTCTTTATCAGGCAGGTTTTTTTCATTTCACATTCATTTGTGAATTCCACTTAATCCAACTTTGTTTCCTTTCCACTTCAATACCTGAATAACCTCTTATTCTGCACAGATGGGTGTAGACGGATTACCGCCACAAAAAGGTGACAGACACCAGAGCTGAAAACTCATGAACTAGCCAAATCTGTCTGAAAGCAAGAGGCACAATACCCCAATCTGGCAAGAGACTGTCATAGCCTGTAGGAGAGAAGAAAATACCAGCTGCTGTCTTCCAAAAGGTAATGCTGTGAGTAACATTGCAGGGTTCGTCTAGATAGTCAGATGCTACAAGAAGAAAGCATGATTACAATCCTCCCATATTATCCTTACAAGAGGGTTAAAAAAATTAAAAGTAATACTATTGCAATCTGAACCCAAATAGTTTGGGTTTAGATTACAATATTTGAATTTATCAAATTCCTCAAATTTGATAAAATCCCTGGGTGTTCAGTCTATACATTAGTTACAATCACCGTGAAAGAAACATTTACCTTTAATAGCTCTGGTTTTGTTCGCACACAGTGCAACCAGACAATCTGTCCATGTATCAGATCATGGCATAAAGATGGAGCATCAGTTAAGATTATGTGCACTTCCACATCATGTTTATTTTGTTACAAAAACAAACATGAGAAACTATGCTTCGATCAGACTGGATTTTATTTATTTTAGAAGTATATGAACTTCCACGTGAGCAAAAGCAAAGGCCTGTCTTAAAAATGTTTGCCGCTATAGCTATAAACAAGATTTATCTGGCAACCACGTACAGCAACAAACAGAAAAATATTTTAAGTTGCTTTGTTTTCCATAAAAAAGAAAAAATTCTGGTCAAGAAGAGTAAGAGCACAATGTGTAATGTGTGTGTTAAGATTTATACCTTCTGAATCAGGTGCAAAGCAGAAGTGAAACACTGCTGTTCTGTTTTGATAGCATTTTATGCCCTCTTTAAAAGCACACAGGTGACAACACATGGTTTAAAAACCAAACGAAAACAAAACCCAAGCAACACACAGGAAAATCGGTCCCTTATGTTTAAAATGTGGATTAAAACAAAAATGAAACAACAACAACAACAAAAATCTCAAAAAACCCTACAGTACAACAATATTGAGTCCTTTAGTCCTTGAAAAATAGGTAGAGAACTTTAAATAATGTAAAATCACCTTGAAAACAGAACTTGGAAGCACTAAAAAAACCCCAAAATCAATCACCTTCTCTGCAATACACTTACCTCCGTTTGCTGGATGAATCTCATATTTCATGGTTTTACATTATTTTCCAAACAACTGCATTGCTTTATTGCATGTTATTCAGATGCTGAGCAGAAAATAGTAAACTTAAATAGCAACCTTGATGAGACATTAGCTTTCCGTGCTAGGTCTGAAACTTTACTACATGTCAGCATATATATTTGTAGAAATTATGACACTTCAAGGTTATTCCTTCAAGTACTACCAAATAGTTATGTAAAAGATAGGAATCACACTATTCCATTCCCAAAAATGTTCACACTGTAGGTTAATGATTTAAGCATAGCAACTGAAGCACAGAGTGCTGCCCAAAGATTAATTTGCCTCTGAGGGGAGTAGGCAGCCCCAGCTACAGTCAAGAGCCTTGCAACTCTGCAGGTGGTCACCATTCCCACCAAACAGCCTCACCCACTCTTTTCCTCATCTAAAAATGAACAAGAAACACACGAAATTTTCATGGCAAGTTGTGGGGTTTTTTTCCAGACGCTGTGCTTCCCACCTTCTTAGGAAGGAAAGGACCTTGAGTTTTAGAACCAGTCAAACTTCTTGAATCATACTGCACATTGCAAATGAATCATTTGCAAATTTACAGTTTGTTTTTTCTGTCGTCACAAAAAACCCCCTATGAATCAAATCTTCTTTGAAAGGCAGCAGAACAAATAGAAACCTTTAAAATATTTTGGACAGAGATTTCAAAGCCTGTGACTATATTTGAGTTAGGTTTTTTTACTCTATTGTGAAAATCTGATCACCTGGATACATTTTTCAATTTTCTTCTTCACAAAATTTTAATCATACAGTCAAATAGTGCTGGCTATTTGCTATTAATTCAAGATTTTATCCCCTCTCTCATTTCTTTATTGCTTGCAGGAAACCATGGTAAAGTTTTATATCTATTCTCAGTGGAAAATTCATCCTGCAAGACCAATCCTATGCACGTAAAGAGGAACTGGAGATCCAGTATGTTTTAGGGAATAGAGGAAAGCAAGTGAGGGATGAGTAAACAGAACTTCATTGTTCTTGGTTACTTGGTGAATCACAAGAATAACCCTGACAGATGTCCAGGCTGATGGGAAGTCTAGAGTATTCACGTATTTGCAGTACTACACATACAAAAGTGGAATGGGAGATTGCCCAGGAGAATTCTGCTGAGAGCAACAGTATTGAAGTCCACAGCCATGACTCTTCATGTAGACACGTCTACTTCAAAGTAGACATTTTGTCAGCTAGAGACTTCTGTGGAAGCAGTCAGAAAACACTGACATTGTACCTGTGTAGCCTGCTGCTGAAATTTTCCTTCCATACCATTTTTTTAAACACCTATTTTTAAAATATATCTATTTTTAACAGATTTTTAGCATTGCCTTTTGATGAAATTTAGTTCTAAGAATCTCTAATGGGGGGCGGACAGGACACATATCTCTCAACCTCTTGATTTTACTACGTTTGCTATAGCATTGCCTTTTGATGAAATTTAGTTCTAAGAATCTCTAATGGGGGGCGGACAGGACACATATCTCTCAACCTCTTGATTTTACTTACGTTTGCTATATTCTCTTTACAACTTTGTTGATTTATCGTTGGATCCACTGAAGCTCATGCTTTCACTGCCCGCTCATAATATATTCTGCTTGCTTATTACTCCTTTGAACTGTCTTTTTTATTCTGCAAAAGCTAATTGCATGACCATGTAGACTTGGCTGTATAGGTCTGTGCTCTTGGCGAGACACCATTCAGCATTATTGCCATTTTTCCTCCCTTTAAGAAAACCCTCAGAAAGCAAGCAGCTTCATGGTGGGTCTATTAACAAGATGATGATAAAAGTACTTATCTTCCCCCCCGGCACAACTGGAGATGTCTAAGACCAGTGTTCTTCTGGTTACTGATGATTCTTGATACTTCACTTGTGATATTTTACTAATGATTCTTCAAATCACTGTGCAAAACTGCAACTGAAATGTCAGGCTTTTACGCAGGACTTTCCTCCCTGTCACAGGCCTTGGTTTGCCTTGATTCCCTTTAGCTAACGGAAGAGTGCTGGCACTCCCCAGATGGCACTTCACACGTGGCAGTACACTCATACCCCAGAGCCTAAAGGACTTTGCTCATTCACCCTCTCTATGGCACATGTCTACCCTCACTCTCCACAGACAGAATCAGAGAATCATAGAATCATTTAGGCTGGAAAAGACCCTTAAGATCATCAAGTTCTACTATTAACCTAGCACTGCCAAGTCCACCACTAAACCATGTCCCTAAGCACCACATCTACACATCTTTTAAATACCTCCAGGGATGGTGACTCAACCACTTCCCTGGGCAGCCTCCTCCCCTGGCACAACTTGAGGCTGTTTCCTCTCGTCCTATCACTTGTTACTTGGGAAAAGAGACCGATACCCACCTCGCTACAACCTCCTTTCAGGTAGTTGTAGAGAGCCATAAGGTCTCTCCTGAGTCTCCTTTTCCCCAGACTAAAAAACCCCAGTTCCCTCAGCCGCTCCTCATAAGACTTGTGCTCCAGACCCTTCACCAGCTTTGTTGTTCTTGCAACGTTGCACGCTCCAGCACCTCCATATTTTTCTTGTAGTGAGGGGCCCAAAACTGAACTCAGTATTCGAGGTGCGGTCTCACCAGTGCCCTTCTAATTTTCTCCCTGCATAACCTCACAACAACTTCCATGGGGTTCAAGTTACCTAGGCCTTAGGGGTCATCAAGGTCCAGTGACAGGATCTTGCACCAGCTTCAAGGCAAGCAAACCCACAGAAGCAAGAGGCAGTGAATTCTACATAGTTCAGACAATATCTCATCTTGGAGAGGCAGTGTTATTTCCTGGTAGCATTAAGAATAGCTGAGTTATAGCACTAGATACTCTTACGTGGCCTACACCATCACACTCTTTCACTTTTTAAGGGGTTTTACACATATAAAATACAGACCTCCAAGGTTTAAAGAATTCTTCTAGTGCTAAAAACATCAGCTTTCATTTCCATAGAACAACTCTGGACATACAAATAGTTCAACTTGTCTTCCTTTAACATGGGTGCCTATTGACTTTAGGGAATAATTTTTCTTTGTACCTTTAAAATGTCTGTCTATAAAAAAAAAATAGAAGTCCTATATTGATACAAATTTGTCTAATAACTTGACATCAGAACCCAGCTCTTCCCTATCCCTTGTAAACATTTCAGGTATTTCTAAGCTAATAAACCACATTTTTACAGTTTCCGGGCTTCAGTGTTAGTGACAGATGTATACACTAAAAAAGCTCCAAACCCCAAGTTAATTATCCCCGATAAGTCTTATCAGAGCAGCACATGATTTCTGCCAGTTGTCATGTCACCAGAAAAAAAATGCACAGCATTGCAAATTTTCCATCTCAACTGCTGCATCCTTAAATCAAACAAAAATCC
This sequence comes from Aptenodytes forsteri, assembly GCF_000699145.1. Classification (NCBI taxonomy): domain Eukaryota; kingdom Metazoa; phylum Chordata; class Aves; order Sphenisciformes; family Spheniscidae; genus Aptenodytes; species Aptenodytes forsteri. The sequence continues at coordinate 4,090,001 of NW_008794543.1, read as the reverse complement.
CACAACTGTTTAAAATTTACATATTCTTTAATGATAAAAGAAGCATTGCCATTAGAGTTGTCTGCATATGACTTCTGGGTTTACATATTCTGGCTCAAGTTATTCTTCGTAGCTACAGCTATGTGCCTCTGTTAGCACCAGTGAGGATTACACAGATGAAAAAGACCCTAAAGTTGGCTAATGATGCTGGTCTGCTGGCAGAACATACTAGACTACCACAGAGACTGACTAATCTTCAAATAACTCAACAATTACTAAATTTATTCTTTTTCTAACCCATGATGAGGAGATTCGACAAGCCCATTTTGGTAATGGATTAGTCTAAAAAGAAAAAAAACCTGACAAAATACACTGCAGAAAGAGAATGAACCAGGAACTCTGACACAACGAGGTGTCTCAGTAGAACGCAGTGAGGGTGTTTTAAGACAGGCTTTGTTGATACCTCTCTTCATAAAACCCTGTAAGGAAGCTAATTTTTTTTGTTGCCAAGCTAAGCTAAGAGATTTGATACTGTATTTCCAAAACTCATGCTAAATAGGCTAACTTCATCTGCAGGCTTCCTTAGTTCAGAAATCCACCTACCTCTCAAAAACTCAGCAGCTAACCCAGTTGCATTAAACCTCTTACTCCAAGCACAGCATGGAAGTTGCCCAGTATCCCCTATTTCTTCAACCAGTCAGGCACTGTGGATACTGAGCATACCCGAAAGTTAAGCCACCTGAGAGACAGACACCGAAATAACATCATTTCCCTAGACGGTAACCAACAAGTGCTGAATTCTCTTCAGGTGTATCTTTAGCAGGGAACAAAGAGAGCATTCTTGTCTTAAAATTGCCTGAAAATTGGCAGTTTCTTTCTCCAGAGATAGGAAAACTGACCCTTAGCTCCCTTCAGGCAAAGAAGGGAACTGAACCTCAGCCTACACATGCTCTCATCACTATGTTAATGTCAGAGAGAAAAATGCTGAGGAAAACACCACCACTGCCATCTCCTTTACAGAAAGGATGTTGAAATACGGCTCCAGGGTCACTATCAATGAAAGCTGTCTACATCTCTCAGCTTGGCTTCTTCAGAAGGATGCAGTGAAGGAATCGCATTTTGAGCAGCATTTTTTTCCAGCTACTTCCATGCAGGCCCATTCCCCCTGTCCTTAAGCAGGTCACAAGTAAGCATATGATTGAGATACTGAATCCTCAGGGTCAAACGGGCTTCTGGAACACTTTGCAGTTGTCCTAAGTGTTAAGTATTGAAAAGCTCAGCACTTCTAACATCCTGGCCTCTTTTCAGACCTAGCCTTAAGTCAATCAAGTCAAAGTACAAACTCACAAATTCCAAAGGTGGATTTCTATGACTTTACTAGAGTCAAGACACTACCCTAGGGCTCCAAGCTGGTTAAAACCCATAAACAGGTTTCTAAGCTGACTTTTGTATCATGAAGTCCCAAGACAAGTCCTAGACTGGAAATTCAACATGAGAAATAATTAGAATACTCTATTCAGTGTCCCTACTTATCTCATGAGATTTTGGGGGCATTAAAAAAAAAAGAGCATAAGCAAAATCACATTTTCTTGACATGCTTCTTCTATAGTAACTCTTCTACAGAGAAGCCCATGTATTCTCTACATTATTCCAAGGGGATTAACAAGGGTGGTATTACAGTAATTAGTGTATTCTACTCTCACAAGTTACTACAGCAAGTTTTATAGAGCTTGGATGCAGAATAAAATAAGGAAAGAGAGAAAGAGAAAAAAAAAATCTAGACGGACAGTTCCAAGGAAATTAGAGACCTGACATGCCTAAAAATAATTTATGGTTTAATATAGTCAGAAGAGGGAGGGGAAGAGCCAGGAGGACAGACCCACTACTTTTTCCATTAAAGCATCATTTTGCAACACATTTCCTTTTCTTAGCAGTTATGAACACAGTTTTTCAAGGCATGTTTTTAAACTGTTAGCAAATTTCTGACAACAATCTAAAATTACTATGTCCAAAGTCAGGAAACTTCACAGATAGCAATTCTTTCCGAATATTGCACTGAATCATCTTTACTTTTTCATTGACAAATTCTATGTTGTTAATAGGTGTTAATCACAACTTCATCAGTATGCAGAGTGCCTTCTATTGTGTGGATGCTGATTACAGGTAATTTGGCAGCTGTTATAATGTGTTAGCTGCTTCAGGAATGTAGAATATATAATGACAGCTTTACTTTCTGAATTTTTATTTAGTCACAAATCTCTTTTTCCCTACAAACCTTAAGTTCAGGTGAAAGCAAGTCATGATGCTCTAGTATTAATGGGGAAGAGGAGAAGCATGGCATGTTTTACAAGTAAATAGGATGATGTAGTCTGGGTCACCTGACCAAAAGTCAGTCTCGAGGGCTGAAATTAGGGGTTTGCAAAGGTGGTTTGAAGTCATACTCCCTGGAAACCACAATCCTGTAGTCCATTTGATGTTAACTGTATGAGATAAACCCACAAGGTAACTAAAAGGAGAAAGAAGGCCCCTCCAATAACTAGTATTCTGTCCCTGCAAAGTAACTAGGAATTAAAGTAGAGGAGGACAAAGAAAACAAGGCAAACAAAACGTGTGGCTTTCCCTGAATCAGCTTACCAATTTGCAAAATATAGGAAATTTGTTGTTTTACCATTTGTCTGGTTAAACCATATACTTCTCCTGTGTATTTAAATATGTTCTAATTGAAACTAGTTGTATTTTAGCTTTGGTTTATGCTAAAACCAAAATGATTTGCCATTTTCTTACTGGTTTATATTACATTCATTAAGAAAGGAATTGAAACATACTCCAATTCATTTACTCTAACCATTTAGCTCTGAAAGGGTATTTTGCCTTTCCGATCATATGAATATAGAACATGTTAGTTTTGTATGAGCTCTGTACATGAGCAGGACATTGAGTAGCAGAGCAGGTCAATCTTGGGGGAAAAAAATAAACTAAATGAAACTAGTTTGCTTTTTCAGCACTTCAAAAGAAATTATTAAAACAATGAGGTGCTAAGAAATTATTAAAATAAGCATGAGGTGCTGAAGGTCACACTTATAAATGTCATTCCATTCTTGATAAAAGGTGCACAGGTTTTCAGTCTGTGTGCCCTAAAGCAGTCTGTGATTCTCCTTATGTTTTTTTTCTTCCTTGCCAAAGTCACTTATTTTTAAGAGATTTTTCATGAGATAGCCCCTTACTGTAACAGAAACATGCAATGTCTTGCTTCTGTAAATTTAAGTTCTGTTTGAAAGCATTATTGCTTTCCTCAAGTTGCAGAGCAGGTTTAAAGAGAACAATGGTCTCTAAAAATAAACATAATATATAAAAGTTTCTCAGGCAATGTAAAATGCAATGGAAAAAGAATGATGAGAGTTCTCCAACATGAGTTTTAATGAATGTTTTTCCTCTCTTGTGTCAGTGCAAGTATCATTTATTTTTAAAGCAATTGGTCACAGCTTTCCTTTAGAATGATGGCCTCTTGACTGATTTTGTCGAAGTGCAGAACAATAAGGAATAATAATATTCCCAAGCTGGAAGTCAGTAATGAACAAAATTTGAAGTCAGCTAAAATGAAGTACTGTATGAACTTAGCTGTAAAGTATATGGGCTATAAGTCTTCAGACTACAGGACATATGCCAACCACTAACTGACAAGGATTAGGAAAAAATAATTTTTCCCTCTGGGCATGTTATTCCATAATCATCCATCACAGGAACTCAAAAAAAAAAAAATCATCCTCTGTAACACCTCTTACTAGCCAGGGCTGGAGAGGGGCTGATGAAACTGATATAAAAACAGATTTATCCAACACAGAAGTTTATATTTTGTAAATATACTGTGATTATTCATTGCAAATAAAATGAAAAAGGCAAATAGTTACCAAAAAAGCTAATAGGTTTTTGCAAAATAGTTACAAACAAAAGCTAACCAATGTTTATTAAAAAAAACTTTACATAGTAAAATTAAGTAGTAGTAATTTTTACCTAGTTCCTAATAATGCCCAGATTTTTTAAAGTGACCCTTTATAAAAAGTAGGGAACTCTCCTTGGGAAACCACTGCTTCAGAGGAATTCTAAGACACAGGCACATTGCTAAAGCTATCTGAAGAAGCTCAGTCAGACCAGGTACCATCAGAGGACTTAAGTAAGAAACAGAAGTACACCAGGCCCACTAGAGCATCCTTCCTAATTGCAAAATCCTTTTGCTCTAGATACGATCCCGCACAATTAAATGCCTTGTCTTTTTACAATTCCCTGATAATTGCATGTATAATTAATTACCATATCATAGGTGGTGTTTGAAATTAGCTGCTTTTGCAGGAAGAAGACCGATTCATGACTTATAACAGCTCAGGGCCTGGTCTGAAAAAAGCAAAAAAATGATGGAATTGTGCCCACGAATAAGTAAAGTGAAAGCCCCCACACTAACACAGTCTGTAACGACAAGAAGTTTTTCTGGTGCATATGAATAACTCCCATGCATTGCTCTATGATGGTTTCAAGCAGCATCTTAGCTGTATACAATTCACTGCCTGGAAGGACAACCTAATCATATATGTGATCTTTCTATTAGGTTATGACATCACAAGCTCACTGGCCCCTAGAGTGAGGGCTGGCACCATCCTATGGAATTTGACTGGGAGAGGGAAGCTGTTAGGTGACAACAGGACAGTGGTTGTTCCTCAGACTTTTGCTTAATTTCCCCCCCCCCCCCATTTCAGCTCAGAGTGCATGAACTGAATCAGAAAAATTCCAAGACAGACAGAAAGAAAAGCCAAATTAGGAGCTGCCGAAGCTTGGCCTTGAAAAATATGAGTCTGATAAACTATCAGAGCTGCTGAAAGCTGATATACTACAGCCAGACTCCTCATCCTTGCTCCCACCTATTACTACTCCGCAGAAAGACATCACAAGTAAATTTGGTGGCAAAGTTCAAATGATACTTTTTTCCATATCTATTTGGTTGCTTAGAAGGAAGAGGGGAATAAGGGAAATGGACAGTTTTCCATAACAGAAATAGTTCAGATTGATTGCTTGGGGAACCTTGAAGATTTAATGTAAGACTGAAAAATACTTAAGTGTAACCTGGGTGAAAAACCTCTCTAACTTTTCTGTCAGACAAACGTCTTCATTTTCCTCCCAAGGAGGAACAGTACAAGAATGACACCATGCAGTTGGAGGTGTAAGATAATCACAGCTATCTTATTGTAGGAAAAAAGGCACATAAGTAGCCAGCTCCCTACAGCATCTACCAGAGCAAAGAGCCTTCAAGAAACCATTGTAAGGTAAAGCTGAGCAGTAACATTAGTCACATAATAATTATTAGTCATCTGGTTCTTACGTATCGCTTTCTTCATCCGCAATTGAAAACTGCCTTCCAGAGGAAGTTTTCCTAGTTGCACCTTAAAAATATGGGAAGCTAATCACAGAGAGACAAAGTGATAAGCTAGACATCACAGAGGGACTGAAGAGTCATGAATAGAGCCTCAGTCACCTAAGGACAGGCCAGTACTTGGTCATTCACACCACTTTCTCAGCAAGAAATGGATTTGATATTTGGAAAAAGGCACATGTCTTATGCCAACTTAGCTTCTCGGGAAGAATATTGCTTATTCTCATTTCAATACATTTGAACAAACAAAATTACCTACAGATATTGCATGTCAGTTTTTAATCATTCTGCAATGTAGTTATACTTTTCCAACACAGTCTTCTACTACTAATTTTTATGCAAAATAACCATGAGCAAATATAGCATGGTAAGGCGTTGGCAAGCCTTGATCCTGTAAAATCTCTATTTCAATTTTCTGTTACACAATTATCTGTTGCCACATTTTGTAACCTTTGAAATAAGCAGGGCTTTTCATACTAGATAGTATTTTCCTTCGAGAATGAATACAATATGAACACAGTAATCGGTTTGTTTCTACCTGAAGGCTATCTAGTCACAACGTGAGGGAGTTTGAGGGTTTTTTAATCTATACACTAAAAAAGCCTACTGCTATAAAAATTACTGCTTTTTCTATCTCTTTGAAAGTCTAAATGATCCTTGTTTATAGTTCAAATCAAATTCATAAACCAACAAGAGTTCACTCAAATTTTGGAAAAAATCACATCCCTGAAACCACTTGGAAGAAAGGCTGCTGTTCAGATACATACAAATCTCCTCCATGCATGAGTTACAGTGAATATCATGTCTGAATTATATTTAAAAGTCAGTAATTAAACCACATGCTAACTACCAATCTTTACTTCATTAACATGCATCCCTTTTTAAGCTTATCTTGGATTTACTTTAAAAAAAAATTTTTTTTCCAAAGTTATGTATTTATTATTTCTAATACATTCTTATGTTTTGTCTTCTCTTTCAAACTGGAAGGTTTTGGGTTCACACTTTTCATTCTATTTGCTTACAAAGTGCCAAATAAATTGTTGGCATTTAACATTAACTATGTCAGGGTGAAAACACTGTATGCAGGACTGTTAGCAACCACCAGCTCAAAACTACAAGTTTTTTAAGTCTTCATAAATATGGCTTTACTGAGTAAAAGCCTTTCAAAAACAGTTACACTGTTAGATTAATGCTATTTGATCTTATTTTTAAACCTATAAGAGCTGATACTTTTGTAAGCTATTATTAGGTTAACTGCCATACTAACTGATTTCTTTTATCCACAGAAAAGACTCAAAGTCATCAGTGGTTCAAACTTCTCCCTCAGCCTTGATATATCTTTCTTTGAAATATCACTTGTAGTGATGAGAACAGGGTCTGGGGTCAACGCCTTCCAAGCCTTGGCCTCCTGACAGATTTTCTTCAGATGACTGTGATGTTGCCTAGGGTTTGGTAATAGCTATTATTGTTAGGGTACTTCATTGTGTACACAGCGGGGAGAATGAAGATTTGCGAGGCTGCTTGGAGCACGAAAGAGGACATAAAAGAAGGTGCAAAGGTTGATGCTGGAAACAAGTCAAAAGAAACTGCCTGACAGATGGCAACCCAGAAAGGAAGGACTCTACGGTAAGATTCAGATATGAAAGAGAAATTCAGTCCAGGTGGTGACTGACAGCACTGATTACAAAACTCAGTTCCCACTGAAGGCAATGGGAGCTTTACTCCACTAATGAGGATGATGGCAATGAAGACTATTTTTTTGAACATCCTGTTGTTTTGCCATGAAATACTCTGGAAGCACTTGTGTAATTCTAAAATTCAAGCCCTGACACCTGGTCAACAGTATAGTTGATAGTATCACACTACAACTTGTATATACAAGCTAGGACTATATAGCAGGCATGTATTTAGGAAGGAGAGAAATAAAAACAAATTTCTACATCATATGTAAAAGTGCAGTGCAGGAGCAGGTTTTAGCAAATAAGCATGCATTAATCCAGGAAGACCTTATTGCGGCCTTTTAATATACAAAGGGGGCTTATAAGAAAGATGAAGAGAGACTTTTTACCAAGGCCTGTAGTGTCAGGACAAGGGGCAACAGTTTTAAACTGAAAGAGGGTAGATTTAGATCGGACATAAGGAAGAAATGTTTTTATGATGAGGGTACTGAGACACTGGAACAAGTTGCCCAGAGAAGCTGTGGATGCCCCATCATTGGAAGTGTTCAAGGTCAGGTTGGACAGGGCATTGAGCAATCTAATCTAGTGAAAGCTGTCCCTGCCCATGGCAGGGGGGTTGGACTAGATGATCTTTAAGGTCCCTTACAGCCCAACCCATTCCATGATTCTAAAACTAAATTCCAGGAGAGTTCTTTAAAAACATCTTTTCCACCTTAGAGGTACTGCTTTGCATTAGCAACTTCACATTATGCTATTCAGGGGGGGGGGGGGGGGGGGGGAGAAAGAGAGATGAGCTTTTATCTTCACCAGTTACTGTCAGCGAACTCTTAAGTGGTGTTCTGGTAAGCACCTGGCAAATCCCTGACCAGCTCAGCCTATAGAATTCTAATGAATAAGGTTTCCTGTAAGTAACCTCTACTGAGGCAGGAGGGAAAGAAAAGATTTCTTCTTTATTCTTAGCTGGTTAAGATACACATTCCTGTGATAGATTCTATTCATATTGAAATCCAAAATACAGCCTTGATATCAAACAAAGTTCAATACCAGGAAAATGGGAACCATTTGGAAATAGCAAAACATCACATTCATATCTATACGTACTCAAGAGTTCAAGTTACAGAGGAATGAATGTACAGCTCTGTGATATTCCACACAGTAATTTAAATATTTTAAGGCCATAATCTCCTCTTTATATGCAACGTATCAACGTAGGCAAATATTTCCCTTCAGTATTAAAAAAACCAAAACCTGAAACGAAAACCACAACCCCCCCAAGCTGTTCTACATATACTGACACAATACCACAATCTCACACTTAAGATGTCCCTTACGACACTCTACCATATTCAACATGTCCCTGTTTTATCCTGAGGAGGAAAAATTTAACACCATTTAGGAGAGAGAAAAAGAGAAAATGTTGCATAAAAATTAAAAGCAAAGACTCTGGGATCCTATTGCTAGCACCTAACAGAGGATGGAGATGATGGGGATCAGTGCCCCTATAAGTATCAATTAAAGTTTAGAATCTTGAAATTGTGTCTTTCGTCTCCCTCAAATATTAACTCATGCACCAAGACATGCATTTATTGTAGGAAAATGTATATTGTTACAGTTACACTTAGTCTAAGGTGCATGCTTGCTCAGTGTGCCACACCTCAAATTCACTGTGGAGCTGCAACACTGAACCTGTCTGGCATTTATTATTCTTTCTGGCTTACCAGAACACTCTCCAGCATCCAGTAACTCATTCAAAGTCTCCTTCTGTTCCACAACTTGATTTCCTATCAGCAGCTACTATGGATGACTTTAACTTACACATTATTAGTTTAAGAATGACTTTTATAAAAGTCATACAAAAAGGTCCATCTAGCCAACTATCTGCTTCTGACAGTGATCAACAGCAAATCCTAAAGATAGATATAAATACATAGCAAACAACTTCAATTCCCTACAATACCCTTCCAGCCTCCAGCAAGTAGTGGTTCAAGGACTTTGCAAGCTGTCTCTAGCTCTAATGGATTTTTCTTCCATGAATGTATTCAATTGTTTCTTGAAGCCATGAAAGCTTTTAATATCCACAATCCCTGGTTCAGAAAGCTCCACAGCTTAATAACCTATTGTACGAAGACCTGTACCTGTCATTTGTTTTAAGCCTGGTACAATATTTAATTTGATGCTATTATTTCTATTGAAAGAGAGAGTGAATAAAGGGATCCTTGCCTATCTTTTCCATGTTACTCTCTTCTCAGATACCTCTATCGTATTCTCAGTCCTCTCATCAGTCACTCAACAATGAAGCCTTTACTTAATCCAGTCACCCTTGATAAGTATCTTTTCCACCCCATCTGTGATGATTATGATTGCACAAGAATCGCATACAGTATTTGAGGGTACACAATGAATTTACACAGTAGTCATAACAATGTTATCCTCTTTAAAATGAAAGCTAACATTTTCATAAAACTAATATAAGCATCAAGAGCTCCTTCCTGAGTAGCAATTACTATGTCAAAAGTTATTACTGTATATGTAAAACTAGGATTATTTACTTCCCCATATACATTATTTTATATTTTTCCATATTTTACTTCAGAGGGTTAGACAAAGAAAGACAGAAGATTATGTGGAGAGATATTTAGCTATAGCAGTAAAATTCTGCCTGTATCCTATCCAAATTTCCCATTTTTTATTTTCTCTCTCTTCCATTATATAAACTCTGCCCATTATAATGAATCTTCCAAACACTGGCTATTGATCCCACTGATCATTTGTTTATACCCGTTTCCTAGGCATAGATGATCTTCGTTTTCAAGCACCTTGGAAGTACTTCAGAGTAATAACAACCCCCAAAACATGAAAAGGTTTTTATTTTCCTTCCCACAATTCTTCTGAGGCAACTGGAATGAATCTTTCTGATCTTGTTTTACATTTTGTTTCTCCTCTTAAATGGCTTGATGTTCAAGATCTCTGCTGATCTCTTGAGCATCTGTCACTGCCAAATCACTGTTCTCCTACACAAGGTAGGAGTCTTAATTTTAAACACGGTTTTTATCCCTCTTAGATAGTTAGACCTCTAAATTAGTTGAAAACATTGTTCTGGGGAGATGCATATTGTGTTTATTTTTAGCAAATTCCTACAAGTTCTGTGTAGGTGCATTTTCGGGCCATGATTGGAGCCAGTTTTCAGTTCCTCCTCCAGAGGAATTTAACAAAAAAAACCTACAACCACAGCCTAAAGTCACTGGTGAAACTTAATAAGTTACTCAAGCTCCCAAAGCACTGCCAAACCTGTGAAGTCCAATGTCTTTGAAAGGTGGGCAATGCCAGTTTTATTGAGATGAGACTGCATTACTAAATTTTGTTACTGAGCTGATTTTTGTTTATTTTTTAAATTTGCAGCGTAAGCTGCCCATAATGTTAGAATCTGGTGGAGAAACTAGAGTACATCTTTGCACAGAAAAGCAGACTAGATTAGACACATATTTAGGATGTGAAAAAACACATCCCTGCCTTTTGAAAAACATGCGATAAGCCCTCGTTCCAGCTCAATTCTAAAGCAGATCACAGCAAGTAACGCTTTCCAGCTATAAAAGGGAAAAGAAATACAAAGTCACCTGCGCAATAATGAGAGATCTGAATTTTACAAGAAAGAATTAAACACGCTGCTTTTAGAAATAAAGTTTTGGGAAGTAATCTGTATTACAGAATTCTCCCACCCTGTACCACAAATAACAGTGATTTCCCACTCGTGTTGCAAAGCCAGGGGTAAAACGCACTTCCTTCTTATGATTTTCAGCCTGGTGTATCTCACAGACCACCTTAACAGCTACATCACTTCACATTTAAACACTGCTTGATGCCACGCTCTGCCCAGCTGCGGCAGATGTGATTCAGGGAGGCCACCCCAAGTCCTGCATCAGCGCATTACCAGGCGTCAACGCTGTTCATGTCCACAGTGCCATGGGGAAACTGAGGCCCTCCTCTCCACATGCACTGCTGTTCCTCCAACATCCTCTGCAAAGCCTGTCTCCGGCTACGGACATCAAAAACACCACGAAGCGTTGGGAAGACAAGTAAGGCAGCCCCACTGAGAATCTCCCCTTGGTTTTGGTAGGAGCTCAAAGAGCGTCACCAAGCTACAGTTTCCACACCAAAACATCCTGAACTTCTCAGTCCTTCCAACCTTCAGGCTGCAAAGGAAGAGAAAGACTGTTTTGTCCAAGTACAGGCGTAGTAGCACGGGTCTATTAAGCTGGGAGGATACAGAAGGGGCGAGTGCACTGACACCTGACATGCCATAAGCAGCACCTGCTCTTCACTAACTTTTCCTTTTATATCAAAAGGCAAGCCTGCTTTCTCAGAGCACTAGTACAAAAAGGTGACCGACCACACGTACAACAGAAGAAAACAAGCTTACAGAGTCTCCTCTCGAGAAGAAGCCTCAGTTTGCTACATGAAAATATGAAGCATGCTTTATTCACACATTTTCAATTCACTACAACATTAAAAGTCCACAGGTCGTGTTTGTACGATGCGGTTAACATAAAACTAAGAGCTTACTGCGATCAAAATAGAATATTTCTCACTGGCACTACTTCAATAATTGACCTAACCCGGGGTCATTTTAAAACAGTTTAAAATGCATCATTAATCCAGGGTATTCCAAAGCAGCTTTACTAATATGCTATAATAAATCAGAATAGGTTGCAGTTAGCATGCATTTAAAAAAATAATATGATAACGATATATGCCAGAGATGCAGATTAGAGCAACATGAAAGAGAAACCATAGGAAACATGATAGCAGCATGACTTAGAAGTTCCAGAAATATATTTGATGGGATATATTTTCCTTATTCTTCTCCTGGCTGTACATTTTCCTTTCTTTCATGTTTCCTTCCTGTCACTTCCAGCCTAACACTCTGGCAGCTTCTCACTCTCCATTATCATTAAAAGAGAATAGCTGGTCTCTCTAACAACCAGATCAGTAAATCAGAGGTTAATCTGCAATATGAAGAAGGTTACTAAATGGAAGAGCTCAGTCGTTTGATTATTTTAGATCACATGTGTCAGGAGAAAAGCAGGTTAGCAAAGTATATTGTAAAAACAGCAGCCTTGGGCAAAAATATTTTTTGAACTAACTTGTGTATGGTCTCCTAAAGAAATGTATATGAGAGTCCACTGTCTGAAGAGTAGAAACGACTAACAGGAAAGATTGGAAAGAATCAAGGGCATAAATGAAACAAGCCAACATCTTTATTGCCTACATATTTCAAGACTTAGAAGTAGAGAGGTAAACAAAGTTCAGTAGATCATCTAAAGTTACAGTGTTCAAAAACTGAACATAAAGCCAGCCCACATACAGTCTGTGCATAAAGAGGGAGGGGAGACAAAAACAAACCAAAAATCCACATTTATTAAAAAAAAAAACACCTAGAAAATGCCAAAGACACTGTAGATTGTACTGAATTTATACTCATAAACATACACTTTCCCATGTATTTGCATGATGTCTTTCACAAAATTGTTCCATTCCTCGTAAGATTGTTAGGGCATATTACATTAAGAAAAGTAAACTCCCTCTCCCTGTAGGAAGCAAAGATGGTCTCCTCACCTCCTCCTGCCCATAAACAAACATACACATGCGGGTACGTATATGTGTGTGTGTATATATAAAAATAAAAACTCAAAGCCCACACTAATAACCATTTCTGAAGAATCTAGTCTACTAACAATTTCTTTAAAATGCATTGAAGAGTCTCAATTCACTGAATTCTAGTTTTAAACTCAATTCAGTAGGATTTTACTCTCATAAATCACAGAACAAACATTACTACAACACAAGAAAAAGGCAAGTTTTTCCAAGACCTCTGAAGGGGTTACAACGTGCACAGGCAGTAAATACCCATGTCCTGGGCTTGATCTCCTGTGTTCATTTGTCATGCACATCCATTACAGACGCAGAAGCAGGTTGCTGCTTAGCATGATGCCATCTCCATTTCCCTTCTCCCAGTATAAACCACAATTTTTCTTCATTGCTTCTGAAGGAGACATCTGTTGTGCGTCTTGAGCATTTGAAGAAAAATTTCTCTCTCACTTGTTCATATTGAAGCTGCTTCAATGAAAACACCTTTATCTTCAGTGACTGCACTATTACTCTGTGTGGGGTCAGCATATGAACTGCAGCACTTGGAATTTCTGAGTAATTTGCCGAGATACCACCTCAGTTTTATAAAAAGTAAGTCTCACATTAATAACAACTCTTTGTCAAGCAGTTTCTCTCTACGCTTTGTGTATGGATGGCTTAAAAAACGTCTTGGCATCTGTACTGCTCTTGGTGCATCCTCTCCTTGTGAAGCAAGGAGACAGGGAAGATGGGGAAAGATCACGTAAGGTAGTGGACTGTGTTTCCAGTCTGATTTACTTCCCACCCCTCTGCAGCTTTGCTGCTTTCCCTGAAGGAGCTCCAGAAGTTCCCTGCCCTCCTCTGTAGCCCTTCCTGCACACATTGCATGTCTGTCTGCAGTGCTCAAGATGCTAGCTTTCAATTTTGTTTTCAAATTCCCTTAGTATATATAGGCAGTTGGTGGAGGTGAACGCAATTTCATTTTCACATTAGCAAAGCATAGGCTAATATACATGTTCTGGCTGTGCTTTCATTGGGCGTGTATCTTTTAAATGGATTACTTTAAGGAAAATAGAGAGATAAAACCACTCCTCTCTGACCGCTATATAGATCAAGAAGTAACATAGATCAGAATAAAATCTGACCATCATTAGAAGGAGTGTCTCCATATACATGGAGAAATTCCCACTGCTTCACCATCATTGGGAATTATGTCAAGAATGCCCTTATGCTGAAAAAGATTTAATCTGATGTGAAACACAGGTTAAATATACTGCAGGAATATTTTGCATGTAGTTTTTGAGTTTTCAACTAATTTTTCCAGCCATTCCAAGTACTTTTTATGTCCATGTATGCTGTGTCTCTAACAATTTTGTAACTTTAGTGGAGAATTCATTACTTAATGTCATAAAAGTTCTTAATTTACATTTTTATACTGGTGTTATAATTGCAAAATTTGATCAGCAATTTGACTGTCACTTTAGTTTATGTTGAGCAATTCTGGAAAAACAACATCCGTTCAAGCCTGTCATTCATTTTGTATCCATATCAAATGCAACTTAAAATGTAGTCATTTATCAGAGCCTGAAAAAATAGCAATGTATTTCTTGTAGGATGGCATTAATGTGCCTTTTTCATGCATTCCCCATGCTAATGTGAAACTACCACTCTGTAGAAAAAGCAATCAAAAATTTCCAAGGTACAAGCAATTCAATATACTAATTTACCCAGCAATCAAATGAGATATCAAAAACATTAAAGAACTGAAACATGGTTCTGCCCCCCCCCCCCAAAAAAAAACCACCCAAACAACAAAAAAAGGAGAGAAAGAGACAGAGGTGTGCTACTATGTGTAAAATAAGAGGGCTTTCCCCATTGAAAGGGCACAGTAGGTATTTTGCCTCTTATATGAAAAAAAATTATATATAAAAAAGTGAACTATTGCATTAAACCACGTAGTACATTCTGCGAAAGACAGATGATTCAGAGCTGGTGAACCACTGAAGGATAGTGGTTCAGCACAAGATTTGGTACAATTTACAGTCTCTTCTCAAGTTAACTTCTCTGGCTAACTACTGCTGCATCTGTGCAGGCTTTGCCAGGGACTGGCAAAATTTTGCCAAATTTTCCACCCCCCCCCCCCAAAAAAAAAAAACACCCAAACAACAAAAAAAGGAGAGAAAGAGACAGAGGTGTGCTACTATGTGTAAAATAAGAGGGCTTTCCCCATTGAAAGGGCACAGTAGGTATTTTGCCTCTTATATGAAAAAAAATTATATATAAAAAAGTGAACTATTGCATTAAACCATGTAGTACATTCTGTGAAAGACAGATGATTCAGAGCTGGTGAACCACTGAAGGATACTGGTTCAGCACAAGATTTGGTACAATTTACAGTCTCTTCTCAAGTTAACTTCTCTGGCTAACTACTGCTGCATCTGTGCAGGCTTTGCCAGGGACTGGCAAAATTTTGCCAAGGGTATAGTTAATCTGCGCAGAAGAGATTTCAGTTGCCAATATCTGTTGGAGCTAACTCTTGTGGGTGGGAACATCTCAAACCTTCCAAGTACATGTGCACTTGTTCGACCTTGCCTTCTCCAACACAACCATGTAAAGCTTCAGCAGCATTACCCAAATGTTACATTACAAGCACAACTTTTAGCCCAGGGATTGGAGATGCCAAAACAGAAAGACAAACTGCCTGTGACAGACAATTATCTAATGCAAAATTGGGAGATTTTAATCACAGTGAGGAAAAAACATATGGGATAAAATGCTTATCTCACACTACAGAAGCTGTTAACATTGCAGGAATACATGTGCAGGGCCTGTATTTCCCAGACATTGGCTCTGAACAGAGACACAGGGAGCCCTTGCTCTTCCCCATCTTCACCTATAGACAGAACTTGTCACAGGCTGCCTATAAAATGTTCTTGCTTGTCCTAAACATTGTTTGCATTCTCCTAGTACTTAATTTATAGAAAACTATTTTCAGAGAGAAACAATAAGTGAACAGGCTAAAATTTTCTAAACAAACTCATCCCTTATTCTATTTTAAGTACAAGTATGAAAAATCATGCTTCTTTAAGCAAATGAGCACCTTAAGTTAGTCTGATAAATCTACACTTAACACACTTCAGTGAGCAATCCAATTCCTAAATCACCCTATATTAACACTGGTGGCCTGACCAAATTCTAGTTCAGATAATTACTCTGCCTAGCTAAATCTCTTAGCAGTATTGCATCCTGTACAGCTGTATTGCATCCTGTACCGCTGTACAGCACGGAACTAAACTGTTAAATCGCCATTGTATCTTAAGCACAGAATCCGTGGCTTATTGCTGATCGATGAAACATTTAAGTTGTATGGGCCAGATTTTCTAGTCTACTATGTCCAATTTACACTGTAAATTTGGCATTAAAAAACCCCAATAACTGGCAAAGTGTAGGAAACTGCACTGGACATGGTAACTCTTAGCTGGCATAAACCTGGCAGAAGTTTCAGGGCACTGCACGTTCACAGCACTGCCAGATGTCACCAATCTCCAAACTCCTCATTGCTGCAGCTCTCACGGGGGTTACGGCTCACATGGCTCTGAAGAAGACATGCAAATATTCTTCAACCACTTCAGGGAAAAGTCTGGCAGATAGGCGTAAACTGTTGTGTGGGTGGTTTCAGATGATCCAATGAAGCATCTGTCAAATGCTGTTATGTCCTGTCACCAGAGATTTGGCTGAAAAATTCAGGCATTGGATGGTAACCAACAGCTGGAGGTGATGGGGGGAAAGCGATGCTGTAGTTATCTGTTAAATCCACACGTGGCTAGATGAAAGCCTCGTATTTCAGCTAGTGGCTACTTTCTAAAGTGAGGGCAGAGGTCTTCAATAAACAGGATCTGACCAGGAGAAAGAGGGGATAGGAAATTCCTTCAATAAGATCTGCCACAAGATCTTAAAATGGCAGCTTAAGATAACATTGTCCCTGTGAAACACTACCCTGAACAGGAACATGACAGCTCTGACCCTGCAGAATACAAACATCCAGAAAAGAGCGGGATATTGTAGCCTATACGTTTCTATGGTAGCTGCACATACATCTCATCATTTTTATTCCTACAATTCTCTTAATATATTGCTATTAGTTTGGCGATTAAATAGCTGACTTGAATCACCAGGTGTTTGCACAGACTTGGAGTGATGTCATCTTCTCTATGAAGAAAGATGTGTGAAAATTATGGAAATGAAGGTGAAGAATTTGAAAGAGAAGCATGAAATCCTGTCAAATTCCTGCAATAGCTTTTCTTGCTCTCCTTTACCTCTTGAGCAAACCTCCTCAAATAGGTCTCCTCTATAGCGTTTTTTCATAAAGAAGAGGGAAAGGATTTCTCTGTTGGAGACATATTTTGAGAATGATTACCCAGCCAAGCCCATCACCCAGTGAAACTCCTCCAAATGTGACAATTGTCAAAACCAGTTTGAAACCAATGAATCACAATAGAGCTTGACCTTAAAAACCAGTTTACACTGGAATTCTCAGAAAGGAGTTGGTTCAGCAGGTTGACATCTCCTAATAAAGCCTTTTCACATTTTAAAGAAACATTAAAAAACTGGGACTGCTATTTCTTTCAGTCAGCACAATTTGGTCTCTTGACAGTGAGGAACATTTACAATAGATGTAGGATTTTTAGCTTGGGATTCCTGAGCTGCATTGTATTTAACTTGTCAACCTCTGAGTTAATTTTTTTCAGCCTTATTGAAAGTAACCAAACATGTCTGCTCCTGGCCCCGATCCATCAAAATAGTTAGCATACACTCAGTTTTGGTGACGTCAGTTGCTATGAATGTGTGCATCAGCGTATCGCTAGACAAAGACCATAAGTTACCTGTCTGAGCATTAAAAAAAAAAAAAGAAAAGAAAAGCTGAATTGTTCTTTCTTCTATACGTGAACAGACACCTGCCTACACACACGGCTGCATCTCCACTGAGCGGCACCCGCAGTGGCACAGTGCAGTCTGGCTCCCAACCGGGATGCACCTACGGTACCGCTGCAGTTCCCCAGACCCAAACACAAGAGCTGCAATCCCTGCACAGAGAGATGAGGAAGTTTAGGAAAGAAGTGAGCATCATGTCCCAGTGACGGGACAAAACACAGCTTGGGTATGCCCCCCTAATCAGTGAGCAATCTTGCATCCCACTGCTTCGATAAGGCCATGGAGTCCCCCTCACTGCAGTGGTCTTTCTACAAGTCCAAATGTTGGCATGCACAGAGGTTTTTGACCTTGTGTTTTGATTTGGATTAATCTGAAATGACTGCTTAAAAAAAGAAAGGTAACTACACACAATAATATTAGCTGAAATGCATTGCAAACACCGAGTCAAATGGAAAGAAAACTAAATATAGAAGCCAGTCCATTTTCTCCTGTAAGATATACTCTGTTTAGCAACATTCCTGAAAATTGATAGGTATTAAATTAACCACAGGAGGGCTCCCTCTGGTATACTGAATACAACAGAAACATACTGTTAATTGCCAAAAATAATATTGTGTCTTAAAAGTAACAAAGTTTTTAGACCTCAAGTGATATTTTCCTCAGTAGGCTCCAATATATACAGGGGAACAAAATTATACGTGAACAATTCAGATAAACAAGTGAATTACAGAAGTGTTAACTGTATGACTGTTAAACACTTAAATGGCAAATGCAGGTTGCCAGCGCACTGCATTTTAAGACGCCAAGCTCTGTTTTGCCACGCCATGTATAGAGGCTCTTGGAGCTGACACACTGGCAAAGCAATGAACAGGGCTGTAGAATAAAAGAGGATTGAACACACCAGGTCCCAGCTGCTGCTCTGAGGAGAGAAATGAGGACTTGCTCGGAACAGCACATGCATAGAAACTGAGAAACTGAGCACAGAAAGTGAGGCTTCATTTTATCAGTATTTACGGTCGGCCATGCGCTCTCCCAAAATAGTACAAATTAATCTCAGCAATAGTCAAGCAGCTACTTTTGTAGACCTGAGCCTGTTTGTCACTCTATACTTTATTTAATCCTCTGTTAGAGAGAAACAAAACTCTCCCACCTCACAAGTTTTTGGTGAAAGCAAAGGTAAGTAACTGAGACAGCAGAACTAAATAGATAAGTAACTGACAGTGTCCTGATCCAGAATCCACCGCTTCCTGGATTCAGAAGCCAAAGTTAGTACTTTCACAGCCACCAGGCTTGGAAGATGGATTTCGTGCCTGTTTGCCAACTACAATACAGGCCCAGGATTCATAAGAACTAAGTTCTCCTTATCCTGAGGAGTTCATTGAAATCTGTACCTCACATATCCCAAAAGAAAGACCTAATCATGGGGCTAACCAGACAGAAATACAGAATTCACAGGACAAGGGAAAGAGCGTGACTCTATCCCGTGGAACACCACTTTCCCCTGACAGCACGGCTGTATTTTCGTCTTTGCTCTGGGCACTGTGCATGCACCAAAATAAAAAGGGCCAACACCATTGAGAGCTCCTCCCTCAGAAGTGCCTAAATCTGGAGGTTAAAGTAGTGTGCCCCACTGTCATGGGGGGGCATGCCAAAGCATAAGTGAAACGAAGCCAGAAATCTACCTTCTTTCCTTACTTTACCCATCATAAAGCATTTCAGTAATACACCTACGAATAAGTATTACAGAGCATCTGTGACTAAGAGATGCTGCTGTTCAGTCCAATTTTAAGTGAGGAGATTTGACACCGGGAAGCAGGGAGATGACAACTGAATGAAAAAAGTACCAAATGAAGTTGAAATGCATTAGGGGTTACTTCACTAGACTGCCCTCCTTTCAGCCAACCACACTGGCATCCCATAAAAACAGAAAGAAACATCTCTCACAACACTCTTCACCAAATACCTATATTATGGACACTGGAAAGCTGCTGCAGGAAATTTGGTTCTTTTACATTAAGTTATTTTTCATATATTGAAAGTATATAAACAGACAAGGATAAAGCCTTACTGTAGCCAAATAAGTAGCACTAACTTTAGATAGCATCAGATAACCAGGTTTGGACTAGGATTACATCCTACTGGTTGTACTGCATTGTTGCTTTTCCTCTACAGAAAACAAAACTGAAATTAAAAGTTTTATCAGCATAACTTAGTATCCAAACACCCTGGCCTTGGTATTTTGTGAAAAGAAAGATCAGACAGGATACTTATATCACATACATAATACTTCAGTGACCATAAAAAAAAACCCCCACCACCCCCAAAAAAGACAAAGTTAAACCAACTGTAAAAACTGTAATCAAAACTGAAGGACACCATAATGTGTTAAGGAATTTATAAGACTTTTTTAAAAAGGCAATAAAAATACCCTATTCAATTTCCCTTATTCCCATAGTACAGCAAGGAAGACTGACTTAAAAAGAATTAAACCAGAAATTGATTATACTTTTTTACTCACATGTACCGCTTTATTGTCAAACTATATTTTATGGAGAGCTTGTTGCTCCATGTAACTCATGGAAGTTCCACTTGTGATAAACCAGAAGTAAATAAAAATTATCAAAATATAAAGACCAAGTCTATCAAGTTCACAAGTGAAAACCTTAGGAAAGTATGATAGGTTAAAAAAAAAGTAAGTTTGTATGAAAATACTTAGAGGATAATAATGCTTATAGAATTAATGTACAGTGATCAAAATCATTAACACTGTCTGAAATCAGGGTTGTCAATACCATTTTCTCATCTTTTAATCTTTCCTAAAGAAGAAAAGAAGAGCTTCTCTGCTCAGAAACAGAAGTTGCACAATGACAAAAAAAATACTCTTAGGTAATTTATTGCAGCACTATTTTAAAGAATAAAAAAGTCAACTTATTTTGTCACATTAGAATTTCTAGGTAGCACTAACGAGCACAAGTGCCCTCTTTTAGGTACTGGGAATGACACAGTCCCCGGGGGACACTGTTCTACACATTGATAGAAAATTTTTGCATTGTGGACTGCTTTTGAACAGCTTCTCTGCTTATTGCTGTCAGGATATCAATGCCTCCTCCATCAGCCTGTTATCCCTCCTTCGCTCCGGTGCTGTGGCAAGCAGCTTAGGTGGTGGGAGAGGCTGACAGAGTCCTCATCCACAGGGAAGTTTGGGGATGTCTGCTTTAGCAATGCATTGGAAGTTTAATTTTCAGCTAGTCAGAAAATCAGGATTTCACCATGCCATCTCCTCAGAAAGACCCTGAAGATCAGTAACATTAATTTAATTGCTATTAAAACAAGATGGCATGTTTATAAGCATTACTGCCAAGGTCAGAATACCACTAGACACACATTTTACCCATGAGGGCAAAACCAGTTCAGCCTATGGCTAAGTCATTGACAGCTCTGCTCCTCTTCCATGGTCAGGACATACCATAGCAGCCTGACTGTACATCACTGTCTCATGTGCTGACTCTACATACATACCTATGTAACCTAACACAACTTTAGAATATATAAGAAAAGTCTGCTGCAGTTTCAGTAGGACTGACCTTTAAACTTGTGTTAAGTCATACTAAGTATTGAGTAATTGAACACCTCAAGGGCAAAGAATGACTGCATTGTGTGTTGAAATTCTTGCATCTCCTACTAACTTAACAGGGGAAAAAGAGTTATAGTTCTACTATTATACTATTTCACTATTCTAATGTAGTCTTTTATAATATGACCTCATTTCTAGTGTAGTCTCAAAGAAATACACTGACCATCTTCTTACAACTTCCTGTATATTTAAAAGAGTTGAACTCAAAATTTGTATTTCAACCCTTGTTCCTTGTATGCATTTTGGGTTATAACGTGCACATCAAAAGTACCGTAATTGCATTACTCACCTCTACTTCAACCTGCTATCCTCACTGAGTAATGACATTGCCAACATGACTTTCATTCTGACAGTGATAGTGGAATTACATTGGAGTCAGCTGTAAGGTTCAAAGTTTCATTGCTCATTTTTATTGTTTTCCCATTAAACAGTCCCATTACTACTCAATTAGTATTTGGGTGGGGAGAAAAGAAAAAAAAAAAGGGGGGGAAAAAAAAAAGGAAGCTAGTAAAAAGCCCCTTTCAGAAAACCTAGGATTTAAAGTTTGCTGGGGTCTCATTAGCAAGTCTCACTAGCCGTTCATGTATGCTCAGCTGCTGATCGCCAAGGTTTTCTTCCACCATTTTATCCAGAACTTTTTTTTTTTTAAAAGTTATTTCCCTTTGAGTGCTATCCAGTCATGCCCTACTTAGGGTGCAGTCCTGAACATCAGAAATTTCATCTTATGTCAAGGCATGTGTCTTTTAAACAGCCATGCAACAAACATGGAAATCATTATTTGCACTGAACACTGTAGCTTTCCTAAATCACAAATGACAGACACGTACGATCATGTATGATTTTCTTTCAGCAGAAATTACTTCCAACTAAAATCTAGCACCTGACACCTACTACATTTTAAAACCCTTGGAAAGATAAAGTAAGTTTCAAATTAAGAAGCTACCCCTAACTTCCTCCTGTAGTAATAAAGTATCTTCCATTCAGCATATTTCATTACCCAAAGTTACGATACTTTGGAGGATTAACTTCTGTAATGGATAGCTATATTAACAAAGAATCAAATATGTTATTGTTCAATTGAAGCTGTTGACTCAAATACGTTTAGTATGTGGAAAGTGCATTATATACATGGGTGATGACCCTTGAAATTAAGACTACTAATACACTAAAACGATACATGAAGCTGTCTAATACACTCTAACATGAAGGCTACGCAAGCGGTAAACAAGCTAAAAGATCAAACAATCCCATAATTTCTTACTAATGATCTATGAAATATTTATATTATATTTAAATTACACTGACAATTAGAGTGTAGGAGCATAGCACTGTTGAACAGAACAAATATAAGCTTTGGTAAATTACAGGCAGGCTTTTAAAAGCACTGCATTACAACAACTCCCTAAAACTAAACTTCACTTAATGCAGGTCATACTGTGATTTATGAGCCATACATAAACCCAGCGAGCTGAAGAACAACTTCAGAAAAAAATAGCTTATGTCAACTGCTGTTATTAATAAGGGTGATTGAGGAGACTGTAAACTGTAAA
This sequence comes from Aptenodytes forsteri, assembly GCF_000699145.1. NCBI lineage: Eukaryota > Metazoa > Chordata > Aves > Sphenisciformes > Spheniscidae > Aptenodytes > Aptenodytes forsteri. Next base: position 4,067,183 of record NW_008794543.1, on the reverse strand, counting down.
TATTTAAAAGTTCGTTGTGACATCAGTCTGACAAGCAGCTACACACAGCGTAGATGTATCAGGTCACATTAGTAACATTCAGAAGAGAAAGAGACTGTCAGTCACTTGTCGAGTTTCCAACAGAAAGGAAGAGGAAACAAAAAATCTAGGCGGTTAGTTACCTAGCTGGATCCCGAGCAATTTTAGCGGACATACAGCCACACGTCAGTTCAAGTATTACAGATAGGCAGACAAATAAAAGTTGCCGTAAAAACTCCACTTCTCGTAATGAAAATTAGAGACCAGCATCACCCTTGGCTGACCAACGAAGCATGCAAAATCCCACGTCCTCCTAATTTCACAGCCAGCTTCCCTGACTGGTCACCCCTGCCCTTCCCGGGGAAACCCAACCCGGCAGGCTCATTCGTTCGCCCACAACTTTCTCTCTCCAGCGCGGAGGTAGCACAAGCACATGTGCTACCGCTCCCCGCTCCGCTCCGCACCGCACCGG
>NW_008794543.1:4046493-4065335 GCF_000699145.1 Aptenodytes forsteri | reverse complement strand
AGTGCCGAGGCGCTCACCTGCCGGGGGCTCCCCCCGCAGCGCCGCCTTTCCCGCGCCCGCCCGGCCGTCAGCCCAAGCAGCCCCTGCCTTCCCCGCACCGCGGGGGCCGAGGTCATCCCCCGCTTCGGGAGCGGCACCGAGGGAAGGAGATGTTCAAAGCGACGTCGCTCCGGTTGTCGGCTCTACCCTGCTTGTTGCACCAGACCCCCTTGGGCTTCTGGTCTGAGTTCAGCTGCTCGCTCTGACTACGTAGCGCAATTATCCTTTCTTCTCAAACTAACTCCGCTCGGCAAAACAGGAGGATACTTAGGTTAAGCTTACTAGGACCTAGTGCCCTTTCAGCCTCATCACATCAAACAGTGGGAAAATGTGTACCAGGCTTGTAACGTTAACGTGTCTAGAATGAATATGGAAAAATAAAGGTATACCTAACTTCCTTTTTTTCTGCCCTGCATATAAAAAGCTATCACTCCATGTTTCTATTGGTGGCTAAAATATTTCTGAATGTCTAGGTCTAAATTCTGCAATGAGAACCCTCTTTCTGTAACCGAAGTGCATCTCTACAAATGGTGAGAAGTAGTCCTGTCCTTTTTCATAGGTGAGATCGATCTTGTCCATCCACAGAACCGTCTTGTGCAGAAACCATTTCCTGCACATGCATAAAATAGTAAAAGAAGCAGTTAAAGGTTATTTTTAGGAGAGTAGCTGGAGATAAAGGAAAGCTTGTGGGAGGAACAGAAGAACTCTGAACGCTGAAGGTGGGGTGGGAGGAAACAGCATAATGCTCTTCCCATAAAAGTAGGACTGGAAGGGACCTTGTGAGGTCAGCTCCTCCATGGCTCTGCCCCAAGGCACGATCAGCTCCATCTATCTCATTCTTGACAAGTGTTTGTCTAACCGATTCTGAAGTCCTCCAGCGATAGCACCACTACAGCCTCCTCAGGCAATCTGTTCTGACTTGCAGTTACAAACTTTTCCTTAACGTTTAACCTGAATCTTCCTTGCTGTGATTTCAGAGTACTACATTAGCCACCAAAGAGACAGCAAGCAGAGTATTTTCCTCAGTCTCTACACAGTTAAAGCCCACTTCCAGATACTGTTCCATAGGCACTCCAGGATATTTCAACAGCTGATGTCTCTTACTGCTTTCATCAGGACTGTCTTCAACGGATTTGTATCTTTCTTGAAGTGCAATGTCCAAAGCTGGACGTAATATGCTCCTTGGGACCTTAATAAGTGTTTACAAGACAAGAAGGATAATTGTGCATGTGTCACCGTGTATACTCTTTTTCCATGCTTCCATGTGGAATGCAAGCTCTGGTTGCAACAGCAGAAGGCTGTTAACTAATGACAGTTTTGTGATACAATTTAAGCTCTAGTTGGTTTTGTTTCCCTAGAATTAACTACCACCTAATTAATTGTTCTTATTTCTATCTCTATGGCTGAATACTTCGCCCTTTTGCACTGTCTCTATTGAATATCATAATTTTTTTCCAGAATATTTAGCCAGTCAAAATTACTTTGAATTTAAGCCTATCTTCCACTATCATATACAAATTTGATAAATAACTTCTATTCTGTAATCCAGACTGTTAGCAAGAACTTTAACGTGTTCAGATACAGGACAGATCCTTGCAGAGCTCTGCAAATTGTATCCTCCCACATTTGAGAGTGAGCTGTTGATACTTTACTCTCTTTGTAGTTTCCAGACAATCTTGCGCTTGCCCTGATAGTTGCAATACCTGTGTAAGCCAGTCTTACTTAGAGGAGTGTCACGTGCAAGGCTTTGCTCTATTGTCTTAGTGACAAAGGATGTACTTCATTATTTTCTTTTCACCTCTGCCAGGCTATAAGGATGTCATGGAAGATCACCAAAAGGGCTATGGAAGCAGTTACACATTTTGATTGTTGCAGCTAACCAAGAAGGCATTCAGTTCGACCAAATTGAAAAATTTTGGGTTTGTATTCAAGAGCCGAATCCACCAAAAGATTAGAAGTATTCACAAAACCAAAGAGCATTGATCATGTCAGAAATTCCACTTACTCTTTTAGCTCGTCATCCAAGGTTAGGAAACTTCCCCAGCGTATAGAAGATCTTGATTCAGCTGCCTTTTTGTCTGAAGGCATTCAGCCCTGATGTTCTTCCACTCAGTGCGAGAAGCATAATGGCTAGAACCATCCTAAGTATAGAAATGATTGCTATGAGATCATATTATAATTGTATAGAAAAAGTAGGACCACTGGCAGGAAAGATTTAGGAGATGTTGCATACTGGAATTCCACAGCATGCCGGTTAAGCCCCTCTCTGGAGGTTGAAGTGAATGCAGACATTCACTCTCAGCAGATGAAATTCAGTTTGATTTCCTGAATCCTGAGAATGATTTTGTAGTAAGGGTCATAGTCCTCAACTGGCAAATTCAGGTCTGCTTTGTAAAGAGTAAAGGCACATTTTTTCTGCAAATAATTTTTTCACACAATCATAAGCCACCTAACCCTAATAAGAATTGCTGAATTTTTAAGATGCTAAGGTAGTTTAAAGGAAGGAAAAAGAAAAAAAAAAAAAAGCCTCACTGTTCTGTGAGTTAAAAGCTGCAAACACACATCAAGGCATGTGGCAATAACCTATGCTTGCCCTAGAAGAACTTGTAGTAGAGCTGCAGAATATACCGTTTCTTCAGTGGGAATACATTCAAACCTTCAAGTATTTGCTGTTTCAAATCTCAAGCCATATATGAAAAAGAATGAAAGAGGTGCATTCCGAAACTGTGCACACCTTGGCACCACAATTTAGTGTATTGGGGACATATTTTCATTTCCGCTACCAAAATGTTCTCCTAAGTCAAAAGTTTCACCAAGACTTCTGATACAGACTTCTAGGACAGAAAATCAGAGCAGAGTGTAAAACACCCTAGCAGGGATGAGAGCTAGCAAGCGAGATGACTACAAGAAGCTGTTCAGCCGCACATTTCAAACCTGGAAGCTGAACTCAGACAGCCTGCGAGGTACATTTTTTGAGATCACAGCTTTATGTATAGAATTACTCAAAAGAGACTCCAGCTCATGGCTAATCAATGCTCTTCATGCAGGAAAGCCATTATTCAGTGCACGCGTTGCAGGAGCCAAACTCTGCACTCACATGAAAGATAAAGTACCCACCTTCATGTTCACTGTTACAAACAGCAGAGGTTGATGTGCTCTAAACAGAGAATGAATCTAGTAAAATGATGATTAACCATCTGTAATATTGCCATATAAAAGAGTGACTAAAGGTAATGGAATGGGAGTTCGCTTTGATTGCAGTATTTACCTCTAGGTAACTCAGGATGTAAAATGACCAGGTCTGTACCCATGTTTTGTTTCAGTCTGCTTAGCTAGAGACAACACGTAGTGTTGCAAACCACTCTCAAAGGCAGGAAGAGGGGCAAAGGAGTCTGTTCTTCTACTAGTATAACCCAGATCTGAAGCAGAGTTGCAAACAATTGGCGATTCTGGTATTTAGGGGACTGATGTGCTTTTATCATACCTGGTTTTCATCCTCAGACCGCCAAGGGTCCCTCACAGCACCTCACACCCTCTCTCTGTATCACTTGTCTTAAGATCAACCAAAACCTCAAGGGAAAGGCGTGACGCTGGTAGCATACTAGAAATAGACATGGAAATTCAATGTGATAGGAAAGTACTCTTTTACAAAAGTTCAAAATCCAAGATCCTCCAAACTCCCACAGAGAACTGTATTTTCAATGTATTCTGCAGAGAAAAGTTTCAACATATTCACCTCAAAAAATGAAATGATCATTTATATATAGACTCTGGCTATAAATAACAATACATGTAACAGTTTTTTATTGACCTTCCATTTGTAAGTAATTTTGGCCTCCTATGTCTCCAGTTTTGTCATCAAGTTTCAAAATCATCATCACATATTTGTACTGCTGCTAACTGTGGAAATATTTTTTGTAAGTCTCATTCGTTGGGTTTTTCTTAGAATCAAATTCTTGTTCTCAAAGTTAACTGAGAATTTCAGCTGAAAGGGAAAGCTAGGAGCCCTCCTACTCATATAGAAAATACAGAAATTCAGTCCCCAGAGAGAAACTCAAGAGAAGTTCCTTTTATCAAGGTTTTTGGATCCTAACTTGCATTTTTTAAGTTATTAGGTTTGGCAATATTGCATAGAGCCAGAAAATTTACTTGAGAAGTATACTACAAACATTTATTAAAATTGAAGTAGTTATAAATCTGAAGACCTCTTCTTTTTAGCTGGTGGAGATTTTCTAGTCAGAGTACACTTAAAGGTCCATTACCTTAAATAAAAAGTTTAACAGCAGTGAAAAGAACTAAATTATATGGAAATATTATTGGGGAAGTCCCCCAAAAAATCTTTGGCATTTAGAAAATAATGTAATTCCTATTCTAGAATTATAAAGTTTGGTTTAAATTCCAAAGAAAAACTATTGCTCCAGTAAAAGTCACATAGAACTTAAATGAGTAATGCTAATGCCATGAATTATTTCCACTTACAAATCTTTATTCTGTTTGACTAGCTGGATGATGGATGATTGCTTCTTCATTGTTGCTGTGCCACTACAAACTCAAGAAAGCAAACAAAAATGCTGATGGATCAGACTTTTTGCCAGTTACCTCACAAGCTGCAGATTCACTACTGCACAAAAGAAATCACTGAAATGTAAGGGTAATCAGAAAAGTTTATTTTGAGAGAGAAAATCAGTACAATATCAAATATTTCTAAATAGCTCAGTAATCATAAAACACTGATGTCAGGAAAAATAGTTTCTCATTCTTCCTTTCACAAAAATCGACAGTAATTTGGACCTAAATATGGTGCAGGAACATGGCATTTGCAGGAAGTTGGATGAAAAAAGTTATCTTCTTTTAGATCATCTTTTTCAACAAACAGAAGCAATACATTAGCTCTACAAGAACAGAACAAACTCAGCGCTATGTTAGCTAGGAAAAGCATTCAGCTTTTTCGAAGATCAACCCTCCATTTAGGTCTTCTCTCTGGCCCATTTCAGCAAGCTCGCTATATATTTTCCAAGTGTCTAGTAAGGCCTCACATCAGCATTACTCTTTACACATCCAAGAGTTTCCTTTGTCTGATAATACACAGGGCCTTCACACTCTCATCACACACCCTGATCCAGGTTGGATCTCAAATAACGTTCTATTACTGGAAATAAAGCAGTGCATTCTGCAAAGCTTCCTTAACACGATTGAAAGTCTCATCTCACCAAATTTGTAAAATGTGCAGAATATATCAAAAGGTAGCAGATGTCACCTTCAGTTCTGATTTCTCACTAGAGGCATTGCCAACAAACTTTGGAGATGTCTACACTGATAAATAGGACAGGAGAATGGGCTAGAGGGAGCTCCACATTGCTTGGTTGCTCCTTTGCCTCCCATTTTGTTTTGGGCTGCTCCAAACAGTTCTTTCCAAGACTAAGCCCAGGTCCAGTACTGGGAATCATTTATTTCAGTTAACTGTATAAAAGGATGAATGGATGAGATGGCACTGGGTTGTATCTCTGTCATCCCCCATGCACTCCCAGCCAGCTGAGCACCACATGCCCCAAACCCTCGCCATGCATTCCTGTCGCTCCCTGGGGTACGTTACACGTCCTTGAGGTCTGAAGAAAGTCACTTTAGTGGCTTGCACAGAGACCTCATGTCACCTCAAACACTGTAATGGCTTGCACCTTTTCCTCTCTGGAGTGTCAGAGATCAAGGTATCAGCTTGAAAGTGAGCAGACTGAAATGTTGGTTTGCTACTAACAGTTCAATGCTAATAACATGTATTTCCCTGACTCACCGACAGTTGACTATTAATTTTTGTGAAGTATACCTAGGACAACAAATGTTATATAAATACTTCCTTCAGATTTGAAATGAGGAAACTGTCAAAGAGAATTTAAATGAAGATCATAATGCTGACAGCTCCCGTTCCATCAGTGCAAATTTCTAGTATAAATATATATAAAAACATGAAGCAAGTAAGCAGCAGCACATTTATAGTACATTACTGCACTGAATTGCATTGTGTACTGTAGAAAGGCATCACAGATGCTATAGAAGGCAAGATGACGGTTTTATATATTCTGGGTGCAACCCAGCAATTACATAACCTGGATTCTAATGACTACGTATTGCTCCATCATTAAGGAGAAAATGTCATTTTGTATAAAATTATAATCACCAAATCCAGTGATTTCTGATGAGCTGTGTGAATGTGATTTGCGATATTGATTCCACCATATTCAAGTAAGAAAATAAATGCTGAAAGAAACAAGGCTCCAGATAAATACTTTATATTAGAAAGTATTTTTTCTAAGGGGTATTAGTAAGAGTTTTTTCTGCTTTTTAATAATTAACGTATTTCACATTTTACATGCAAATGTTGAAGACTAGAGATAAGCCAACCAAAGGAAAAACATAAAGGGCCAGAATGCCACTCAGAAAAATGCTTATTAAATAACCCATAGTTACTGTCAGGTTGATCTGCTAACCAGATATTTAGTATTTTCCATGGAAGTTGTTATCCACATTTCAAAATAGCCACCATGAGAACTGGAAGATTTTGTCAGCTATTACAATTCAAACATCACAAGTTGTCTTTTCAGTCTCAGACTTCACTCAGGCTCATAGGATATTGAACAGTAGTAGGACTCAGAATACATTAAAGGATCAAACATAACAAATACAGACATCACCGAATATTATGAAGGAAATAAAGATAAAACTAACCAAAGAGTTTCATAAAAAGCTTATTGAAAATTTTGAACTAAACCCTATAATTTCAACAAGTTTCATATTAGCACAAAGGTGAGAAAATAAAGTATTAATGGGCATCAGATGTAAAAAAATGTTACATCAATCTAAGTAGCCCTGAATGCAAAGAAGCTGAGGGGTTTTTTCATTTGGTTGGTTTGTGGTTTTTTTTTCTCCTCATACCCTGAATAAAAGATAAGATAATAACAGGAAACTGAGGGCAGGGGACAATTTTAACAAATGTGTGGACATCTCCATGAGCACGTGCTTATCCCTTTTATGAATATGCATGCGAGCTGGCAATTTCTAGTGTTAAAATATCCACGAATCCATTGTTTCAAAATACCCAGCTTACTGTATGTTTCTAAATCTTGTTTTTGCCTCCAAATAGCCAGAAGCAGCGCCAGGTGCTCGAACTGCAGTAACTTAACTTGAGAGCTGATAGTCCTTAGACAACACTGAAATGTACATGGGGAAAGCCAATAACATCCTCTGCTGCTGTAATGTGAATCAATAAGCATTCTGTCCTGTCCTTTCGCTTCGGAGTTAGAGCTCTTGAACACACATATCTGGCTTGAAGTTTTTCCTTAAAGTGAGAACAAGAACAGCTTCATTTTAGCTACAGCAATGAGGAGTAAATGAGAGGTGAATCAGGCTACAGGCAATAAAGGAGTACTCGTTTGTGTGGCTTGACAAACTTATTTTTTAAAAAAAGCTAACATTCTGAAACAGAAACATTGTTCCATGGTAATGCCTGATCTTAGCAAATGTAGCTAAGAATTTTTTCCTCCTAATTATTTAGAGGAAACATTTTTTTATAACTAGTATATAGAGGGCCTTCCACACCTTGGGGAGCTAATTTTAGTCACTTAATACAATATCAAAAGGATCATTCCATGTTTGAGGATAAAAAATAGCTAAGAAAAGAGCCAAATGGATTTGCAAAAAACTTTTATCACTGAAGTCAATGATAAATTTAAGAATAGCTAATGTTAAGAGCTCTTTACAAAGTGATTAATGAAGTCTGTCAAGTAGTAAATCCCAAATTCTCTAGAACTTTTTCCAGGTACATGCATGTGCAATTTTATATATACTAGAGGAGGGAGAAAAAAATTAGGAAAAAGCTTTCTGCTGTAATTATAGATTCTACCCAATGAAAAAAATCAGAATTTGCATTGATGTGGAAGCAAATGGATTGGTTAAAAAATAAACAAAAACAACAAAAAAGTAAAACATGATCACTGTAAGGTAACTTTTAAAATTCGAAATAGCAAAAAACCCTGAGATCTTTTTAAACACAATTCAAAGAAAGTGCTCCATTTCAATGTATGTGAGGGCTTTTGTTCAGCCCAAAATGAATTTTCTTTTTCAGTTTTTCCTTTCGGCCGTCAGAAAGGCCATCAGCCTCCTTCCCTGCCTACCTGTGTTCCCACACACACATACTTAATTGAGCAGTGTTTTTCACTTATGTCCTTCCCATGCTTTAAGTGACCTTGCATTGAGGACATTGGCACATCATGAATGTAGATGTATAATATTAGAGCTAATTACTCTGATACAGGTCCCCAGCCCAAAAAGCAGACAATGGACAAGTGAAAACATATCATACAAAGCACTTATCAAAATATAGAGTCACTACAGTTTGAACACCTCGGCAACAGGTAGGGATTTTGAAGTTTCTTATAGAATCTTAAAGCTCATGTTCTCAAGTTATCACACCTGATTTAAATGGTTTCCAGTCTTTGGGAAGCCACCAGAGCAGCTGGTTGGCATTAGCAGTATTAAGCCTAATTTAGATGTTTTAAGCTTTTCAAGACCATTTGTCTTCCAAGGGCAGGACTGAAAACAGTAGCAGCCTAAATACATAAGAGTTAAAATATCACAGTATCTCAGGCTACTTCACAATGAAATGCCTCTTTTCAGATGACTTTTATGTATAAGAACAAGTTAAATTGTCATCTCTTCTTTCTTTCAGGTCTCATACCATGGCATTTTGCTAGCAGAGAACTTCCTTGCCAAGATAGCGGTCCCCATCTGTCATTCACTCGTCATGTTTCTCAACTGAGTTAAAAAGCCTGACAGTTTCCATGAATAACAATGACACATACTCTTACATCTTGTGAAGAGGCACAAATTTTATTGATGAAAAAGGGGGAAAAAAAACCCCACAGTGTTTAAAGAGTTTTCTGAGCACTGTTTATGTCTGGTTTTGAGTGAAGATGGAACTGCCATTGTGTGTGAGTCAACCACTCTGCTTATATCCATTATCATGTAATTGCTGACTTAGGTCACTGCAGCTAAGGACCTGTCTTCACTATGAACACAAATCTGTTTTGTAACCAACACCCCATGCTTTTACAAGAAAGATTCTTCTGTACTTTGCCACAGCCCTTGCTTAGTTGCTAAATTTTAGCTAGTAGACTAAAATTCCATCAAGTATTAGGAGAAAGCAACTTAATTTGTTTTAAAAGGATCTCACTAACTTTACGATTAAGAAAACAACATTGTGGCTACATGCAGTAGCAGAGACCTCGCTTGATAGATCCAGGTGTCCAATTCCAGCCTGAGGGGCTCTACTAACTTGTTTAATGCATTTGACTAATGCTACCCCCTCCCTCCTTTCTTAATGAATGTTATGAAGAAGTCTAAAACTCTCTAAATTCTCTATTCCCCTCCTACTCAAGGGCCAGGAGCATTGTCTTACCTAGTTTTCCAATTGTCTAGTTCTTTCAAGAATTAGTATTTCAAAACTGAATCCTTTTGAAAATGTTTACAATTCAAACTGCTGATGGCTTAGTCTCTTTGACAAGTCAGCTGCTAAAGGAAAAGGACAGAAGATGAAGCAGGCAAACTACAGAAAGAGAAGTATTGCTTCTGCCCAACTGAAACCTTATTGAAACCAAGCTGAAATTGGGTCAGAGTGCCTTTTAAGGGAAGCAATAAAGCTGCTTCTATGTATTGGGTCACCCACTATATACTGAGTCACACAAGCCTACTATTTCTTCTCCAGCTGATTCAGAGCAAAGGTCCAAGAATGGAAGACAAAATAGATCTTAAGATTTTTTTGTTTGTTTGCCTATTTTTGAAGGGAGCAAGCTGTGTAACTCCAGAAGATAATTTCCAATATTACTAACACACCTGAGTAGCTTTGGTCAGTGTGACTATATAAGGACATTGACGATAAATTGAAAAACGTCAAAGTTCCTCAGTATATGTCATGATAAATTCAAACATATGAAAATTCTACTTTTGTGCGGAATCCATCTCATAAAGTTCCTGGCTTAACAAGGTCTCAAATGCTGTTTCTTTCTGGCTGCAGTGCCAGGTATTTTGCATGGCCAAACCTCCACAGAAGTTCAGCGAAATTTTACACGCCAGTAAGTTTCAGAAAGTTACGCATCAGAGAGCCTACTTCAGAAAGAGGGTGCCTGAAGTAAGGCGGAATTAGACTTTGCACACATTTATTTTATTAATACGGCATAGTCACAGAATGTTTAAAATTCTGAAAAATGAAAATTCATAAAGTGACTCACGATTAAGTTGCCAATATTTTGGATCAGAAGAATCTATTTCAAAATATGGTGACCCTGGGCAGGCTTGGTTAGTCATCCTCCTTGATTAGTCCGCACGCAGCAATCTGTATCAGATAGAAGATTGATGATTCTTCCCAATACACAGAAACTAAAACTTCTAAAACCAATAGCTGCCATTTCAACTACCTGTGTCTAAAACACAGTGAATCTAACAATGTGAACTGTGCTATGTCCTTATTTGATGGAATACTAGGAGATGAGTATTATGTGACATGTCAGTATGTGTGATCCTTTTGTTATATTTCAAACTGCATTGAGCTTATTTTTTAAAGATTTTTTTCTTAATGGGCGTGTGAGAAGGAGTTGTCCCCTTTGTGGAAGACAGCGATGGAATTTAAAAGCCGAGGCTAACGTGGAAATGACACAGTATGAAACATGAAATAAATGCTATATTACAGTTTTCAAGATGGAAACAACATCTAAAAGCTTCACCAAAGCAGACCAAAGTTCTGCAGTTTTGAGGTATGTACCAAGATGGTTCAGTAAGAAAGCACATTTTTATGACTACCAGAAGTTCATAAGCATAGGAAAGTGATGATGAAGTTAAAGAACTTCAGAAAGTTAGAGTTGTTTGATGAATAGGAATGTACTAAAACAGCTTGTTCACTGAGACTTTAAAATTTTTTTTCCATCATGTTTGTATTTCTAAATAAAGTCTCAAAAATGCATTAACTTGCAAACTATAATTAGTACTTTTGATAGCTTAGCAATCTTTGTACTATTCTTAACTATTTCTTGATAAAACATCATGTGCTTTTAAAACGTCTTATGACTGAAATTAAACTACAAATAGGTAGGCTAGAGATAGTAACATAAAGACATTTAACATTAAGATTCAAGTCGTATGATGAATGTCAACAGTGCAGTTGCAGTTACAGTTGGTAGCTCCATGGTGGAGCCAAAAGCATGAGCTTTACACTTATTGCTGAGAGAGAGTCAGAAACGTAATGTAAGTATGAGAGCATCCAGCTTCCTACAGGAATGCTTTGTTCTGGCATACCCTACATAACAGTGATTTCTGAGAACTAGCTGCAATTGAAGAAGTGTTTCAAGAAGTCTATTTCAGTAACTGAAATAGCTAGTTGTTTATGTAGAGTGCCAGTCATTAAGTTTCATTGCTGTCGAATGTAGATTATATCATAGGTATACCACAGCAAGGGGGAAATTCCCATTTCGGAAAGGAAATCATACAAACAAAACCATTCCACAAAGATTTCAGACTATAATCAAATGTCCTGGGGACAGTCAGCATCTTTGATTTTAGATAAATCCTTTCATATGCCAATGAAAAGTATCATTCAGTATAAAGCATCTTAACTGAGGTGAAGTGCATAAATCACTCCTTTGTTAAAGTATCACTCCAAAATTAGCTTCATAAAGCAAAGACTATTTTTCCCTATTCACAAGCATATTTTAAAATATAAAGCACCATATACATCAGTTTTTAGTGAAGCCTTAATCTCATTTCCAAAACTGAAAGCTGTTCTGCTCTTTAAAATTATTGGGTTTTAAGCATTATAAATGTTAATGCTCAGATATACATTTAAATAATATGACTACAAAATAACGATGTAAAATAAAAGCAATTCAGGATATTTTGTACTAGCTATGTACTGCTCTTTCATTAAAAAGAAAAAAAAAAGCATCAAAACTGAAGTTGTGAGTGAAGCTCGATGCTGCTCCCCATGTCCTGTCAGGCTAGATTATTCTTAGAAGGAGAGAGAATGGGTGCTTCCTAATACATCTCTTCTTGTCATACTGGGGATACTCAAAAGAAAAAACCCTACCAGTTTACTACTTTGCTCGTGAATTTGTGGAAACACAGGTCAAATGCCAAGTTACTACTCCGGAAGAACCACTGAGTGTCACAGACAGTCCAGCCTATTTGATGCAGGTGCAGAACGACAGTCTCCTCAACCAATTAAGAGCTATATGTTTGAGAGAGAGGGCTTCTTGTTGTTGCGTGTGACAGCACAATTTTATGGGTTTGAGAACCTTCACTTTGAAACCTGCTAAAAATCGTGTTATCAGAAGAACTCGCTTACGTCTAATTACAGCGGGTTGTTTCTTGTCCTAAAGCAAGAAAAGAGCACTCTGAGGTGAGGAGCCCTGGTTTCAATTCTTAGTTATGGCTGGAGAAGATTCCTTGGAGGTTGCCTGAGTTTTGCCTGGCTGATGTAAAGAATTAACAGCATCCTCCCAGGTTCCACAGTGTCTTCACTGGTAACTAACACACTAGGAATGAAATTTCTTCCTCATTTAAGAGCGGTAACAGGATGTCACTTCTGCAAATTTCTGGAGATATAGTTTTCAGGGCTGTGTCGTTTAAAAATACTTACAAAGGCAAATGAGCTACAAAAATGTGTTAAATGTTCATTTGTATGTATGAGAGTCATTCAGTATGTTAGCAGTTAGGGGGACTATCAAATTTTAGGTTGTATGTGCAACGGCATGCACATCTTGTACTCATTTTGGAAGGGGTACTTCCTATTCAGAGGTAGATATAGAATGCTGACAGAGTACATTTTCATACATAGCTGTTGGCCTATCATACTCAATCCACCTCATTTAAACATGAGGGAAAAGTAGCTATTGAAATATACATTGTGAGTTAGTAGTGAATTTCCATTTGTCTCAGTGTTAGAGGTTAAGTAAGCTCTGAAGTAAGAATCAATCCTGAGAAGTACTGTTTGAACCAAAACATACCTTTCTAATTTGTAAGCTCTTCAGTTAAGAGATGTATCTACTTACACAGTATTTCAGAAACTGGAGAAAAAGAGCTGGAAGCATTACTACAGCTAAGGTGAGTGAAGGCTCTCAGTACTAAGTACAAGATATTGTGCTAACTGTCTGGAGCAAAAGTAAAAATGCAACTGTAAATTGCATGGAATTATAAAATTATACACTGCCTCTAACGACATACTTTGCCTTCAGAGACCTACTTCAACAGCAGAAGATTTCAGGGTATTAGCAACATTCTAGAGCTATTCTTGCAGCACAATTTGTTATTGTGAGCGCTGCAGACATACTACTAGTTGCATAGCGTAAGGTTTGTTTTTGCAAAATAACGTACAACATCCCCATAAGGGAGGAGGCTAGACAATGAGAACAGGCTGCATTTCCACTGATGATGATAATGAGCTAATGATCTCGGAGACTAGCTGGACATCAAGGAGGCTGTTGCATTAGCAACAGGGAGAAAAGGGTGCTGAGATGACAACTGTCATGCAAACTCCTACTCAGCATATTGCAAACAAGTTCAGTTGAGCTGACAAGGAATATAAAACTGCTTATATAACCAGTGCCAGTTGTTTTGCTGAGGAAAAGAATTGTTATGACTCATGAGAAGAGCAAAGGAATTGCCTGAAACCTGGCAGTACAAGTCAAATAATTGCAATGTTAAAAAGTCACCAATAAGCTGCTTACCCAGAAGTTTTACAAAAAAAAAGAAAAAGGGAAGAAGAAAAAAGATGGAGGGAATCAATCTGTGCTAGACAAATACTGTAATAAATAAGTTAAAAAAACGTATTTAGGAAACCATGGTAATTAAGAAAGATCATACAAATATTTGAAAACATTTATTTTTAAAAAATGTTACGAGGACAAGGTAATTCTTGAGTATTTTTCTAACATGCATGAAGAAAACCTCGATTTTAAAGCATATAGGATATCAAACAGTAGAATAACAGCAGTGCTAAATGAAGAATATAACTTCCAGACTCAAAAGACACTGCTTTTAATTGCAATTCTAGTTTAATTTGGACATAGTTATGTTGAATAAAGATTAATCAATAACAGAAGTGGACATTGTTTCAGAACCTAGAGATCAATAGCAATAATGCAGCTGCCCACCAATTTCTCCATAAGGAAAAAGAACATCGTCCCAGCCACTAAGAATTGTATTAGTACATAAATTTCCAAAGGAGTAATTTTGCCCCAAATGAAGGCCATCATAAGCAAAACAGGTTAGAAAACAATGTTTAAAGAGAAAGATGTCAAAAGAAATTTGGAAATTCTTTAAAAATAAGATGGCTGCTAGAGAGCAAGAATCATGTGGTAACAATTCCGTTATCAAGATGAGAAGTACATCGAAAAGTGCATCCTGGTTCAGGGCAATGTGAGGACCATAATTAACAATAGAAAAAAAACCAGCAAGAAGGAAATAGGAAATAAATCAATATAAACTTAAAACTTATGGGATATAGAAATCTGATAAAGGAAGTTAAAGACATTGTGGAAAATGCATGGTGGAGTGGGCTAGAAGTTGGAAGATTTAAGCATTACCAGGTCAAATGTGTTGGTGGTAATTAGATGCATCTTCTGATGGACATGGCAAAGTAACTCCTTACGGTGAGAGACCTTGCAAGCTGCTTTCTTTCCTCTGCCACCACCTCCAGTAGAGGTAATTCAAGTAATGCCTAAGCACCTTCACGGGGAGAAAACACTGTGCATGACACTTAGAAAAGACAAGATTAAGAAACAGGCACTGAAAGTCTAAAACCACACAAACTCATTTGAGAAAATGCATGCAATTTCAACAATAAGTGGGATTAACTATTGCAATGCCTTACTAATAGGATGGGTGGCCTCACCCGATGCTATTCTGGAAGACATGCTTTATCCAGGAATATTTTTGGATTCAGTACAGGGTATCTTGGCAAAAGATAAGGACCGGTTAGTATAGAGGTCAGGCCGACTGCTCCAATAATACCTGCATTCAGAGAAACTTTGAATAATACCATTGCAATAGCCTCTTCTCATGTCTTGCTTACTAGAGGAGATAAATCCCTGGCTGTATGCCCTGGGTCTGCTTCATGTCGTTAATCACTTTGTAATGTCCCTTAGAGAATATATTGACTAAATAGCCTCAGTCTCAGAATGTTCCTTTTTGCCTTTATACCTCCATGAAGAATCTACAGCTTTTCTCTGTGCTGGGAAAAGAAAATAACTTTATTTCTTTTAATATTTCAGTGTTCCCGGTGTCTCTCAGTTTTCTCAAATCTGAAGTAGCAGACAGATCCTTTGGAGAGAAACTCCAAATTTGTAGAAGGCTTTTAAAATCCTTCCTCTATAGTAACTGGGAAGCTGCTTTCCAGAAATTTTTAGTTCCTTGCAATTCTTTTTCTGTGCTTTAAATATCACCAACATATTAATTTCAAAAGTAGCTAAATGAGGACCAGTGGAGGTGCATTGTTGTGAGAAGTTCATGTTTTTGCAAGACTGTCTCAGCTCGAAGGTTGGGGGGTTTTTTCCTTAAAACAAAAAAAAAAAAAATCACAGTTTGAGTCTAAAACATGACATTTTTGTCTGGAAAAATACCGTGTCATAGGCTGATAATACTGAAATTAAATTAAAGGATAATTCTTGGTAAAAAAGCCTAATACTTTCCTGATAATCTGCTGTGAAGCTGGGACAACCAGTCCCAATTTAAGAAAGCCATGATGACGGAGGAATCTAATGGATCACCTGCATCAACATATTTTGAACTTCAAAGCACATGCTTTGATACTCTTTCCCAATGTGGAAGCTGTACTAAGAATTCATACACAATGAACCAAGGCAGAAAAGAAATTCAAGTGGAAATTACAACAATAGTACAAGAAATAACAACTCTTCCTTATTATAAATTTCCTATTATAAATTTATGTGTTAAGACCGGTATCCAGACCTGATTGGGGCTCTTAGGAACTGCGACCGCTAAGGGTACTCACAGGAAAGATCACATCACATCACAGTGTATCCAAAGTGCCTCTTTCTACTGCCAGAACTGTAAAAGAAGCTGCAGTGTCAGGCTTACTGGCATTCCCTTTGTCGGTTAAACGAAAGACTAACATATAAAATTATGTAAAGCATATACAAATGTATGTTAGTTACTACTTTATGCAATATATAAAATTTCTTTCTATCTAGTGCTTTGAGGCACAAAACATTTGTTTGATTTTTCTTTGGACTTCGCTCAAATTTAAACTCTCCTTCAGGGCTATCAGATGAGCTGCCCAGAAGAAGCTCAATGGAGCTTGACATATAGCAGGTGCTGAATGGATGCTCTCCCTTGCCAGTAGCTGTAGCATGTAGCAAACTTGCCTTTATTGGCTTCTAAGGCAGTGAATCTGCCCTAGTTTTTCACCACAGCCTCAGGCATGCTGCTGATCATTTAGATTTAAGCTTATTGGAAGTTGTAAATGCATCTCGCTGCAGCTACCTGTAGCTTTTCAAAAAGATGCAACTGGCAAGTCAACTCAGAAATCTGCTTCAAACTTAATCCCAATAAATTCCATTTAATCTGTCAACTGTTTGGCACAAAAGATCTTCTTTGTTAAAAACACAGCTGCAGACTTTGGAGCAGAATATGGAGAACGATCGATCAGACTCAGCAGCTGCTTTCAAAAAATATTGATTTTCTGTAGATAACAAAGCATCTAAACACTTAGGGTATATTACCATTTTATATAACCTTAGAAAATAAGGTACTACAGCTTTAGCGTTCCAGCAAAGAAATGTAGTTCCTGGCTGTTACGGTATTTATCTCAAAGTATTTTGGTTTTTGTCCTTTCTCAGAGTGCTCTAGAGATAGGTAATTATATTCCTTCATGAGGGAGACAGATAAATTAGATACTATAAAATGCATCCGGTTACTATCTGTTTGTTTTACATACATGCAAATTTAAAATTTATATAGATAGGAATATTTTCTAAGGGCCATTCCTGTTTGCCCTATATGCAATCCACTGCCAATATGAAGTAAAAGCTTATCTTAAAATACTTTAAACATGATTGTATTTGCCCTCAATGGAAAAACAAGCAAAACCAGCAACCGATTCTTAAAACCACCTATTCTTTTACGCATATTTGGAAAAATAATCCAAAGGATGACCAAGATAAATAGTTGGAATCTAAAAACTGCAGACTTGACCTAAATTGCCATGTAATTTGCTGTTAAAAGGGTAGATTTGGGAACAATTTGGTGTAGATGTGAACAGCTTAATATATGATGACACGTATCTAATTTTCAGGATTGACAGGATTATTCCTATGAGTAAGGTTTAAGTATAACTAATTATAATAGAATTTATCCATAACCTGGATGGATTCTTTCAAAGCGCTGGGAAACAAAGAAAAACAAAAGAAAGATACCACACCAGTAAAATAAGAGATCAAATTAGTCCAATACTGAAAGATTCAACCACGTTTACACAGTCCAATCTAGCATTTAGAAAAGAAAATATTTAGTATTCAGAAGTCACTTGCTCAACAAATTTTGAACAAGTTTGAACTTTTTTTACTTACTTTACTTATAGGAATACTTTTAGTGGTGGAATTTACATTCCTTTAATTCTGTAACTTAATGTGCCAGTGCACTGATGTGCCTAAGGGAACATCTGAAATATAAAACTGGTAAAGACCGGATAGGCTTCAGAAGCTAGCTTAGTCCATCTTACTGACAGAGGTCATTTCCATTAATATCATATCTTAATAACTATGCCCTCAGCCTGGCACAGAGCCTCGTGCGTTAGCTTTTCTCATGAACCCTAGGATTTAAAGTTGTTTATAAAAAGGATAAAAGCATGACACATGGTTATAAAAAGGCATACTGCATGTATTAAGATTGATCTTTTACTTCAGTACACATACTTCTAAAACATCCCTATTCCTTTAGGCTGAAAGTGAGGCAGAATTATATCTTGAAGCCAAAATTCACAATAAAAACTACTATTTAATATTTCTAGAGCAGCTCCCTCTGGTGGATAATGATTATCAAGAAAAGTATATGATGGATTAGACACCATCAACTCTTACTGCTCTGCTCTTGTATTGCAATGACCAGCATAAATAGGATTACGTATGTCTGAAAATCCCGCTGCTCCTCATCCCATGGCTATTCAGCTGCAGAGTAATGCCTACCATCTTACAGGTACTAGGACTCAGTTAAAAGCATTAGCTGGTCCATGCCTATGACCATCTCCCACATCTACAGAGTACACCATGCTTTATGATTAACTAGTGCATTTTTGCTTGCAAATAAAAATTTGGTTTCCCCATCAGATTCAACCTAACAGAGGAAATGATCAAAATCCAGATTTTTAAAAAAAAAAGCATGGTATATGAAACCAGTGCATTTCACAGCTGAAGGAGGTAAAGGGAGCCTCCAGTGTCAGTTACTAAGTGATACCTAGCTACGTCTTAGTTATTTAGTTCTTTTGATTATCTACTTTTACCCTAACGATCATCACTGTGGTTTTTACTGCTCTAGTAGTCTATATTGCACAAAGCTTCTGAATTGTGAGAACCACGTTAGAATCATAGAATCATAGAATCATTGAGGTTGGAAAAGACCTCTAAGATCATCGAGTCCAACCGTCAACCCAAGACCACCATGCCCACTAAACCATGTCCCTAAGCGCCTCATCTACACGTCTTTTAAATACCTCCAGGGATGGGGACTCCACCACTTCCCTGGGCAGCCTG
>NW_008794543.1:3961001-4043842 GCF_000699145.1 Aptenodytes forsteri | reverse complement strand
CTATCGATTTCACCCCTGGCATCGGCACGCCACCCCTAGGTTCATCTCTAGTGAGCCTGGTTTTATCTCCTTCCCCCTTCGAACCTAGTTTAAAGCCCTCTCAATGAGCCCTGCCAATTCATGAGCCATGATCCTTTTCCCCCTGTGAGACAGCTGGACTCCGTCTGCCGCCAGCAGGCCCTGTGCCGTGTAAACCTCCCCGTGATCAAAAAAGCCAAAATTCCTGCGATGGCACCAGCCCCTGAGCCACGTGTTGATCAGGTGTGTTTTCCTTCTATCCCTTTTTCTTGTGTAGGAAAGGCAGAAATGGCGGAGGATAGGAAATGTATTTCACCTTTGTCCTTTACCTAGTTCCTTCCCACAGGCAGGTTCTTCACAGACTGAGGATTTTCCTGTTGTGAATTTCCAAGCTTTATAGGGTTTTTTTGTACCAATTAATCTGTAAAAATAGTACAGACCGTGAGCTGTTTGACCTTTCCGGACCTCAAAATTATTTCTACATCAAGAATGAAAAATTATTCTGCTTAACTATGTGAATACAAGTTTCAGAAGAAACAAAAAAAGTGTTCCAATTTACATGAAAAATCTGAATGTTACTGCAACTAGATATAAACAGTGTTAAAAAAGCTTTTTTAGTCTGTTGTTAACTGCTGCTGAGCAAGTGTCAGACTAGTTCCGCTGTCATCTAGGGCAGCGCTTAAAAGCACAGAAAACATAACTGGGAAAAGATGGCTGAGAAGTTGAGATGCGTCACTGACTAAGCAGTGCGATTCCTACATCATTCATAAGGAGTGTTTTTCTTTATCAGATTGGGATTGCCTATCGTAGGGACATGAGAAAATCATCGCCAACAAACTGAATGAACCTTGAAGAGTTGGAGGAGCACCGAGACAGAAAACGACAAATAAGCACTAGAACGCGCAGTCATGCTGACTGTCTGACACCAGTCACAGAAGGGCGTTCTGTCTTACACAGGGGCTTCTCCATCCCCCATAGATCTGCAAGTGGACTGGACATTTGGGCTAAATGGGATATCCTGTCCCCCCAGGCATTCACCTTGCTGACAGAGGTTTGCTAGTCTGTGAAAGCAGCCACAATGTGCAAGACCAAACGCTCAATGTGCAAGACCAAACGCTCAATGAAACCCTAAATCCTGTTGTATCCTTGTCACAGCTTGCCATACAGGTCCACTCTATCCCTTTTGAGAAGACAAACCCGAGCACTGTGCAGAGTTTTCAAAAGAAGGGGATGCCATAGTTTTAGAGAGCGTCACAATGACTTTTTCTGTTTACTCCTTTTTTTGACATTGTTTGCTTTTTTGGAACACTGTACATTGAAATGCTGCTTTCTTAGAAGCAGCATTTATTGTAATGTGAATAGCTTTATCTGCTGCAGTCCCATAATCTCATCCCTGAATAATAACAGTCAGCTCAGAACTCATCATTGCATACATAAAGTTCAAATATTTTCCTCTTATTACTTTACATTACGTACTATTATTTTCATCAGCCATTTTATCACCCAGTCACTCAGTGGGTTTTTTGTCCTCTTATAATTACTCACAGTTGGTCCTTTTCTTTACTACACTCCCATAATTTTGGTTTAACAGCAAACCATTTCTTCTCACTTATTCAACTTCCTTTCCAGGGTATTTAAGAATAATCAACATGGGTTCAAACAGAGATTCCGGTGGGACTCCAGTGTTGACCTTCTTCCACAGAAAACCCACTATTTATTTCTAGGTAGTAAACTGATATTTTAATAATTAAGAACATAGAAATAACACCAGTGTTTATAGAAGTTAAACACCCTCTATGACAGGAGAATATCACCATATTTCTCGAGATTTTCACACAAGTATCAGCAAGTTATACTTTTAAGTGTTACTCATAACATGCATCTCTGTAGGCTGTACCTACCCTGTAGCTTGTGTCTTTTATATTTCAGAATAAAAAACAATCCTAAACAGCCTCCAAGGAGGGAACTTGTGTTTTGCTTCCATGATTGTTAGAAATTATAAAAAAATCACAATTCACTTTAGTTATCTCTACTGACTGTGAGGAACAGTTAAGTACAATGGCGTATTAGTCCAGAAAATACTTACATGTTTAACTTGCATTAACAGTCCCAATGACTTCATCTGATTCCTGTTGCGGGACTGAATACCAAATGGGCTCATCAGGCATATGATTAAAGATGCATATTTGGCTTTAAGTCCCGCCCGCAACAGGAACCAAATGAAGTCATTGGGATTGTTAATGTAAATTAAGCATTACACTATAGTGGCACTGCTAAGGTGAGTAAAGATTAAACTGTTTGTAAAATCAGGAGAGGAATAATTTCTACAACTTAAGCTTTAGCTTAGCTTTAACATAAAGAAAGTTTTTGAAAAGAAAGGGAAACAAAACAATAAATGATGCTGAGCACCAAAAGCAGATTTCTATGTGAAAATTGACACATCTGTTTTATTTTGCTTATGGAAGAGTGACAGAAATCGTGGAGAAAACAGTAAGATGGTGGAGAATGAATGCATGGAGAATGAATAAAAGCACAGCACGCCAGTGCTAAGAGAAAGGTTTCATTCTGTCTAGCATTCACCTGTTTAATTTCTTCTACTGCAGTTAGCTCTTGTTACAATGTCTTGTAAAACTTGTAATGGCAGAACAATGGCAAAGTATACTTTGAGTATGCCCAGCTTGTTTGATCTTGAACTTAGGTGTTTGAGCAATTATTTCACTAGACTACAAGGCATATATGTGAGAAATATTTCTCATTCATCCTAATTGAGTGGTAACAATGTTAAGCATGAAAATCTTCCTACTGTTTTCCAAATATGTTCCTCTCATGAACTCTGAAGCAATTTTTGAGTAAAGCGATGATGACTTGGTCGTCCCCTGACATCTATAATACTGTTTAAATGGCAACTTTTGAAGCAAGGACTGACATAATCAAGTCTTGTCTATAAACCATCTTTACTATCAATGCTTTCAATAATGGATTTTTTCAAACAAGGCAACTTCACTCATAAACTAGGAAAAAAATCTTACTTTTGCTGTTATGTGAAATTAATGGAATATGATTTATTTAAAGCAGTTACTCATTTATTCTGCTTTGCAGCAAATCACTTGGGAGTGTTTGCTGCTTTTAATTTGCCAGGGTTTTTCTCTTCTGCAAATCAAATTAGTAACCAAGTCTCTTGTTAGGCAGAATTCTAGGGAAACTGAAGTTCATGGGCAGTTAGGCAGAGATGCCCTAAGCTTTTGTTTCTGCTGGGGTTTGCTGCTTGCTAACAAGATGCCATCAGAGGACAAGAGTGCCTAAGGCTTCTGATGTGACACAAGTGAGAGTTATTGGGGCTACAAAGCTCACTGAGCATCCAAACATTGTGCTTTACGAGCATATTTGAATCTCAGCCATGCAGTTTTATTCCTTTGACTGTTTCTTGTTATGCAGCTGTACTAAAATATCAGCAACACCAAAATCTTTCTCTGATATGGATCATAAAGTGCCCATACTGGTCTTTCTATATGGAGAGTTTGTCAGCATTTCTGAAGACAAAACTTGTTTTTTCTCTCTCACAATGATCCTGTAAATTCTTTGTAATTCACTGTAAACACTTGAGTAGTCCTCAATGACTAAGGCTGACTAGTATACACAGGAGCTGTAAGATCTGACACCAGTTTTACAAGAGACCACTTCTCTAAGTGGACCCAGCCTGATTGTAGTCTTTGGAGGGATGGGGTTATGGTATGCATATGTTACATGATGCTACACTAAAGGTAGTTACCAAGAGTGTTCTGAGATAGAAGTACATCAACATGAAAAAAAACCCTCAGAGTAACCACTCCACTTCTGCAGAGTTCTCACAGAAATGTCTTTTTTTTTTTCTATATAAAACATGTATTTATGCTGTGTAGTAAATCAGAATGACATGATACAATTTTCATTTCTTCCCTGTTCAACTATGCCATGCTATTCCTCAGACTTCAACTGTTCATTCCAGGATTGTGGGCCAGAGAGGGAGACTATATTACCTGAACAGCTACAGGAACATCTTTTTTCTTGCAGTCTTGGAGATCTGGGCTGCAAGGATTAGGTGCTGAAGACCTTTCTCCACCTAAAGAATTAGGAGATTTTCCCAGAGTGAATGAATGCAACTGTAGAGCTCAGCTGACTTCTGCAGAGCGGCACTCATTGAGATACAGCAAAACCCTTTAACATGACACAGTCTGTTTCCTTTTATGGATTATTAAAAGTAATTTACAGATTATGTGGATAGGCAATTCATAGCTAGTACTTCAGTTTAGCATTTCATTTACAATCACATTTGTAAGAAGTGTCATGGGTATGTTTGCCATTTCAGAGAAGGAATACTAGACTTAAGCACAAACCTAGTGCGTAGTGAGTGCACAGACTCAGCACAACAGAGATATACCTTAGTAATTTGGGAAAATACTTATTTCTTCCATTTATCTTGAAACCTTGTCACATCAAATTACAAAATCCACCTGAACCAAGTGACAAAAGTCTAAATTAAAGCACAATTTCTAGCTTTTCTTTCTCCACATAAAAGCAATTTGCTATCCTGCAGTTTTGGGGGAAAGGGGGGCTTTTGGAGGTTATTGTTTGGGTCTTGTGTAACCTAGTAATCATTAAGTTTTACAATATTCTCTGTTATTCTCTGTAGGCAACTTTATTTCACTCTTCTAGAACTCCACAGTTCCTCTGTGGGCTATCTCTATATCCGCTCTTTGGAGAAATTTGCTTTGATCTTTAAACATCTTTTGATATCAGCTACTTCAGCTTATGGAAGACCTTTCTTCTTTCCCTGTTAAAGAACTGCTTTCTTTCCATTCCTTATCTGTGGACTAGATTTCCCATGGCCCTTTTGAAATTAAGGTTCCCAAAGTAATTCTGGGATCTATTTTAATAGTAAATACAGTTCACTGTATATGAGTAAATAAGATCAGAAGTTTGATTGATCTATTTTTAAGTCAGAAGAAAGGCTTAATTAAACTGATTAATGGATATCTTGTTCCAAGAGTGGTCAATAAAACCATAAATGAGAACACAGTGGATAAATGTCAGATCCTGTATAATGCAGAGTATAGATTTCTGATATCATATATGACTGCTACTCGAAGCAACTCATTGCAGAACTCACAAAAAGAGAAAAAAAAAAACGATTTAGTTCTGAACAAGGGCAGGATTTGGTTCAAAATATCTCAATCAAATAGTGACTTTGTAACGGTGACCTATATCTTTACAGTATAAAAGAGATACAGTATTAACTATTAATAATACTATTGCTTACCTGCAATCAGCAGCGGTATATAAATATGTGAATCTTGTGAAAAAAGGAAATGAAAAAGAGCAGCTGAAAGGGTAAAATACAGCATGGAAAACAGCTAAAGGCACTGCACTAGCCAATCAGAATAAAAATAACATCACAACAAAAGCACATCTAAAAGGTCCCCGCTCTGAAAAAAGGGCCATCTTATTTACAGGATGTACCATAATTAAATAAAACTGGAGGCTTTTACAGCAAAAATACATTAAAGACATGGAAGTTAGGAGTAAATTAGACCAGGAGAAGCATTACCTTTCATAACATAAATGTGAAAGTGTTAATGATGCAAGACAAAGAAAAGATTTGAGGGATGTAAATACCCCAAAGCTATGACTAATTTTACAGACTTATTCTAAGAGTGGAATCTGGCAAACAGCTGTATGGCTTTGCAATCCTGTGCCAAAGATCCACAATTTCAGGGTCAATAGATCCTGTAGGTACAAAAAGCATGCTGTGGGAAGAAAAAGCCATCACAGAAAATTTGAGGATCCCAATGCCTTGATGTTCATAGCAGAGAAGCCTAAGGAAAGCTGATACCGCAGCCTTTCTTTATAGGAGATAAATCTGAGGAATCATTTCAGCTAGACACGTTAGTAGATCATTTTCAAAAACAGACCAATAAATTGAATATTAATAAATCACACAGATCTTGTGATATTTGTTCAATATTTCAATATGAAATTGCCAACACGTAAACTATATTAGTTATCCTTTAAATCAGCTTTACTGCCAGAGGAAAGGAAGATCGCTGGTGGAATTTCAGCTTCCTAGAGAAATCTAGGTTATTCTGCAACAATGTGCAAAGAAAATTGATAAATTCTCTAATACAGACTTGAAATAGTACTTTCAAAAGGAACTAGAGATAGAGAAAAGGGTGATGAGGCTAACCATTGAGTGGCTTCTATATAAGAACTTATAGGTAGCTATATATTATCCACTTGAAAAAGGGATGGCTCGGAGAGAATATGATAGAGAGCTGTAGGCTTATGTAGGCTCTGAATGAAGTGAAAAAAAATTCTATTCACTTTTTCCTACCAAAACACCTGAACTAGGTGACTCGTGCTTAAATTATCAAGCAACAGATTTAAGACAAGCAAAAGAAAATAACAATTGTAAAACTACATAACTTTGCCATGGCATTTAGCGGTAGCCAAAATGTATTGAGAAATAATTAAAGAAGTAATAAAAGAACACCCATCAAAGGTTAGAGTATATGATTGTGGGAGAAAATAATATAATAAAACATAAATTATTGATTTTTTTAAAAAACATGGAGGAAATACTAGAGGATCATGCATCTACTCTACCTTTATTTTCTATATGCTTTCCCTATGCATCTGTGATTGGCCACTGTCAGAGATGGGATACAGTGATGGATTCCAATGCAACTGCTATTGCTACATTTCTAATGCTATAGCACTTTGGCAGAAGAGGATATTAAGGCAATCAAATCAGGTTCAGATAAACCAGGATGGTTAAATATTCATATCATACAATTTTAGCTATATTTTGAAGTTGCAATGCATTTGTCTAAAACTGAAATAATTCCATTAGCATTTTTAATAAATATAATCATGGCTATGATTATGATTTTTAAAAGGTGGGAGGCGGGTTTTTTTTTTGGGGGGAGGTTTGGTTTTTTTTTAAACAAGGCAACTACTGTTCACATCATTTAAATTTAGATGTTTGCATTTAGTTTGTCATATTACGTATTGAAACCTAGAGTAGTGCAAACAAATTGGGCAAAATCTGAGGGAGAGATTATATAACATTCAGACAAGATACAGGGTTCAAGGGTTCATGGCATAGTTACTTTAGAATATCATTCAGATGTGAATTTGCACATGATAATCATTATTTGTTTTGACATTTGCCAGTGCTGTGCCTGACTATTACTTGCTTAGAAGGCTAGTTTTATGTAATTTTTATTCTCATCATTTATTTCTTCTGGCATTCCTTTGCCTTCAGACAGTCTTCATGTTATATATTTGAGTATTATAATCATAGAGCATTCAAACAGTATTTAAAACACACTGCAATATTCTATGACAGTATGTGTGTATATGTTTATCAAGATTTACTTTTAAATGAGATGTTTTATGAATTCTTTAATGTTAATGACATTATCTACCCTTTAAAATCTATTATAAATTTGGGTTCACTTATGTATGAGTACACATGTTTATAAACATTTGTGTGTATACATGCATATGTGAGAGACCTATATGTAGCTTTACCAAAAAACCCCATAATACAAAAGACAATGCTACGCTTCCTCAAGTCTTTTGAACATTTAACAGAGATGCATCTAATTGTATAAGATCATCAACAACAGGGAAAAGAAACATCTTCCCTTATGTTCAGTGACTGGACTTCTAGAATTGACAGCTGGCATAGCACTGTTACATAAACAACTAATTAAATAGGTGCAATCATCCCATCCAGCAACTAATGTCCTAGAGAAGTGGACCCGAAGAGGCCCTCGTACCAGTGCAGAGGCAGAGGAAACCTGCCTGGTCACCGACCGTACAGAGGGTTGCGCTGCTCCCCTCGGCTCCACTTGCCTCTTTTGTGTCACTTATGTCTTCATTCAAAATCTCAATATTTATCTGAAGTAGTTGCTGCAATGTTAAAGCAGAAGACTTTGAAGGAGCATGGGGAGACTCCGGGTGTCTCAAATTCTGTATAATTGCATTAAAAAGCACGAAGGAAGACAATCAAATACTAGACGTTGTTTGCTATGAGATACATTATTTAACTGCTTATACACTTGCTCAGGTAGGACTTGAGAAGCGTAGTGAGGTCAGCTGAAACCTCTCAAAGGCCTTACTATGCTACCATAAATCACAAAGTTGTACAGAAAAGTATCAGTCTTGTATTCTTCTTTAAAAATATTGCTCCTGACTTTACACGTAAGAGCCTAAATTCTCCCTTCAGAAATACATTCTGAAGAAGAAAGTGAGACTGAAAAGAAATATTTTCTGTAACGTGCTGTTACCACAGCTGCTCTATATGACATGTATAGTTAAAGTTGCAAGCAATACTTCTAATACTTACCTGTGTCCATTCCTTTAAAGGGAAAAGAAATATTTTTTATTTAGGTGAGGAAGCTGCAGAACTTTTTATCTTTTAACTGCTTAAGTTCTTCATAGCAGCAGACACACATTTAAGCAGTTTTTAAAAACATACAATAGATTATAAAAATTCCTTTTGTGTGTGGCATTTTGTCTGAATGCCATGACACCCCATTGAAAATCACATACCTTCTAAAAGTGTCGCAGTGCAAATGCATTACCTCTGCAATGGAGACTGCTGCCCTTTAAGAAAACAGTTTTCTTCCTTTGATAATATTTTGAGCCATGTCCTGCTGCTGTTCCTTTCAGAGTGCTGCTTTATCTTACTTTCCTGATGACCTCCTGTAGAGGTATGCTTCCTTCCCATTGACTCATGCAGCATGGAGCACGTCAGGCTCTGTAGAGTTTCTTAAATATTTCGTTGAAGGTCAGTCCTGCCATTCAGGAGAGAACAAACACATAACTTTATGCTGTGCTACACTTGCAGAAACTTGGAATGAAAAAAAAAAAAGAAACAAACCAACCACTTTCCCAGTATGATGGTGTTAATTTATAACCCTGGGATGCTATAACCTGTGCTACTAGAGGCTTGCCAACAGTAACAGCTGGATGCTCAGGCATGCATATTTCACTTATTTTACCAACCAGTACAAAGCAAAGACGCAGGCAAGTCATATGTGAAGAAAAGGCTGGTTTTTTCTGCTGCTAACACTGTGTAATTGAATTACAGGGCAGTGGTTTGGTGCGAAGCCTTGATCCCATTGAACAACGGCAAAACTCCTGTTGTTATCACTTCATCTGGGGAAATTCATGTGGAGCTTTTTGGAATAAATCACGGAGACCTAGAGGCCCAGAAAGCAAAGCCTCTCCCGCCCTTCAGTTCTCTTCCTCTTTACGCCAAAAGTCTGCACGTGGGTGAAAAACACTACTTTAGGCGGATTATTTGGAGATCCAGAAATAAACATGGCAGGACTTCAGTGCCACTATTTACCTAGAACAAACATTCATGCATATGCACACAACAGACTCATTATTTGCTTAGAAACACACTTTAGAAAGTTTTCTAAGAAAACTTAGAAAATTTGACAAAGCTATGGTATAACCTCTGAATAGCTTCAAACAACTACGGTGTTTGAAAGAAAATAAGATGCTTTGCTTTCACACATGGAATTTTCCCTCCAAGATTCATTCCCAAACTAGCAACATTTAACTTTGCATTAGAGAAATATTTAGCACATGATGCTTCACTGAGCCTTCAATAATAGGAATCCAAGAAGTGTAGCTTCCCAAAAGCGTGTAGCAAAAGCACACTATTTTATAACTTATAAAGATATAGCGAGACTTTGGATTATGACAGTAAGACTGAAGATTTTTTTAGATAATTTCATAATTTCTAAAGTATGTTCAATATATATTTTGCCCCACATACTGAATATTCAGTCTTTATGCACAAGAACTGGTGTTAACAATCACAAAAAGTGGTAGAAAAATAATTAAGAATAAAAGCACACTATTTTATAACTTATAAAGATATAGCGAGACTTTGGATTATGACAGTAAGACTGAAGATTTTTTTAGATAATTTCATAATTTCTAAAGTATGTTCAATATATATTTTGCCCCACATACTGAATATTCAGTCTTTATGCACAAGAACTGGTGTTAACAATCACAAAAAGTGGTAGAAAAATAATTAAGAATAATATCTTTTCTAAACATTTTTTCTGCAAAACAGGTAACAACCATAGAAGATGCATTGCCAACGTGGCAAATGGTTTCTTGACCACAGTGGGAAGGCTCTCTATAAATTCATTTTTAAAGTGATTCTGGAAGTCACTCTTATTTGGGCTATGAAAGTCTTCACTGCATGTCACCACGGCATTGTTTTACCTGCACGCTGTACTTGGGTTTGTTTCGTTCAAATCATTCTTCCAGGCTTTTCTACCTTCTTTTGATTTTCTTAGGCTCTACAAGCAAATACATTTTTCATTTTATTCAAATGATAAAGTGTTTTTAGTGATTTCTCAGGTCCATGTCTCTAGGACATTAGTTGCTGGATAGGATGATTGCACCTATTTAATTAGTTGTTTATGCAACAGCTCATAAGCCACTGTTACCATAGCATCTGAGACCTTTCTTTATGATCTTACAACATATGAAGATCAACATAGCAATAAGGTAGGGAAAAGTTCTTATTCTTATTTTCTACATGGAAAACAGAGAAACCACACTACTACAGCATTAAAGAAAGAAGCACAAAGCTTCCTTTCTGTGATGAGTTTTCCAGTGGTGTATTTCTACCTCTGCTTCAAGGTGCATAGATTGAGCTTGTGGTTGTCTGTCTAAGCAAGCAGACCTATTATTAGAAGCATATTATGTGTAAAAATACATTTTGATTCAGTTTAGATTAGTTTCTACCATAATCTCAATTATATATGCAACAAATACATTTACTAACCTAATAAGTATTTTTTGGCTGTAATTTAAATGTTAACAAATACAACCTAATTGCTTTAAAAAAATGTACTGTTACTGTATTTTCTGTGACTTATCAGATGAATATTATGTACATCAATCACTGTTTTAGAGTTGAAAAAAATTGCAATTTCAAGAATCACTCACATTTTAATAATACTAAATGCTGTTTCACTATGTAAGAGTCCATTGTCAAGATGCATAATATTCAGGTTTCCTTTCATTTAATAGCAGAGGCAGTGAAGAGAAAAAAAAGAGGTATAAATTTAGTACCACCGTATTTTCATTTCTATTAAATATCACACCGAGTATGGTTCACATTTATCAATTTGAGTCTGCAGCAGTTATGGGCTATGCTTTTGTGTATGTAATTTCTTTTATTAATTTTCCCACAAATCAAATTATTTGAGAAGAAAAAAGGGAAATAAAGATAATAGTTTCATAAATATCTTAAGGGCAAATCATAAATTGCATCACGAATCATTGCTATATTGTCCTTTTTCTGTGTCTTTCAGCTGGAGAAAAAGGAATCAGAAATTCTCATATAACTTTACTTTTCCTCTCATAATAAATCATAGAATAATTCAAATGGTTTCCAGCCTTCTTTCCTTATGCTTCCTTGCTGCTTTACACAGGTACTAAACATTAAGACTTTTTTTTTGTGAAAGCAGGTGCATATATTTCAAAAGCACATGCAATCACAAAAGCATTCACAAAACCAAACTCCTGTCTTTAGGAAGCAGTCATCCTTCCTTTGACAATTAAAATATTCATTTGGATTTGCAAATGTTTCTTTTTTTGTTTTCAGTTTCCCAAGTTGCTTCTGACCTGGTTCCCCTTTTCCTTTCAAAATACCATGAACAGGTCTTTTAACTGACGTAAATCAGAGACTTACTTACAAAATAATGTAAGGGGGCTGTGCCCCCTGAGTAAGAAAGAGCTGTTCTGGCAGCTAGGCACCACAGAGGTTGGGAGGGGAGTAAGGTGAAAAGCTGCACCATGCAGTGCTGATATGTGACGCTGAAGCTCAGTGGGGGTAGTATGTGCTCAGGAACAGCAACCTTTTTAGCCCCAGAAGCTGCATACCCCAGTTTTAGTCTGGCTGAGATGTACATCACATCCCTTAGACAGCCTAAGAGAAGCAGTTGTGTGAATCTCCCAGGAAAGAGGTGTACATAACCACAGGGGTTTCGTCAGCAATTACCCACTCCCTTCACTGGTCAGTGAAGTCAGCCTGCACCTTTCCTCCTGGTATGCTTACTCCTGTATTTGGGGATCTGGATTAGCTTTGCACAAGCCAACCCCACCTGGCAGTGGTGACCTAACCCCAACGAGACCCGTACTGTGAATTGCTCAAGTGCTGAATGTCAGCATCTTCTCCAGCTGTGTGTTTACATACCACCTCTGTATGTTAAGATCAAAAGACTGTATCAGCAGCTACGCTTTGTGCACCTTCAGCTAGGGAATATCCAGTGAGATCTTAAGCCTGATTATAAAAAGAGGTTGAGAAGAATGAGCTTGCCAGATGTCATGTTTCATAGTTTTTTAACTGTAGGTAGCTGAAGTCTAATGTCAGAAAGGAGGGCTGTTGTACACTTCTGAGCAGCATTACCCAACGTCTTTTCACTTCAGACTGTGCTGGGAAACTACCGGTACAAGATAAATTAATTTCATCTTGACTGCTTTGTCAATCAGTTTAAGAAGATATTAAATCACAATAGAAAAGACATTGTAATACAGTGATTATTCTCCTGGGATATCCTAAAGCATGAAGAGCAGCCAAGAGTTTCATATAGTACAGGACAGTAATTATCTCATGACAAGTATGCTCCCTGGAGATCACTTTAGAGCTATTTTAAAGATATTGTGGAGAAAAGCATGTATATACATTGTACTAGAAGAAGACAAAGATGACAGTCTTTACAGTCACAAAAATGAGCTGTAGCTGACTGTGAGGTACACACTGATTAATTTAAAGTGTTAACAGCCAATTGAACACCTCTTCAGTTGAAGCATATTTATAACAGAGTGTAACAACCGGTTAATCACACTTTGAAGCTGTAGCACAAAAAAAGAAGTTGGAAAACAATACTCTTCTTTCTTCAGCCATTTAGCTTGATATTAAGCACTTCCTTTGTGTTTTTGCCTCTTAAAGGTACTTTAAAAAATGCAAGACCATTCTTCCATTTTTTTAAAAAACACTGCATTTGACACAAATGTGGAATATTGCTAAAGAAGGATTGTTGAAGCTATAGTTTGAGCTCTGGGGAATGTCAGTGACTGACCTAAATTGAAATCAGTTTACAACTCCTACAATAAGATATTCAACAATTTTGCCATATGCCTCATTCCCATCTTGCAGTACACATTTGCTTACACAGTTCTAACACTTGACTATTTTAATATCTCTGGAAAACTGCATATGATTAGTGTTTCTCCTCTTCTCTTCACACAAGGACAACAACTAAAGTATTTTTTCTTTAGCCTAAAAATTTCCCTTACACCCAACATACTTTTTCTCTGTTTCTATCAAAACAAACTATGTCATAAAGATAGCATGTGTGCTTGAGTGTATTAGGAATTTTTCCCCTGAACTGTCTATGCTTTCCTTGAAAATGTGACCTTCACATTTTCATGTGAAAGGTCATCCAGTCAAGTATACAGAAAACTGAATTGCTGTATGCATAAATATTTGCTTACAAACTTTTTGTGTAAAAAAAAAAATAATCTTTAAGTTACCATGATAGTTGAAAAACAAGCAAATTAATTCAATTATAAAATGCAAGTATTGATAGGTCAGTGCTAAACAGCCTTAAAAGTAAGTTCTATAACTTGATGTTTAGAAAAATATTACTGCAGAATACATCCATGTCTGCAGATTTAAGACAGGATATTATCTTTATTTTTATCAAGAATCATATGAAGGCAAGGTTAGTAGCAAATACCTGTGGATGCACTATGAACTCTTCATGTATAACAAAGTCAGGGGGATCAAAGAACTAGTGCTGCAATATTGATTACTCTTTTGCATAGCACGAAAATGGAAAAATGGTAATAACATATTTACGTTTTTTTGTAATGTCCCCCTAGGGCATATGCTGATATTGAAACAGGACAGCAAAAAAAAAGGGAACATGATTTTGAGGATATTATTTACAAATAGGTATTATGAAGTGCCAGTCTATTTGTATGTCCCTCTTTTTCTTTTTCCCTAGCAATCTCACTAAGATATAAGAATGGAAAGGAAAGGCATTACTTCATTGTCAGTATTCTTGTCACATCCTTTAATAAAGGACTAAAATGTATATTCATTTTTAAAGAGCTCAAGGACTCCTTAACAGAAATAGAAGACCTCTCACAAAGGAAGGAGTCAGAAATTCATGCAGAAAAAGGTGAAATTCATCCCTGGAAAAGGGCCAGCACATAGTCCATGTCCCATTTAGGTCTTAATTTGACAACTTCATTGACTCTCATGCAATCCTGTGCCCAATGTCTGCTCCCAGGATGAATTTCACACAGGATAATAGAATATAGAACAAAGGCCAAAGAAAGCATTAAGAGCTGTAGTGTTTACAGGACATATATAAAGTATATTCTGCCTAGACATAAGCAAATTTTGAAGCAGCATCAGCAGATGCAGCTATGGGTTAAGGATCCAAATGAACCACCAGTGTTTTTTTTATTTCCTAAACTTAACTGAAGAGGAGGGACTTGCTGTGCCCTGTGCTATTCTCTTAACACTTATTATTCCCTCTTTAGTATTCTCTTCTTCAGCTCTCCGGAAACACATCAGGCATTATACCCTATCTCCCCTACAACATGTCCCCTGTGTCTTTGCAAAATAAAGCTCTGCTTACAAAAGGCTAAAGATCACTTCCAACAGACGACTCGCAATCACCAGAGTTTCAACTGCTATACAGTTTAACCTTTAGTTAAAGACCAATCTGTGAGAAGAGGCATTACATTTTTTTTTTCAAATCCCCTGGGTAGTTTCTGAAGACAAATTCCACTGTTCCTGTGTAAGTAGAAAGCAAGAACCAGAAAATGCTAGTTTTAGGAAACAGAATACTTTCTAACAGAATTGGAGCTATTTAGCAAGCAGCACAAAAATGGGTTTTGTGTTAATAAAACTGGTATGTTCACAATCCATGTATTTTAATTGAAATTATTATTTTTTTTTTTTTTAACTGAGTGGGATGAAGCTTTTAAAAGCCTCTTAGCTTTACCAGTGGTGGTGTTTCATTTTACCACTGTTTGTAATTATCTATTTACACTAACATAACAAATGTGGTGCCTCCAGCAGAAAGCTAAAGGTTGATGAGAAACAGAATGAAAGAGCACCTAAATGTTAGACTAGTCAGCAAGATTTTCAAGTTCGTTAAAATTAATACAAGCTATCATTAGAGTACTCTACAGTTCAGTGCTTCACAAATAGGAAAACCAAAGCAGCAATGCTTTTTGTACCTTTCAGCTTGATTTGTATGTTGTTTTATCTTCCTTTAACAAATCAGGGTACAGAACGGCTCATAAAGCTTTAAGTATAGCCAAGCAGTATAGTAATTCGCTACGTGCATCCTGAGCCACTTGCAACTTGAATGCATCCATAATGATTGAAAAATATATTCTAATTACAGAAAACACAACAACCAAGAACAAAGAATTATCTCTCTCAGTGTTCTAGGGTGAAAATGGTACCTCTTCTATACTTTGCCTGCTTCATTCACTGATGCAGTTGTCTTGTCAGAGGAAAATAAAAGTTTCTTCCACTTCTGTCTGCTGAGTCCTACATGGCCTGAAGAGCAGTAGGGTTTCTTCCAATTGGTGGTTGTGGTTTTCTAAAATGACCTAAAATATCAAAGTACATCTTTATAATTTATGTACCAAAAAGCATGAAAAAGTTCTTCAGACTGAGTACTGAAGCTGCTTCAGAAAATGACACAGTGGGAGAATCAGTGCCAATTAATTTCAAATTTTGCAATGTTCATTCAAAACAAATGAGAGCATTAGTTGCCATATAATTTTATCAGAACAGAAGATGTCAATTCCCACAGTGCTTTAAGTCACTCACAACCTCGACCACTTGCAGTGAAGCTTTCCAGGTGTGTTAAACAATTAAAAGCCTTGGGAATACAAAAGTGGGTGAAGAAGTTCTTTGGTAGAACATTGAGTTATTCAAACATCATTTAGAAAACATTTGAAATTCTGAATGATGAATTTATTCAGAGAATCATAGGACATTTTTTAATAAAAGTTCTATATAGGAAGGCATACATCTCTTACTCAGATACCTATAGTACAATAAAAATAGGTAAAAATAACATGGAAAATTAAGTGAGGTTGAACATCTGGCTGCAATCTCAGCAGTGGTCATAAACTGTGTCTTTTTATATAACCAATTATCAATAGCTATCAAAAGCCAACTAACGACTCTTAAACAGAGAGGGAAAAGATTTGGTCCACATACATCTGAAGGTGTTATTTTAAGCACTTTAGTGATGCAAGGGTTTAACAGACAATGAAATATATAAAAAAACCTGAAAGCATATAGTTGTAAAAATGGCCATAATATTTTTAATTTTCATGTAATATTTGTAATATAGTGTGTCCAGATATTAGGACTTCTTTTTTTTAATGAAAGGTGGCACATTCTAGAACAAAGCAATGAATATGGTATTTTTTTTTCCTGAAGTGCTAGAATTAGCTAGAAGAATGAATATCATCACCTTTCTTGTACATAAAATGAAACATTTACAAGGAGAAAATGGATCAGGATCAATCCAAAATGAAATTTTTCAGCAGTATGGTAAAAGATGTTGTGTTGTTATGATGCAACCATTCATCAAGGAGGAAATGCACAAAGTCATGAAACATCCACAAAATGGAATCTAAATTTAATAACAGATTATGAGAACTGTGAGAGATTCAGCAATTCTGCTAGCATATTCCTATAAAGATCTATACTTCTCTGACAACAAGCATGCCTGAGACTCAGGGTTACAACCTTCGAGAAAAAGTCCTGCCTCCCTGGTTGAAGATGAGGGTAGGACCGGTGAGTTTATCCTGTTACTCAATTTGGGCTTATTAGTATGGAATTCTTTCTTCTCCGACCTGTAGAACAAAGATAAGCAGATGGAAAGCTATGAGGTACAAAGGTTAACAGTGAAACAAAAAAATAATGAAGAATAAAGTATGCTATTTTCATTATAATGAAGTCCATTTGGTTTCAGCTTTAGAAGGAAGTTATTTTAAGCTCTCTAGTGATGCAAGGGTTTAACAGACAATGAAAGATATATAAAAACCTGAAAGCAAATATGTGTAAAAATGGCCATAATATTTCTCTCATCAATATGCTTTAATCCTGGCCAGGATTCTGGAAAGGATTCACAATTTAAATTTAATATCACATTGGCTTATAAAACCCCTAAATTTTGCTTTTGTATAAGTAACTCTGAAAAAAACCCCAATCACTCCCAAGTTTTCTGATTTTGTATCAAAATGGAACTGGAAGCCTCTGCTCGACCTCAAACTGTCTCATCAACAGGTTTTTGTGGTCTACTCTCTGCACCACTGCTGCCCCCCCCCCCCCCCCAGCCAGTCTGGGGAATGGCCTCCTGCCACCCAGGTCCCACCCTGAACCAGGAGTGCCCATCTCCTGCGCACGCAGTACAAGGGGAAAACCTTGGCTAGACACCAGTCCCAGACCTGTCCCTCTGACCCCTGTTTGGCTGCAGTCCCTGAAAACCCCTACTTTTGTTTTGACAGGGTGCCAAAGCTGGTATGAAAACGTGCCCTGGTTATGGTTTGAAGGTTAAAGAAGCTGGAGCATTTCTTCCAGCACAGAAATACCAAACACCTCGTGGAGGTGAACGCAATGGCTGACAGGAGTTTTTGTGGAGTGCTATCACATTGAACTGTCAGGCACGAGCTTTATTCGCAAATCTTGTGAATTTGTAAGAATGCTACAGGCAAAAATCCTTCCCCTGTGCTGCATCTCCAACACCCTCTTCTCAGGAGCTTTAAAACCTAGGCTTTACTGTCTTTTCTTATTAATTTTTGAATAGCGGAGCAGGCATGGAGAATTCTGTTTGTCTACCTTGTCACTGCCCAGTAAATGAAATTCATAGACAAAATGTCACAGAGCCCAAACCCCCCGAACAACAGAGTGTTGCAATCTGCCTCTTTTCTTTTGTTTGGGAAGATGGGATTATCTGTGAATAACGACCTCTTATCCCCAGTAGTGATCAGTTCCACAAAATTTTTGCTTCAGTGTTTTCTTGAATTTGAGTATGCTGTAAACTTAGGACAAAACGCTGCCTCAACTTCATCTGACATCAGTATAGTTTTAATGAATCTGACCCTCTAATTCCTAGCTCTCAAAACCACCAGCATTGGTGTAATGAACTGACACATTGTTTAGCATACATTTTTTAAATCTCATTTAATTTTATAGCAGATTTTTTGTCTTAAAACCTTACCATTTTATTGAGCAATTAAACTGTGTTCTCAGTCAGGGGGAAAAATGATCATAAAATAGCAATAAGCTAAGCAGTAATTTCTAGACAGAAGTTGCATTTTTATTTCCTCCATCATAATAGGAACAAGTATTTGTTTTGTAAAATAAGATGCAGTGTCTTCTAAAAAGCTGAAAATGACAATTGCTTTTTTTCCCTTTTTTTTTTCTTAAGTGAGATTAAGGTTAGAGTGCTTGGAATAACAAACTGCATCTGCTGTACTGGCCTTATCAGATCAATCAGTCAAATGAAATGAAGAACAGTTGGTGGAATCTTCTTCTACAACCATTTTGCTGACTGATGGCTGCTTTCAAAGCACCACACATCTGTTTCCAGAAAGCACCTCTGCTTTAACGTGAACGTTTTAAAGGTAACCTTGTTGCTGCCAGCAAACTAGTGAAATCCTTTAGCTGTTGTAAACAGTTCTGATTTTAAAGAAAGGTGACTGGAGACCTCTTTGTGATGGTGGAATGACTACCAGTGAATTTTAAAGATGATGCTTAAAAGTGTAAAACATTATGCACAGTACCTAACTATGTCTTCAAGTACAATAATCACAAAATTAAGTTTTAACAAATGGGAATTTGAAAAACATTGCTATTTGTAAGACAATATCAATGTTTTTTATTTCACTTATCAGCTCCATTATTAAGTTGCTCTGGTAGATTCTAAAGTATGTTTCTATCTTCCATAAGGAAGGAAGGAAAAATGTACACTTAAAGTAATTACACAAAACTGCCTAAAATATTGACCCCCCCCAATATGTATTTAGTTTGAAGGAAATATTAAACCACAAAACTATACACTGCTAATCTATGGAGAAATTCTCCTTTCTTTTTCCACTACTAATTAAATGTCATTGGAAGAACAAAAGAATTCAACAATGTGTCTTTCAGAAAACACCTTATTAAAATACCTCTATATTATGAATACCTACCTACTTAGTCACTTTCACTTTCAGTCAACACGAATACCTTAAAAATAATTTGGATAGAGACAACTTAGCTTAATCTGCATATTAAATATTAAAACATTAAAAGTTACGGAGCCTCATAAAAAGGAAAAATAAGCTGCTCTACTCTTCATCCGCATAGCAACACAGTAGACAGAAGCATATGACAGGTTGTTTTAAGACTCAGTAACAACTAACAGGTTTATGAACAAGCAGAAACATTGGCTAAGGCCTGAATGTTAGAAGACATGTGCTTCAGTATCCAGAAGAATCCTGGCACCAATAGCATAATAATAATAGTAAGCCAAATTCTTTAACCTTTATGAAGATCTTAAGTAAATTAATTATTATTTAAATAATGCAAGTTTCCGTAGGATTATAATCTTAGTCCTTTCTAAAGTAAAAATCCTACTGATTTCAGTTCCTATCTGAGAAGCAAAGGCACAGAAGCTGCTGCACCACTTGAAAGACATTCTTACACAGAAATGCAATCATTCTTCTGAAGGGTGATGAGCAGAAGTCACAAGGAGGTGCTTTTATTCATTATTATCCTCTAGTTTACAACAGATTGAAAACTTTCCGACTACCTAAACAGTTTCTATCAGTGGATATTGATTTTATTAAATCGAAACATATCAGCAGAATCTATCAACATCACTGACATTTAGGAAAAAAAGTTCTCAAGAATTTTCTTTGCAGTAAAATGATGTCCTTCATTTTGAATATTACATTCAATCATGAAATAAAAATATTTTACTATACTGTACTCAAAACGAGCATAATGTAGTTGCAACAGTGCAATTGTTTGAACTGTTCCAATAACATTAAAACTAAGCACTTAAATCTCAAAAACAGTTTGTTTCCAGAATATATTAAAAATACAAAGCAATAATACTTTTGGAAGGACCTTTTTAAATATCTTTCCTGAGAGATTTTGGCTGCATGTTTCAATTTAGGAAGAAAATTAATTTCAAAATAATTATACTTATTTCTGATGAAACAGTCGTTCCAAATTTTCACCAGTCTTGACTGGAGTCACACTCCAGTTCATGCTTCATCTCTTTTACAGTGCACTGTACTGCACTGTGTGGAAAACTGAAGAGTTATAACACTGAACTCTAATGGCTCTTAGATCAATAAAGCACTGTGACATGCTGTACTCCCAGGTGAAAGGAAAATTGAGCTGGCAATTGACATCTCGGATCTGCCAGTTCCTTACATTCACAGAGACATTATTATTTAGTCTGGTTGAAAGCAATAATGTAATATAACCAAAGGTTAGGGCTGAGTAATAAATCTGAAGCTAGAGTCAGTTTATCATAATACTGCCATGTAAAAGTCACATTGTAAGTAAAGGTCAATTTTAGCAAGTCATATTCAAGTGTTTTTCCTTTGGGCTATGGTAAAAAAAAAATCTGTTATGTGATAAGTAAATATCGAAAGGTATAGCAATCACTAAATATCACAAATTATCTTATCTAATTTTAATCCTGCTATGTATCAGATTCTTAGAGACTGCAGCACCATTCCGGTCTGGTATTTCAATTTCTCAGCACATCACCAAGTTAACCTTACACTACATTCTCCTCAACTAACAAACTGAAAGATTATTAGTTCATTGTACAGATATTTCTGTGGACTTCCAAAGTTTCATTACTTTTTACGTTCCACTGAACGTAAGGCATTGAGGGATTATCCTAGTTTTTAGGAAGATCTTCACTTAGTAGGCAAGCTTCTATAGCTGAAATAATGCTATGTGAATCAACCTGCCTTCCTGCAATTCTTTCTCGTAGGCTTTTAAACTGATCTAAACTGTACCTTTCTGTCAGCAAAGACTAATGATCTGAAAGCACTACACTAGTCAAATACCTGGAAATACAAAAGCATTCGTATGCCATTCCTCTTTAGGACTGTACGTTTCAGCTGAAAACGTGTTCCACGAATCAGGAATTGCTATCCAAACCTACAGTCTTGAGAGAACAACGTAAACGTGGGAGCTGTTTTATGCTGAAAAATAGTGCGAGTGTTACTATTTGAATACTACATCTTGCTGAGAATTCAAAATAACGTCCCACAACAAGCAGCAGTACAATATAGCCTCACGCTGTGTAATATGATGCAATTGAATCATTGTAGTTGCTGGGTCCAGAAGCTACACTATAAATTCAGGAAGTATGCAAGATCTGTGAGTAATTCACCTGTAAAGTAGTAATGTAAACATGGCTGATTTTTTTTTTTTTAAAAGAAAGAAAAAACCAAAAGCCTTGTAAGATACAGATGATAGTCAATGTCCATTAAATTGGCCTTAAGTTTCCAGACAGAAACTATAATCTAGCAGTGAGTCATGGAGGGAATATACCTTCCCCAGGGAGTAGCAACCATGCAGTGCAATTTTCTGGACTTCTTATTAATTATGTTTATTATCAGAGGTCCACCGAGATTTTTAGCTTCTGTAGACATTTATATCAGAATTACCATTATAAAAGCCTTTAGGAATGTTTCCCAAATATTATTACTATTTATCAGCTTTCCTCCTTCCCAGTTCCTATGCCTTACCAAAGTGTTTACTACAGAGACGATGGACACCAACAAGAATTCAATACGTGAAGTCTATGTCCACTCTAATCTGTTATTTCAGGAGTAGAAGAGACCATGCAAAATTTATTTCTTGATCATGGCACATTTCCTTAGAGAAGAACATCTCCAGAACTCTGCCTTTTCATTTTCATTAACCTAACCGTAGCAGTATTTTCTCTTATTCCTGGTCTAATCAGATATAATAACCTTTACACTATTTGTAATAATTTAACTGGACCTGCCTACAGCTACCAATATCCTGTACAGTAATCTTAGAAGTTATGGCTATCTGCTGGTTACAGTTACATACTATTTTGAATATAATGGCTCAGCTCTAGCTTATTGCCATGCTAACCACTGCAGGCTCCATTACCTTGCAAGCACCCATCGTAAATGCTGCCATTTGCCTTCCTTTTGTGAAACTGTTACTAATTCTTCCAAGTCAACAATTATATCACTGTTCTCCATAATTCGACCTCTATCTTACCTGATGAGAAGATGCCTTTGATTCTAACTAGATCAAGCTAACTTCGATCTTGCTTTCATTCTACTTTGCTGTAGGCTCCATAACTAAATTGCTTTTGGTTCATATTGTGACAACTCAACTAGAATGCCAAATTTTACATTTCTTTTAAGTGTAGGGCACTGAATCAGGTTAAATGTAGGAATATAGGCTTCTTAATTATGTATGTTACTGCTTTGCAGAACCATTAATCTTTTAAAAATAACACATTTGTGATTGAGAAGGCACTGAATGGGTTGTTGGCTCTGCTGTTATCTAAACAGAAAACATAAGCAGTAATGCAAATGCGCAATCACTGTTGTGGGGGAACTTTGGAACAATTTGGGCTTCAAGCTTTCTTGTTTGTGAGCAAGACTCAGCTACTGCTGCTGAAGAGCATGAAATTGAGCTGTCGTTACTTACTCGTATTTTATTGTGCTAGGAATCATTAGGAATGAAGGATGTGAGATTCATGAAAAATGGGGAGTTTATTTGTATCAAGTTCTTACTGTTATGCTTCTCTTTCCAATTTAGGATTATTCAAATTTCTTCAAAATTATTCAAGAATATTTTATTATTATGAAATCTTCCTCGTGTGTCAACACCACAAAGGTAACTCTCATCCTATTCCCTTCTCACAATGACCCCACCTCTAAGGCATCCCTTAAAAACTACAAACTAATTTATCTCTGATTCTTAACAAGCATTTTAAGACTTTTCACCTTTTCCGAATATCCTCTGCCTTCAGAAATCAATGGCAAGCTCATGTTGTTTGAGATTAACCCCTTAAGGGGTTGCTTTGAACGACTGAAGGTCTTCTATATAACCATTAAGGATTTAGCAGTTCTCCTTCATCATTTTGGCTTCAGATAATCTTTATTTAGCCACCTATGGGCACTGTTACATGGGAAACAGAATTTCTTAAATTCAGCGAGGTGATTCTTGAAGTGTTTCTTTTAAGTTTTAAGGCGCCTAAGCCTGGATAGACATCTTTTATTATAAAAAAACAATTATTTTTGTAAGTTAATAAAATACCACATAATGTAGACTTGTAGATACACTGCTTCATCATGAAAAAGGATAAACTTGACCATATTGTGCACTAGTTAGTGTTGGTGTAAGAAGGAGTAACTTAATTGACTTAACTGAAGTTATTTGGATTTATTGGGAAATTTACAAAAGTAGAATTAGAGTTTAATTTAATCTAGCATTCAGGGATGATACTTTTAATAACAGGAGAAAAGACCAATCTCACAGTATCTTGGCTAATGAATTATATAGTGCCATTAATGTCATTTGAATACAAGATAAAAATAAACGGAGGTATAAGGTTGAAAGACAGACCTGTGACATATAGGTTATTTTGACTTTTTTGGAGATTGACTGTTCTCCAAGACATTTACAAGTAGTTCAAAATTTTACAAACCATTTGAACAGTAATACTTCTATTTGGCCTTCAGAATCTTTGTTGAAGTGGGCATGAAATGACTCCAAGTTGGATTTATGCTTCACGAAGGAGTCCTCCTGGCTTGGCTTATTTGTTTTCATATTAGCAGAACAAGTGTGACAGTAACAGGAACAACTGTTCCAGTTAGACTGCCGTAAGACTCAGAGATGGATGATGCATTTTATTATTTACTCCAGTCCTGTGTTTTTATTCCTAAAATATCATTAATGTTAACTATGATCTGCCTACTACCTCTAATTTGTCCTTGGTGATGGGAATGTTATAATGTGCAAGTGCTCAAACTATTAGTTTAATATTGCAGACAGGTTTTGCAGACAACTAAGGCAGAATGTGTGCAGACTTATG
This sequence comes from Aptenodytes forsteri, assembly GCF_000699145.1. Taxonomy (NCBI): domain Eukaryota; kingdom Metazoa; phylum Chordata; class Aves; order Sphenisciformes; family Spheniscidae; genus Aptenodytes; species Aptenodytes forsteri. The sequence goes on along the minus strand of NW_008794543.1, from coordinate 4,019,588 downwards.
CAAATATTTCATTTCAGAGCACGTAAAAAAAAAATCTGTGGCAGCTAATTTTATAAAAATTGTAGTTTAAGTTGCATGAAGCTTCTCTCTGACTAGGAAAGGTATTGGTAGATATTTTACCACCTGACCTCCTGCGTGACAAAAGCTGTATGCTGTTACTATAGCTCCATATGGATTATTGCTAATTGGTGAAAAAAACCCAGCTGTAAAACTGTGGTTCTGTCTCATGGAAGCAAAACATCTACAAGGAAAGCAGGCACATGATGTTCTGAATTTCCAGTTAGCCTCACCTGTGCTAACATTAAAGAAAATCCTGAAAAGGACAGTCCTAGAGATTTCTAAATTTTTAATGAAAAGTGGCATATGCTCGTCTTAACTAGGTTTCAGATTAATAGGATTGCAGTTTATCACACAAAGTTATTTCCATGCTGTTAAAACCTGAGACTTCAATACCCTCCAGCAGAAAATACTAAGACCCGGAGGAGAAATCAATGTAACATTCATTTGACTTAATCTTATGTAGTTTTGTCACCAGAGCCCCAAGACCTTCACAATTGTAACATTTTTCTAATGTGATGGGACATTTTGTCCTCTTCCACAGACCACCTGGATGACTGGTAGGTCTTTGTGCAGAGTTAGGAATTAGCTATTGCCTTCGCACTACTGATCCTAATAACGAGGTTCAAACAGTAATGGACCATGTTTTTAAATTCGGAAGTCTAAGTGGAACTTTACGGGACTAAATTTAGTGCCCTGGGTCTCTAGTTCCAATACCACTGAAAGGTAAAACATAATTTTTGTAACTTGAGAATTTAGAGCTCATTTTAGGTGCAACCACTTGGTTTTATTTGTAGAAAAATCCCATAATTAACTATAAAGCCCAACATGGTTGCATATCTTTCCCTTCACACTTAAAAGAACATAGTGAACGGTTAATCGTACAGCCTCACTGATAAGTAGGTTTTTCATTAAAGCCTTGTCAATGGGCATGATAAGAGAGCAAAACAACACCCAGAAAATTCCTTGACTGTATTTAGAAAGTGCATAACAAAAAAAAAAAAAAAAAAAAAAATAAAAGTTCTCCAAACTGACCCTGAAAATACAAGCTAATTCTTAATGCGCCTATTTGACAAGTACTGCCTGACTGTTCTGGCAGACTTACAGAATGCTTACAAATGAAAAGGGGGGTGGGGCTGGCAAGAGAGCTCAATAATTAGCATTTTTAGTCTCTCAGATGCAAAGGACAGCATAGACTTGCAAACAGCATTACTATGGTATCTCTAGTGCAAAACAAGATGCGGGAAGAGAAACGGGAAACATAGAAGATACATCCTCTACAAACCTTGTTAAGGAAATAAATAGATGACAGTTTATGAAAATCAAGTCAATCTTCTTTCTTTCATGAATGTTCACTTCACCTATTAAGCCCTCGGCCCCCATGTTCCCCAAGACCCTCTGACATTAAAATTTAGTAGTTGTGCATTTAAGGAAACGGTTACAGTATAGCATTTTCCCTAACCCATGCTCCAGGCACCTATATTAGTAGCTGAATGACATCTATTTTTATACAGTGCAGCCAAATTGCTCTAACCTGAGCGCAGGCTGACTTACAGATCTTACTGGTCTTTGCAAATACAGTACTGGAACCCTTCCAGGGTCCCATATTTTCTGCATGACATTGATCATTTGATGTTGCTTCAAGGACAGAATAAATGTTCAGTGGCAGGCTTGGGCTGGGTATACCTCTGCCTGGCTTCTGCATGTAGGAGTGCTTTTTGGCTCCTGCACCCAAATTTTGCCCTACAGCATCATAGGCACAATCTTGTATTCCAACAGCTTGTGCACAAGACATAATTGGGAGTAAAACACAGTTCTATACAGACCTAATCTTAGTATCAGATTTTGATCTCATAGAGGTGACTATTTTTCCCAGATTTTATTATGTGCTAGGATAAAGGGAAACCAGAGTTAAACCTAAGTTAATTTTTGTTGTTGTAAGAACTCCTTCATTGTTTCTAATAACAAAAAAATATTTCCAGCGATGAGTAACTGTCACTGAATATGATCCTGGCCCTTTCAAGGCATAAAACTATTTCACAGATATACACTATTTAAACCCTGTTGAATGTAGTATACCCTCTAATGCAAACATTAAACCAAAGACTTAATACCTTTCTTATGCAATAATAACTTATCAGAAAAGCTATTAGAATAACTGCTGTTGAACTTCTGCTCTCAACATGTAGAAGATAAATTTTCACATTATTAAAACAAAGACCTATCAGTGTAATCGCTTTAGAGCCTTTATGTTGAGGCCATAAATTTGTGACTGCAGTATTATATAGAAATAGAACATTATATAGAGACTGATAGTTTATGTGCATTATGATTTGCTAGATATATATAATTAATAACATGTTATGCACACATACTATCACTGTCTATACAGTAGATATACTCTTATTGAGATAAATATTAGAAATAGAAATGGTCTTATAACTATTTGAAAGCTAGCACTCTTTGTCCTAAAGACTGATTATATAGTGTCAGACTAGACAGTAATAAGAAATGACATAATGATGGTAAGATGAAAATGAAAAATAGTGAAAGAGAGTACTAAAAGTCATTTTGGTGTTTTATTGGCACAATTGCTGAAAGTGTGAGTATTTTTTAAAAGGCTGTAGAGTATGAAAAAAAAATCCACAAAATGACAAATGTATGAACACAAAATAACTGAATATAATTTGGAAATTCTTCATAACATATATGTCTTGTGGGCCTTCTTTCTAGAAAATGAAAACACTCTTGTAGATTTTGCAATTATGGCATCAAAATGTATTCAAAGATGACCTCCAGCATTCTTAGCATTGTAACATATGCACAGGTCAATACATTCATAATTAGAAAAGTGTAAAATTGCTCAAATGAAGAGTGTCTGATTAGTGATTGTAGTCTCCCACACAAAATCCAATAAAAAAAGTTGCGTATGAACAAGAGATAAGTGAACTAGCTTAGTGGCTTCATTATGGAGGATATAGCTTTGGCTACGCTGAAGCGGAAAGTGTCATCTTAAAAGATGCTCAGTACCAGAAAACTTCAATATTGAGATACTGCACTTGTTAAACATTTTTTACATCTGGACAAAGATATTCTACAGTCTCTATGTGATGTCACAGAGAAAATTTACTAACACTTATTACAACTGCAGAAACGATACCACTAACACTAGGAAGGAAGACATCAGAATCAGGACTTCGCTGGAGTTTTCCAACCATCCAAGTCCAAAATTGTTCAGCCTGCTTAAGAGCCACGAAACACACATTCTTTCAGTAAATCCCCCAAAGAGCTCCATTCAATGTTCTTAAATTTTGCCTAGTATGTTTTAAAGGATGGGACTCGCCACAAAAAGAATTGGTAGCAATCACTTGTTTTCGGAACAGTCATGATGCCGTTGCTAAACCCCCTTGCACAGAGCCTTGCAGCCCTTGCACTAAAACGCTGCTTACAAAACAGGGGGAAACATTCATTTCTCCACTACACATCTCTCACCTCCCAGGACAGCACCTCCAAAATATGTGGCCCTCAGGCAGGATGCACCGGTGGGGAAAAGATGATTCTAACAATAGATATCAGAAATACAATCAGACCTGATGAAATTAAAATACCTAACTTGCATTACCAACCTCCTAATCCAATTTTCTTTTTAACAAACATTAGAATTCTGATAGAGACCAATGTTTATATGTAAGTTTTTTAAAATACCTTGTTTAAGAACAGCATCTCTTTGAAAACTTCAGTCTAATGTTTCAGGTGGTTTGTTTGTTTTTAAAGAAACAGTTTGCTCTAGAGAACATAATTTTTAACTACTTTGATTCCTTTGCTAAGTGTCTCTTTAGAATACAGTACTGGGGATTGACTGTCTTCTATCCTTGGAGACCCAGAGTAAGAGCTGGGAACCAGCTTCTCATTATACAGCAAAAGTAAGACGACATTTCACACGGGAAAAAAAATGAAACTGCAAAGGGAGAAATAAACAGAAGCTGGTAGAAAATTATATCATCCTTACAATACATTATTCGGGTCTAGAAAAAAATGATCATAGAATCATAGAATCATTAAGGTTGGAAAAGACCTCTAAGATCATCGAGTCCAACAGCCGACTCATTTTACAGAAAATTTAGACATTTCTCTCATAACCTATACCAGGCTGCGTAAGAAAGGGCAAACTGTTATTATTTTATAAATGATATATTATATGCAATAATATATATTCTATTATTTATATATTTATTATATTGACATATTATTATTTTACTATACTTATTATGTATATATTATCTTTTTTGTTTGAAACGGAAGGCATTTCCTAAAAACCTGCATTACCTTTTTTTTCTCCTCACGTTCTTGCATATATAAATAGAAGTGATCAGCTTTCAAGTAACTAATGCCCTTGTAAATGTGAGAAGAGAAACATATAAGAAGCAAAAATAAGCTTTTAAAAAAATCTTTATGTTTTCTACTTTTCATAAGCCAACAAATTAAGGAAGTAAAAAAAATAAATTTGTAGAGGGATAGTAAAGAGCCTCACAATATAAGCATGTAAGATCTCAGTTATTTCTGAGAAGCTTTTTGATTTTTTCTAAATAAAAACCAAACCCCAATTTTTAAAAATTATCCTTTGCATATATTGTCCTATGAAACTATAAATTACTTTCCAGAAAATATTTTTAAGTAACTTTAATTTTGAAGGTCAAGATGCTTATGAAAATATCCTGTGTACAAAAAATATGTTTCATATTAAAAGAATATTACTATAGCGACAATTCAAGTTGTTATGGTAACTGGGTCTGTAAAAAGGGTAAATGAGCTTAGAAAATGTTTAGGTGTTTTTCCCTGCAGAATTTTTATATAAAACAATTCAGAGGATAAAGTACGGAACAAAAGAACTACAAAGAGTTAGATGGAGTCATCGTTATTGTTCTGAAATATAAACATCTATTATGTTTACACTCTTTATATGTTAATGGATATATAACATTTGTATACTCTCAAAGAAAAGGGAGAACAAGCTCAGTGAGACATCCTATTAGCCGGTTTCCCATTTCATTCAAATTTTAAAATTTGCCAAAAAAAAAAAAGGGGGAAGAAAAAAAATCAGTCACATTCAGGCACTTTGAATAGTGATTTGATTAACAGCGTTATTTAGGGCTCACCAGAATTAGCAACTTGGTTGAATCATATTGTTCTGCAAGCTAAATGTAGCTGTTGCGTACACACAGGAGACAAGCGTAGATGTCTGGGAGGAAGGGAGTTAACACCTGCCTGATGCAATTGTGGTTTCACAGACTCGCTGCCTGTGTTTGCCTGCACAGAGCCCAGGGGTGGAACCGTACCTGTAGGGGCTCCCAGTAAAGGGTGGAAGTGGGCGCTAGCAGGCTCTAGCGGGATGAGAGGGGGAAGTCGTGGTCGTCTTGACCATGCAGGCAGGAGGCTCAGAGAAGTAATACGCCTTCCCAAGTAGCTTTGTCCTTTGTCATTGCCTCAACAAAGAGAGCACGGCTGGAAGACAACACATTGGTGCTTTTGAGTCACTGACTGCTTCCTGGTCCTAGCCAGATCTCTTGTGCTGCTGACAAGTGTGAAACAGGCCTTAATAGTGCCGAATACATAGCGCTCTGGCAAAACCAGCAACTCTATTCCTTACTCTGTTGGTTCTCAGCAATGGTTCGATTGAGTTTTCAAGCTTCCCAGGAAATAATTTCCATGCTGAGAGCCAATCTGCCAAATACCAGGTGAAAATAAAACATACTTATGAAACTGCAGGAATAAAACCTCCTGTGAGTGTCCAAAAAAACATGAGAAAAGGAAAGAGAAATAGTAGAAATACCTAGAATAGTATACTTCTGTTTTACATACTGGAGATATTCAACTGATGGTCACTGATTTTGACCTCAGATCATACCTGATTCTGACTAAAATTATGATGAAACCAATCTGGGGGACTTTCAGTGTGGGGGAAGTTAATCAAAAGAGGGAAGCACAATAGAATGTTTTGCTAAAGATATGTATTATGCTTTTTTCTCTGTTATTTTGTTATTCTATTGACGTTTTAAAAAAAAAAAAAGTTTTCTAATTTCATTTCTAACTCAAACATCCTGTAGAAACAAGGAATCACTTTTAATTGTTGGACTACGGGTGAGATCCAGGATATTTTCATATAGGTAATTTATATAGGAAAAAATAGCTACTTCAGAAAACAGAGTTTTTCGATCATTAAGAGTCCAAAAACTGGGCCTGAGTTGTATCTGCAAATCTGGAGAAAGATATAAACATGTATTCTGGCACCTTATCCAAATTTAAAGCAACTATGGATTGAATGCACTCCTTATGAAAACCCAGGACCTTAGCTCAATGAAGAAGTATCTCCATTTGGAACTAAATAGAGAATACCATGAGATCACAGAGCTTATTAAATACTTCTCTGTAATTAGTACACTTTTCAAAGTATCACTTAGTAAGGTCTATAAAATATGCCTCAAACAACACTAGACGCTCCCACTGGCAGGTCATCAGGAAACAGAAAAAGCTCTTTCAGTTTGGGGAACGTATCGGAATAACAGACAGTAAACATATAATTTCTGGACACACAAAGAGGGGGTTTAATAAACACAGAGATTCCAGTGTTGATGCATCTACAATGAGTGCTGCCAGTGGGAAGTAATCTGAACCGCATCACTCAAAATACTTGAGTCATTTAGAACCAAAAAAACAAACAAACAAAAAAATAGCGTACTGCAAGTTTTTTACAAAACAAGTTACAAGTTTTGTATGAACAAATGACAACTAAAAAAAAAAAAATCTACCACAGTATGTCTTTTCCATCTCTCCTATTCATGATTCTATGCAGCTGCTATCTGAAGTGTTTAAACAGTAAACTTTATTTAAATGTTAAAAAGTAAAATAATTCTGTGGTGTGTAAAACTCATTTTAGAGAAGAGTGGAAAGTGTCATATAATCTCAGCTACTGTGGGTTTCACTGTACATGGCAAGAAATATTGCTATTTATAAAACCTGGAGTAATACTTCACAATTAAAAACATAACTAATTAATTTTACTTTTATGCTTGTGAAGTGTTTGCAGGTAGGAATGTCTGCAGATACAGAAGCTTATCACTCTATTTATAGCCTTCTGTAAATTAGAATAGTCCCAGAAAGCAAATATCTGTTATTACTATATTTGTCTTTTGAAAAATTGAGTAGAATATTTGGAGAGCAGTAAGAACACCATTAATGCGTGGAAAAATAAGTGCATTCTGCATTTATTGATCTAAATTTTCTCTATTTTAATACCAGAATATCCCTGCAGATAAACTTGCCATATACGTAGAATTTACTAGAACAGTTTCAGACATGAAACAATTCGCAGCTGGTCCAGAATGGCATGGTTAATGCCCTTACAACATCATTCTCTTTTCCAAGATGTCTGTATCGATTATTCCTTTACTGGGGTGAAGCTGCCCCAGTGCAGATGATGCTTTTAAGACCATTTGTCGTAATCCAAGACTCATTCACCTCTGTGGAAAACATTTGGGTATCTGGTAAAGAGTCTTAAAATAAAAAAGGTAAGTTATGAGAGTACGAGGCTGTGGAGCGGCATATATTCTCTTGTGTGATACAGAAACTGCAAGTATTTTGTCTAGGAAGAATCGTGGCAATAGTCTTTACAGTACAGCTTCCTACATAAGCAGAAACATGAAATTAAATGCAGGGCTTTTCTTGGACACATATTCATTCCTTTTTTTTTGGTCATTTATTCACCAAATTCAATAAAAATTCTACCAAAAAAGGCATATGGAATGAGATCCTAAACTAGCAATTCAAGTATTAACATTATTTTTCTATTAGTAAAAATGGTAAATTATACTTCTGTAAATTTTTATTCATTACTTTCTGAAAATGTTCTTCACATTGTATATTTTAATCTCCCATCCACTAGGCCATTGTAATCTGTTCTGTAAGTTGCATTTTTCACTGATTAAAATTCAATATATTTGAATCTAATCACTGTTATGACATAGCTCTCCTGATACAATTATATTTATTTGTGAATAAAGCGAAGTCCCTGTCTACGTGTGTATCAAAAGCTTCCTATTTAAAGAAAAAAAGAAGTTGGATCTAAGTAAGATTATATTTCACTTTCTTCAGCCAATGAAATAATCTATGAACTAGTCCACTATGCGCTGCAGCTAAATATGCAGATTATTTAGAATCTCTATTATTCCCTTCCTGGTCTATTTTTATGTTTCCACAGAGTACTTCGGCTCAAAAATGCAAATATATGCAGTGCTATTTTACTGTTCTGAAACCTCTGTTTTTATATTCCAAGCTCGCTGGAACTTTTTCAGGAACCTTCATTATCTTAGACATTTTGAGAATATTTTGAAAGCTTGAATAAATTGCCTAACCACCAAACGCCTAGGGCAGCGAGGCAGTGTCTGAAGACTTACTGAATTGAGTGACTCTTAAATTAGACATTTGCATGGTTATTTTTAATTAATCACCATATAAAATGTAATTAGAATGCACCACTTATCATTTGAATAGCAGTTGGCAATTTTTTATTTTGTAAATTCTTCTTACAGCACACAGTTCAGGAGGAGAGAGGGAATCCCAGAGGCTGATGTCAGGAATAATCAGGGGTGATTTAGTTGGCTGTTGCTCGGGATATAACGTGTAGTTTATTTCACTCTCTATTGGTCAGGATTTTTTAACTTAGACATATACAACTGTCCATGCTCATCATCTCTCCTCATAGTTTTGGAGCAGTATGTGCTCGATAAAGAAATCGCTGTAAGACTTGCACAGAACCTCATTCTCGGGTGCTGTGTGGTTACTCTGTGATGCTGACTTTAAAGGCAGTGGGACATGGCACAGGTGCAGGGCCCCCACTGGCTTCAATGAACATGCGTTTGTGCTGGTATGAATGAAAATTCCTACTGCTGCTTTAAAGTGGATTGAAGAACACATGAGAAGAGCTGTAAGGCAGGTAGCATCCCTAGAGGAACACCAGGAAGCCAATTTCTTCCTGTCTGGATGCAGCCAGCTCTTAGCTGGGATTCAAAGGTACAGAACCTTCCTAACAAACAGAGGAGTCACTATCAAAAGCTGCTGCACACCCCCAGCATCTCCGACGACTGCAGTTCTCACTGCCACGGTGCCCAGAGCTGGTAAGGACATTCAGAATCATAGAGATGCGCTTTCAAAGACCACACAGAGAACAGTAACTGTGCTTGCTTGGACAAGCCCGTTCCCTACAGTTATAATAGATGGTAGGCAGGTCCTACAGCAAACTGAGTGTCTGGACTCATTAACATCAGTTCCTGATGACATGTCTCAAAAAGGCATTTCGTATTTGTTCTGGAACTGGTCAGTGTTTGGAATAAAGCAGACTAATTTCTGACAGACTGTGTTCCTGTCCTGACTACCTCTGTAGACATACAGATAAGGCAAGGCTTTACATTTACAGGCTCAGTCTTAAGCTCTGGTCAAGACAGATGACCGCCACAAAGCAAAGTGAAAAATGTCATGGGGTTCTGCTTTCTTTCAGCTAAGTAGCCAAATCTGTTAAAGGTGTCTCAGGTGCTAATTTTTTAAATTGATCATCTTTCCAGAAGAACAATTACAGCAAATGAACTCAAATTAAAAAAGCAGGATAAGCTGATAGCATCCCCTTGCACTGAGGACATTCCCTGTGAATCACACAGCAGCATATGGACTGCATTCTTCACGCCATGCATCACCAGACTGTGCACAGCACTCAGGAGGGTGCTCCTGAAATTTCATTTGCAATAGAAAGAACTTTATCTTTAGAAAAGATTTGAAAAATCACCTGGTTTGAGGATGAGTTAATTGCTACATTGCATTTGAACACTGGCCAAATTCTAGAAATAAGCTGAAAAGGCTTTCTGGAAGCATTTTTAAACCCAACTCTCACTTTTCCTTAAGAAAAAGGCTGTGAGACTGTGAGAAGTGTAGGGAGGGGAAGAAAAAAAAAAAGTCTGGTTCTGCTGTTCTTCACTGACCCGAGGAATATAGAACTATCTTTTGGGTTTGACCCGAGGAATATAGAACTATTACTCTTTTGGGTTTATACCACTCCTGCCTAAGCTTTAGTAGCCTGATTTAAAATAAGATTTCAGCATATGAAGCATGACTTCAGCAAAGGATGGCCACTTAAGTTAGAATTTATAGTTCTGAAAATCCCTGCTCATCTACTTCAACACACTTAAAACACTTCAAATTGTCATTGTTGCCTCCACCTCTTTATCCTAATAGTTTCTGAAGTGCTGAAAGTTTTTCTTCAGTGTATTTCCACAAACACCTCAGTACTGACAGAGCTGAGCAGACAGACCATACAATCTCTCACCTGAACATAATATCATGTAAGAAACTGGCATTTTTTTTTTTAGTTGTTTTTCTGTGATTCTTACTGCTTGAAAGTGTTCATAGAATGCCTTCAGAATAAAGCTACACATGAAGTCACACTAGTGGCCTCTTAATTCTTCTAAACATTGTGTGGGAAAATACTATCAACTCCTTTTATGTATTAACTCAGTTGTTAGAAAGACCATATAAAAAGAGAACATATAAAACTATGAAAAAAAAAGAAAAAAAAAAACCCTTACCTACAAAGGGAAGCACCAGGGGCCAAGGCTATTTATACGTTTTCATGAAACATTAACTGGGTAAGATATGCCAAATACTACAGACTAGACTTCTCAAGGTAATCAGCTTCCATTGACATCACAGAAGTGCAACTACTGGGTTGTTTGGTCCCCCCCTCCCCTTTTCCCTTTTTTTAAAATGTTTCTTTTTAAAGGAGAACTGTCAACAAATCTCTCCACACCAGAGTTCCAAAGCAGACAAAATTAAAACTTTGAGCCTCTGGTAGGTAGATCACCCATGCTCTGGAGAGGGAATGGATTTAAAATACATCTCTACACTGAACAGTTCCTATCAGGTTTTGGATTCCACTCAGGAGATCAATCACTTAAAAGCAAGGCACTAGCAATATTTTGAAGCGACACATAACTCCCTTTTTTGAATTAGCCTTAGTGCTTTAAAAATGTTTTGTTACACTCACAACCATACAAATTAAAAATTAAATCCCTCCATAACAATATCCACCTAAATCAAATAGAATAAAGCAGTAGTGCGTCCCTGAAAACGTCTTACTTCTAATCACCCTTTAGCAGGATTTTCCCCAGGACACCCACCTACGTAAAGAAGCACACCCCAAGCAGAAGAGAACAACTAATGCCTCACCCAAAGGTTGCTGTCAGGAAACGTGCTGTCTGATCCTGCACCCTTCCAGCAGGTGATTGTTTCAGACTAATATTTTCCTCTTCCTTTTTTCTGCCCAGTGGGGCATGTTTTCCAATTTTTTCCTTGCAAACACTCCTCAGCTTTTCCCAAGCTGGGCATTAGAGAGTACAGCATAGATATTATTCTAATGAAAATGTCATTTTTTTACTACCTCAGTAGCTGGTAATAAAACCTGTTTCCCTATTGAGACCTTTTCAACATACTATTTGTTTTAAACTGCCTATATGCTTGTAAACAGCTTAGATTGCTGTAAATTGATCCACCTGACATCCTTCTTTCTGGTGTGGATAGTCAGGATAAAGAGGAGGCCAGGTTAATTACAAAGAAGATGTGTTAATTAGGTAATTAACACATCACACTTCTCTGCAGCAGGTAGAAAGCAGGAGGAGGACGACTGGGGAATTGGGTGAAGTTATAGTAGAGATTGGTTTATGAAGCCCAGAGAGCAGGGACTAGCTTTGATGAGACACCACAGCTGTGTGTAATGCACTCTGTCAAAACCTAAATCTCCAGTAAACAGCATGAATTAGTTCAGACGTTCTTCTTCTTCTTGTGAACACAAGGAGTATAAGCCGTACTAACTTAATCAGGGGTTTGCCTAAATTTCTACAAACCTGGATGAGCCTGGTCCCTTCTTGAACTGTGTAGCAGAAGACCTCACTGGGGTCTACATAGAACAAAGTGCTACTTGAAATCCTCACTACCTCTTACAGTAGGCAGGAATGTAGGAAAGGTATTATCCTTAAAAAAGTTCAGTTAATCACACCCAGAGAGATGGATGCTATTGTTCGTATCAAAGAGCTCTAGTTTATGCTTTTTTTGCTTTTATTACAGTTTAGTAATGTATCTCATATATCATGTTTTGTCTCTGAGTACAAAATCAGTTTGGACCCAACGTACTTGTAAGAAGTAAGAAGACACCTTTTGCCCGATGATCAGTTTGACCCATACCTGCCAAACAATCCATGAGCTTCTGCAGTTTCAAGTTCACACTCCCTAAACCAACCAAGATACCAGGACAGATCTAACTGGCACAAAAAATGAGGTTTACATGGAATTAAGGCTTTTAGGGCGCTTGTTGGAACTGGCACATAAGTTTTAATTTCACGTCTTTCTTTTTCAGGCAAAGAAGACAGCAACGATTTGCAGAACTCTGCTGTGTAATTCCAAATATCTGTAATCTATCCACTGACTGAATTTATTAATGCCATGTAACCTCTGAAATGCATAGTGCTGTCTGTCACTCATACTTACTGCTGTCAAGATATGTACAATCACTTTCAGGCAGTGTTATGAGGGTCTCAGCTGTCTTACAAGGCATGTTATACTTCTGTTCAGAAACACTGACCTTTCCTGAAATAGGGAGGGGAAACAAAACCTGTATATTAAAATTCCCTTTCTAAAATGCATGGTTTGCCTTTTTGGTAATTCTTCCACCCTTTCCTTGCCAGTCTTCCGTGTAAGTGACTTGAGATTCAACACACTGTTTTTTCCCTAGTTTAGGAGTGACTTGGATTATCAATTTCAAGATGACAACTTTGTGTCATAGCCCTAGGAAAAAAAATCCATCATAGATTGGCATTGTGTCATTTTGTTAAAGCAATAGTGATTTCAGGGATTTTCTTCTCCAGTCTTACTTTGAGTCTTTATATGTCTGTAATTTCTCAGTTCCTCTAACATCAGCATCTATTACAGGGACTGAAATTCCCAGTTACTCATAAAAATTTCTGTAAGCACTGAAACATGTTTCCCTGCTGTTATCCTATAAATTAGCAATGTTAAATTCAACTCTGTCTGATTCTACAACTCTGTCTAATCATTGCTTTGTTACCTTCAATCTTTTTTCACTGTTAGGTTGTTACGGTAGAACCAAATGATTAAGATCACGCTTATCTGCAAACTATGTAATCTCATGCCCACTAAACCACATTCTCAGTTTATTGCTCCATTCAGAGCTTTACTTAAGAAACCAGTACTAGGGCAGAATTTGGGAGGTCTCAGCACAAGCCTGACCCTGTCAGAATGATGCCTTACCTGTAAAATAAATTTCTGAAATCTGAAGTTTTTTTCATTTCTATGTGCAGTGTCATACTTCTCAAACTTTTGTAGCATATGTTTATAGTTGGTCTCTTTTGTTTGACTTAAATAAAAATGTTAGGTACGTCTAGTGTATCAAAAACCACTGTTAGTTTCTTTAAGTAGCTTACTCTTCATCTGTGCACATTTTTTGAAGATACACTGTAGTTTATGTTTTTTCTTCCCTATTTCTTCAATTTTAGCTCCGGTGGATATTTTTTTCCTATTCTCTTCTTTCACTCAAGTTATTTTCTTTAGGGTCTTCATACTGCTATTTCTGTGTCATGTTCAGGAATCACTGTTTATCATCTTCTTTATTTCAGCAAAGTAGTTCCAATGCCTCTGTAAAACTTAACACGGATTTATACAGAGCTCCTTTTCAGATATCAAACCTTGGAAGCTAAAGGTATCAGAGATTCAGTTTTCTATTTCACACCTCTAAGCAAGGTCATTGTTCTAGACCTATAGACAACTAAAATAAAGTTATTGCTATTACTAGATTGATAGGATGTAAATTTGTGGTTGTGATTTTAAAAAGTATATGTATTTGCACCCTAACTTCCCTACACAGGCATATTGAATGGTAAACTCAGCAACAGGATTAATTATCCTTCCATTTTGGACTTGATGAGTATTACCTTTATTTAGCTGTTTAAAATTTACATCTACTTTTCTAGTTTCATGTCTAGTTTATTTCTAGTTTTCATGATCATACTTTTTCCTGGATAAAAACTATGGCTCATCTTTGAGACTGTTTAGCAGCTCCAGCAAAAATTAAATCCACAGATTATTCACAGCCCCGTTACTATCTGAATGCCTACTTAGTGCAAAGAAACAGCAAGCTACTACTTACTGTTTGCTTTACAGTTTTTAGATTTGACTATCTAACTACATGATAGTGTTTGTTAGCCTAATTTTGTTTTCAGTGTCTTCGCTATTGATGATACAGACAACATATGGATTTGGAAGTAAAGCCTCCAAGCTCTCTCAATTGAGTAACACTCAGTTAATTACACTAGATAAAGAACAGTTGCTTTATGTAAATTATGCCAAAAAAATCCCAGTATTGTGATTGTATATATTGCAAATATTAATTAAGCTACATGCATGGTAAGTATTCATACAGCAAGAGACAATGCGTCATTTGTTAATCCAAATGATTACGAACACCAAATATTTCAATAGAAACCCGGCAAAAAAGCAACAGAAGAAAGCTGAAAGGAGGTGAGAAGAAGAAGCAGCAGCAGAAAGGAAAAACTGCAAAGGACAGAAAAGAGGTCATATGAGAGCAGAAATAAGTGGAAGCAATCAAGGAATGGCATTTTGTAAAAGATCCCAGGTGAAACAGAATTGGTCTGAGTTGTCATATCTAGCTGACAATCTTTTCTCTGTAATAAGTACTGTACCAATTTTTTTCTACATTTACTGATTAGTAGAGGCTCAAAATTCTTCCAAAGAATAAATGAGTTTTAAAAATGAGATACAGTCTTAACTGTAGGCTTTATGAAGTAGATGGGAATAGCTGAATCCACATCCAACCTCAGGAGACACATATTAACTAGAGAAAATATGAGAACTATCTGAAATGGAGAGCAGTTTGCAAGAACAGAAAGCAAGTCAAAGAAGCTAGGGAAAACTGGTATCAGTGCTGTTCAGTGCTTTTAAGAATTGGCTTTCAAACTGGGTTTTCAGTTTCTTTTAGAATCGTCTTTAAAGTTTTGTTTATAACTGGCAGAAAGACAGACTACCTTTAAAATAGTATTGAACCATTTTCTTACTCACTTTTTACTAAAGCAGCATTGACATCATGAGATCCGACATGAATAAATTCTAGACTTCACAATGGTTAGCTGATATTTTCTATATTTACACAGAGACTCAGGTTCTTTTGGAAGATTCTTTTGCAACAATTTTTGCAACATTTTTTGCAGAGATTCATTCCCCTCTAAAATGGAAGGATTTCACATTTCTTACAATAAGGTCATTTGTGTGACTAAGTTCCAATTCAGGTGTTCAAGCAAAAAAGCTTGAACCATATAATCTCACTGTAAATGTATACATGTTTTTATTTGTAATTTTACATAAGGTAAACAAAGAATGGAAGAAAGCAAATAGTACCATTCTCATTTTGCAGGGAAAACCACTGAAGCACGATCTAGGTTCAAGCCCTCCAGATATTTATCCCTTATTAGTCAGAGGTTTTCCCAGTAAATGAAGACCAAAGTATGTTCATGGTAAGTGAGAGAGTTTTGGCACCTTGCTATGGGAACTGTCCCAGTGCATTAATTAAAAAGAACCTCTCTTCTCCACATGTCCTTTTCGTGTTTTGATTTGTTTTTCTAAATAGGCAGGGACCTAGTACTGTGAAGTAAACATAACATAGACTGACCAAAAAAAAAGGCAGTGACAAAGGAGTTGTTCAAAGTATGTCGCGCTTCAGCTGCACAGCCATTTCAAAACTTCTTTTAAAAGCAAATTGGCCACCTGACTCCTTTCACATGCTATTAGTGTCACAGACAGCTATCAGAAGCCCAAGTAAAAGGTATGAGGTGCAGGTATGCAATGACTGGTTATTGAAACTTTGATGGCACTGTGTATTGGTTGCTGCAGGATCTTTAAAAACCTAGAATTATAAACTATAGTTTCTGTAAACTGGTATTGCCCGTAGTTAAAAGAAATAGTTTTTGAAGTGATACAATGGGCACAATCCTGCTTTCACTTAATTCAGAGGTGCTTCCTCTCCTGTACCATCGTTCCACCATACACTGCTGTGAAACATGATAAAAACCTAGAAAAAGCTGAGCCATGAACGTGCTGTGAAATATGTCCTTTAAGCTGTGATGCCTGAGACTTTTTTGCCCCACATCTCAAGCGTGTCTCTGTTAGGCAAAGCTGGTGATCCTGTGCAGAACGTTCCCTTCTGTGCTTCAAACTCAACACTTGCAAATAGGTCTGCTTTTTGACAGTTCAGTGATGCTAACGTTTCTGCTTTCTCTAGCCTCATTGAACAGAGATGACATAATGGATTTTGTTCAGGCTTGTACAAATGATCGTGCACACACTGGACGTGAATGCCATGTCCTGGATTTTGAGAGGTTTGTTTAGCTTGTCTCAGCACGTTTGTGATGTACGTTTTCTGCAATAAACTGGCATTGGTTGGATCACCATAAAATAGTGAAAAATAAGCCCTTGTTGCTGCTTCTGTGGAAAAGCATGCCATTTGACAAGTATTTGAAATTTGGCTTAATAAAAGTCTTTAATGGGACATGTAATTGCCAACCTAAGAATAGCAGAAACCCAAGTTAACTGCTGGTGTAATCTGTATTGACTTCTTAACAGGTAGATTTATAGACAGTTTCCACTACCATCCAGTGAAAAGGTGTAATAGTGCACTAATCATCAACTGACATTTCAGTTCTACCTAAGGATATAATTTTGTCATGATAAAACTGCAGGGGAATTACAGAAATGGCCATAAATCAGTGTCTAATATCTTGTATATTAGGAAAGTGGTACGTAAACTCAGAACATTCTAACAAAGAAGCACTTACTTTTCACTCAAATATGTATGTTCTTCTAAGGTAGTTTTCATAGTTTTCCCCATTGTTTTACTTATTTGTAACTAAAAAAAAAAAAAAGAAAAGGAAGATTCAATAAGTATGCTTGAAGAGTGATACAGACAGACCAAACAAAACTTTCAAAGCCACCAGGGAGATGGTAGCTCAAAACCATCATTCACAGCAACATGAATTCTGTATATAAATCACATAAAACCACCTGGAAAAAAATTATAAATCAATGTATAAATGATAATTATTCTTTTGATGAGATGCTGTTTGGTATACAATATTACACTAATGTCATCTAATACAAAAGCAAATATTTGTGGTGGACTCTAGGTTTTTTTAGTATAATGAATGGCTGCTTTGGATCTGGATACTTAAAGCCATTCAGGACCTCTGTCAGTGCTGTCATTGGCTATCACGCAGATCCCCAGTTTAGTTCGGGATGGTAGTAATTTAGGAACTCTGATTTTTAGAGTTTCCATTTTTGTTTTGACTGCTGAAAGAATTCCAAGACTGAGATTTCAAAAAACAAATATAAATAAATCAAGCCGTTCCTTCTTCCATTTAGAGAGTGTATAAAACGTTTATCTCTTGGGAAGAGTATGAAAGGATATGTGAAGCTAGGAAAAAAACCTCGATGATTAGTTATTTCCCATAGGTTTCCAACAGTATTTTGCAAAACTGGGAAGAACCATTCCCCCAGGACTCTTTGCTGTCCTAGTCAGTCATGTTTAATTCTCCAAATTTGTGCTAATTTTAATTCCTTCGATGAATACTGAAATGTATGTTTTCAGAGAATGAGAAAAGCTATTTGGAAGTATTAATGGCTAGGCAGTGAGTTAAGAAAGATATAATTAAAATATTCAGCTTTTTGGTATTAACAGAGATGGATGTTTTAAAAATTTGTGCCAAATAGTTGTGATAATGGAAATATATTTGTGTTTGGTATTAGTATGTTAATATATCAGAAGTAATTTTCACTCTATTAACAGAAATTGTAATAACAGTGAAGATCTTTTAGCCGCTCCTCTGTTCTGGAATCATCTATTTTCTAACAGTAAACTAAATGTCTGTATTAGAAAACTAATGTAGCTGAATTTAGATTTTGTAACAGATTTTAGTGCTTCATGATTGTTTTCTTCTCCTCAAGGTATGCATTGCATCTGTCTGCTACTGAGCGCAACACTAAGCACTGGGTTAACACATGAGATTTCTCAAAGGCATCTTGAAACTTTGCCTTCCAAAATGAAGTCTTCCTAACAGGATTTCTGATCCTAGCGTAAGTGACCAGCCTTCCCAAGAAGACGTGAAAAATTTCAACCTTAGCGATACAATGCTTAAACTAGGTGGGAGTGAATACAGAGGAAAAGATCGAGTTTGGGCACCATCAGGACTATCTGCACTGGACGGGTGGTATGTGTGCGGGCTTGTCTCAGGCTCCTGGTCCCCTGGGTGCCCCCACTGACAGTGGGGTCACACTTCGAGACTGCTTTCTCACAGCAAGCAGAATACCATAAGGCAGAGGGGGAGTCACTCGTGTGCCACCACCAGGAGGAGCTGGGACACAGCTGAGAGGTCACCTGCACCAGAGAGCCTGTAGGTTGGGAGTGGTTTTTTCTCCTGCTCATAGGTGGCTAACTTGGGCTAAGAGAGTCTCTTCCTCTGCTCAAAACCCTGAAATCGGATGCTTAAGTCAGGTTTCAGTGTTAGAGAAGGAATTTAGAAAAATCACCTGTATTCCAAAAACCAAGAGCCTTTAGGAACTAAGCTTCCCTTATCCTGTGCTCTCTCTCTCTCAAAGATGCTCTTGGATGGGGGGGGATACCTGTGTTTACATGTATATCCATCCAGCTTTGCTGGCAGATTGGAGTGGAAATATGGAGCTGGGGCTTGAGCTCAGGCCCTAACCTGACATTAACTGTGTCCTAACATAAGCTGGACCTGGATTTACATATAGAAGGGTTGCCTTCAGCTGGTCTTCATAGTACACATATGTAAAAGAAATAAAGACACAATCCTGTACAAGACATACTGACTAGCAGTATTACAGCAGATGATGAAAGGAGTTGGTTCAGTTGTGAGTGCTCCCAGTGGCTGCTTCTGAATTTCTTCCAGAAAAGCATTATATAGTCTCCTGTATCCTTGCTTGAACTTAATGTTGTCTCTGCCTTGAAGGATTTACTGACCTCTGCAGTTTATTCCATTTGCAATGATTCTGCAGCTTGTGGTGACATGAACCCTGTCAGCTTCCGAGACACACGTTTGGTAGGGAGTCAGCCTGCTTATTGCAAAGGTTTTGCTAGCAGAGATTTATTTTTTTCCCCTCTGTTTTGCTGATTGTTTTATTCTAGCATAGGATAGATGATTCAGGGATTGCTCTTGAAGACAGTGAATTCAGTAGATCTGTTCTTATGATCTGTTTGAGCTCTGCCTGGGTTCTGGTCAGCTGTGGTTTCCATAGCTGAACTGGTAGTAAGTTTTCACTTATATGACCTGCTCTTCACTGTTCTGTTTTAAAGGGCTGCTTGTAATGTTGTGGGAATATCTAACTGTGAAACCTCTTTTCTTTTCTTTTCTTTTCTTTTCTTTTCTTTTCTTCTTTTCTTTTCTTTTCTTTTCTTTTCAAATCTAAATGACATTTCACTCTATTTCTTTTTTTCTGTCAGAAGTAGATACACTTCAGCTTAGTCAAAGAACTGGTCTCAGGTCCCCCATAGAATTGATGGCAGAGTTGCTAGATTTTTACATAGTTAATACTTCATAGAAAAGTGATTTTTTCAAACAGGAGACATCTGGTATAGTCTATAAAGTTGTGGACTCCTGAGTAATGCATAGAGACTGACTGACAATGAGCTGACTTGTCTAAGTTAGTTTTCCTAGCATCCTTAAGAAGGAGTTTAAAGACTATAGTTTGAACATCACTACATAGGACATTTCCCTTAATTTGATTCAATAAATAGAGTAGAATGCCATGTTAAAAGGACAAATGATAGAGTGGAAGGCAGGATTTTATGCTCTTCCGTTATTTTCAGATCTGCTAGAAGAGTGATGAAAATGACTTTTCTGTAATAATTCAAGCATAACATAAAAACAAGACTTCACATTTTGATACAAAGACACAAGTATGAACACCATTTTATAAATAAATGGTTTACTGTATTTCTTACAGTGTTACATTAAAATAATCTGAACATGAGCACTATTTGTTACGTACTGGACATGTGGACTGGCAATATAGTTATTGTAGGATATCCCCCTTAGTTGTTTTTTATCTCATTATTTGATATATGAAAACAAAGAATTGCTTGGCAAGATATCCCTATTATCTCTGAAAATCACACAAAAATGAATGAAGAGTATAAAAAAAGTCTGAATTTTATTTCATGAGTCTAATTACGTGCTTAGCTTACTCTGTGAATGAGGGAGGATTTGTGACAAAAAAAACCCACTGTCATTTAAGAGCAAAATGTAATTATTTGAGAAAAAATGTTCCCAATTCTAGAGAGAATTTGCTGTCTGATTTTTTCAACGTATTTAATATAATCACAGAGATGCTTCCTTCCCTCAAAAGGCTTTCATCAAATATATTATATAACAGAACTACAGGGATGTACATGTTTCCGAATAAATTCGAAGATAGAGACAATATCAAGACAGCTTTAATAGCAGTCCCATTTTTGATAGTTATCAGAGTAAAATGAGCAATTTCAACATTTTGCTTTCATGACCCAGTGATGATTACCCAAATGTAGTTCTCAGCTATCAAAATTGAAGCATGTTAACTGCACAGATTTAATTTTATACAAATACCTCATCCACTTTATGTGAAAATCTTTCACTATCTTTTAAAAATCCTATTTGTTTAAAATTCATCTTAAAGTATAGACACAGTCCTCATTTTCAAAGTAAAATTAAGGACTTCAAAGTGTTGTTAACCTGTAACACTCATAGCAAGGGCCATAACTGGAGAGACTGCAATAATTATATAATCATCAGAATCAGCTTAGTGAGAAATCACAGATAATGTATTCACTCTATTTCAGTTTTTAGAAATCTTTCATGAATGATGTGCAAAGACTCTCATTTTATACATGTTTATTATTTTAATTACTCATGAGAGTTTCTGAATGATCCAAGCATGCTGAAGTTAGTTGGAGGCTTTCTACTGATATAATTTAACTATGGATATATTTATGTAACTTGGCTTGTGCCTGAATATTAAGTTCATAGTTTACCTGAGCTATTATTACAGAAAAGCAGAACTTGATTTTGGCTCTGGTGCTAATTACTTTCAGTAGTTCTTCCTCAGTCTTATGGTCAAGGTTACTGACGCTACACAAGAGAGAGGGAAAGAGAGATTTGAGAGATGAGGTTGATCATATGAGTTATTAACATTTTCTCTCCTAGAAATAATGTCTCCCAACATCTGAAATGATATACATGCTGTACTATGTATGAATCTTACATTCATACTCTGGGCTTTTCAAATCTGAATATTTTAGTGGACAGTGAATTTCTAATTTTTGAGCCAGCAAGTGGAAGAAGACAGATGACTACAGGTACAAACAGGGAATTTTGGCTGTTTGAAGGTTAAAAAAAAAGTTTTCACAACAATGGAAAAATAAAGAAAGGGAAAGAGAAACTGCTTTTTCAGGATTAGGATTGTAGAGACTTGGAAAGAAAGTAACAATAAGAAAAAAATTTATTGCCACTGCTGTGCTGTGCTGCACTGCATGTTAGAGACAACATTCAACTCAGCCAGGCAACATTAGAAAAGTGTCAAGCCCAAATATCTTAAAACTGAGATTTTTTTTTTTAATTGCACTAGGTTGCTTATATTGGATTTCTTTACATTTTGTGCCTTTCTCTTAGCAGTATCTGAAACCAAAGGAAAATGTCAGTTTTCTATGCAGTCTTCCCCCAGGAGTTTAAACATATTTCAGAATTAGAAACTATTGTTTCAATTTAGGAAAGTTACTGAGGAATTCTTCCAAGTTTTGATTATGTGTTGGCCCTGGAAATAATGGAAATACCTGCTAAAATGTTCATGGGTTTCTAAACTGAAGGTCCACCCTGAAACATGACTGTAGAAAAGCACTGGCACTGTAACTCCTGGGTAGTGTCACATCACTACCTTTTAAGGAGAGACTACTATTAAATCCAACTATATTCTAAAAATGGTAGACACTGTAAGTATGCTGTAAATTGCAGATAACTGCTGATGGTTCTCTTTTAGGAAACATCTGAAAGACACCTTGCCACAGAAATTGTTATCTATGTTTTTCAAAAGGACAACATCTAACACGTGGAATTTGCAAGGGTAACAAAAACCAAAGAAATTTCACTGGTGTGTGGTTTTTAAGTTACATTTTCCATCAAGTAATTTTTTGCCTTCTGAATGTATTTATGAGATTATGGTTTTAAAACAGATCATGTGGAGGAAGATTTTTAGTCTTCTTCATGTAGCATAGCATCATATGCCACAGGTTTTTTGCAGCAATACAAGATCAATAGCAGAGTTAAGCGCTATTGTATTAGAATTTGACCCTTTATCTGTTGCTCAGTGGATTTAATGTAGAATTACTGAAAATCAATAGGCATGGAGAATAATTTTATTTTATTTTTACAACCACCGTGAGTGATGATGAGTAGATTTTTATGAGCAAAAGAAGCAGCAGTCTACAGAGAGACCTTGTTCTCTCCTGACTAACTCACAGTGCTTGCTATCAAGTGTCAGTTCTTTAATCTTAGTAAGTGACAATTTTTGGAAGATACTTCGCCTTAAGATAATATTACCTAACCAACAAAAAGCATGAGGCCATTCAGTCACGACTGGCTAATAAAAGACAATGCTCAGAATAAATTTTCAGACATATCCAAAACATCCCATGTACTCACCACGTCCTGGCTATACTAAATTTACCTGTATTTTTCATGACCTGTATAATGTCAATAAAAACAATGTGTTTATTTTAATGTCACACTGAAAAATGGAGTTTGAAATTATGTAAGTAGATATATATTATTAGGATTAATTCTAAAGAAATTAAGGATCGTTGTGTAATCTATGGAGAGTTACAGACTCAATATTTTATTCCAGAATTCCTTGTCTGTCTTAAAATAATCACAAATGGCCGTGAAGGAGCTGATGATAAAACATATTTGTGGTAACACTGCTTCTCACATGATGGATTACTGAGGCTTTGAAATTGACAGAGACTCATGAATTTGTGGTGTAAAAAGGAACAGCCATATATTTTTACACACTGGAATTGAAGTTTTAAACCTAAACTACAAGATACTCTTAACTAAATCATCAGCCCACATTCCATGAATCTTCTGTGAGAAAAGGAGAGCAACTCACACCTCTTCACAAAGACCTCAGCTAAGCAAACCACATGTAGCCTTTCCTTGGGGAGAGACCAGTTAGGCAAGTGATTCCACTGCCTTTCCAAGCTCTGCAAAAAATGTACTAGAAATTTGGTTTTCAGCCCCCGAATATTTGGCTGCATATGCCAAACTTTTAACACTGCAGTATAACAAAACTTATTTGAATTAATCTTAGATTGTTATTATAGCAAATGACCCCATGCCAGGTCAATGCAAATAAGAAAAAGCTTGGCTGGTCTTAACATAGAAAACTATAAAATATGTCAAATGGATGTCTCTCAAGTGTGTGATAAAAATGCATCTTCACTGCCTCCAGCAGTATTGTATCTGACCTCAGAGCATTAGAGAAGAGAGACCATATTGAATGCTTTCATTTCCACATAAAATGCTGATCATGATAGTTCAGACATGCCAGATGGCAGTAGTAGTGATAAATGGTGTTGATGCCTCAAGAGAAATGAGCTAGTGAAGTTATATTATGTTCAGTTGGGATTTTAAACATGTAATATAGTTAAAACTGTTATTCTCCCGCAAAATCATACACCTCATATTTCAGTGCCATGTCATGTATGGGGAAAAAAATTCCTGTCATCATGTGCTACTATGAAAAGCAGATTTTCCATGTCACAACAAAACATCCCTCCACACAGTATATATAACAGCTAGTGAAGTTATATTATGTTCAGTTGGGATTTTAAACATGTAATATAGTTAAAACTGTTATTCTCCCGCAAAATCATACACCTCATATTTCAGTGCCATGTCATGTATGGGGAAAAAAATTCCTGTCATCATGTGCTACTATGAAAAGCAGATTTTCCATGTCACAACAAAACATCCCTCCACACAGTATATATAACATTTTTTAATGTATATATATGTATATATGAAATGATGAACCATCTGTACAGGAAAATCCAAATGTTATTTCATTCCTGTCATCATGTGCTACTATGAAAAGCAGATTTTCCATGTCACAACAAAACATCCCTCCACACAGTATATATAACATTTTTTTTAATGTATATATATGTATATATGAAATGATGAACCATCTGTACAGGAAAATCCAACAATGTTATTTCACCTTTATTCCTTATGTAGGTATAGCAATATATATCTGGAAACAGGGAAATAATAACACAATGCTAGATTAGATAAAACTTACCTCACATTTGTAACCCGTCCTTCCTTCCTTTCTAAAATTAGTTAGGATTTCTGAGCAAAAGGCCATCAGATATAATAGGAGGTACAAGGCCGTCTTTAATTCTGAGCTTGATCTGGCTAACAGTTTAACTGCAACTCAGAGACGTTTTAAGAAATTTTACTGATCCAGACATAATTTGTATCTTTTCCAAAGAGGCAACTCTACGAGATTTTCCTTTTCAGCATCTGAGGATTCTAGAGGTAGAAGGTAGATGCTCTGTACCCTGTAAGCAGAAGTCAGTCTGTTCCCACAAAACCTAAGGACTCAGAAGGCTGGAGGTAAATTGCGAAAACATCCTGTCCCCGAGTTGTATTCCTAGGACTTTGATCACTTTACTAGTAATATGTCTGCATTCATTCCTTTTTACCAGATTGTCTTCCACTAGTGGCATTCTCTTGATCTTCTGCCATACAAGGAAGCACCAGAGAAAAGAAAGGAATTTAAAAACTGCAGAGTTGTTAGGAGAGTTATTTTTCAGTTGTTCGTTTTAGAGTAATGGTCAGGAAACCCCTTTTCCTGAAAATCACCTTTTCCTTTTGTTCACATCTGCAGCTACCCTTTCTTTTTTTGTGTCTGGGTCAAGAATGTGCTACAAAAGCATACGATAAATTTGTTCTTGGAGAGGAGGCGGAGTGCTTATAAGGGAGATTTTTATATCCAGGTCAATGAGGACTAACTGCACCTTACTAGAAATTAGAGTATTGTTGATGGAAAGGAGAAACTACACCCAGCAATTATATAGTGTTAATAATACCATACGTACTCGCTATACACACTAAAGAAGAAAGAAAATAAGGGGATGTTACAACCTGTATTGTCTGTAAATCCTTGAAGAACAGAGGTGCAACAGGAACCCTGATTTGTCATACCTTTTGTGTATATTACTCAAACTCTTTGTCCTTTGGCAACTTGGAATTTAATTTCCTTTGTCTAACTTTTCTTATTTAATTTTATTAATTAGAAGGCAGCCAAATTTAGAAGAAGAAATATTACAGAGGTATATAAGAAACAAGACAGTGGAAAAGTCTATCACACAAAGATTAATTTGTCCAATTTCAAAATGTATATTGCAATATTTTATAGCTGACAGGTGATCATGGGCAGATGGTCATTACAATTTATCACAGCAGGAAGCTGTTAAAATGACAATATAGGCAGGTATAAAATTATACGAAGGAGAATTTATAGAAGATAATTTTGAAACTCTAGCAACTTGTCCTTTTAAAGTTTCAATCACCAAAAGAACATAATCCAAAATCTAATTATAATTTTAAAAGACAGAGTTGGAAAAAAAATAGCCTGTTGAGGGGGAAAAAAAATTATGCAGGCAAATTTCCATCGTTACTTCCTCCTATTCATCAAAATTTATGCTTTGCTACACAGGAATTGTGTAAAAGTGTTTTGCCTCACCTTCTTCGTTTTGAATGTATTGACTGATATTCCAAGAAACAGAGAATGGGTGTCCAGTCCCAATTTATGCCTTTGAAAATCTATCCCTCTCTCCACTTTTGCAACCCTATCATTTATAAACAGCAGCCACATGTTATTTTTAAGTGGAAAAGGAATGTTCTTTGGCACTGATCAACCTTGAGTGAAGTTTTATAGCAGTCTTATAAATTTCTCAATAGCAGGGTTTATAATGAAATTGCTTGAAGTACTCTGACTCTAGTCTGCTAGCTGGCACACTAGACACTGCTGAATGGATCCTTGTTATAAACTAACAAAAGGAGCTTGAAATTTTTCTTCCCTATTGCTGCTAGCACTGCTTGTTGCTTTTACAATTCTACAGTCAAAGGTCCATAACTTTGGATATTACGGGCTTTTCTTTAGGCTTTCCTGTGCTCCATTTGGTCAGTGGAATCCATTACAAGACTAGGACCTTAAGATCATAAGCTCTTGGAGGCAGGATTGTATTCTACTGTAGGGTGCAATGTCTATCACAGAGGAACCATCGATCAAATGCGCTCTATAGATGCTGTTGTAATAGAAATACTAACAGATGATTAAAGTGAGGTATCCATTTTACACTTTATGATATGCAGAGTGAGCAGGGGTATTAAGATCTTTCTGAGATCTTCTTCTAGGTTTTTTTTTCCCTGCCTTGCAGTTTAATAGTGAAATACTAAAAGGAGGGAAAACCTAGAACAAATATTCTAACCTTCCCTTTAGTTTTTTGGCAGAATTTTTAAATTATCTTCAAGATCTGCAATTTTGAAGCTAAACCAACCATTTAGGCAGGTGATACTGGGTCTCAGCAAACCAATATGTAATAAGCAAACACTCTTTTAAATTATTTGTTTATGCTTTAGCATTCACACAAAATCCATATAATCAGCACAGAGGCCCTTCCAATCCTCACTGAAATCGAACTGAGATAAACAGAGCGATGACTACTGGCCATGTTATAAAACATTTCCTTAAGTTCAAGCATATCTTAGTCTCTATCTCTGGTTATGAAAAGGACTAGTCTCACAGCAAAGCACAGCTCACTACTAAGAAAGCTACAATCCAATTGTATTTAGCTGAGCTTTCAAATTAGCCTGCTAGAGGAGACCGTTTTATTCTTTGTATGCAGAAATACAGAACATAACCTTTCCAATTTAAAAAAAAACCACTTGCCTCAAGAGCATACAGTTTTAAGTTAAAAATATTAATAACTTACATGCACCTTAAATCAAACCTTTTTTTTACACATATATTGGTATTTCTTTGCATTTCTACTCAGGTGCAGCCAGTGAGTACTGCTGAGATTCATACTAACCAGCACCTCTGACAAAAAACACATGAGAGACAAGACAGGAATTCATGTGGATCCCTGTGGAAATATCCAGCCAGGTGGGAACACTAAGCCAGGTAAGGGAAGTTGGGCTGGAGTTGAAAAGAGAAGCGAGTCTATCTGTGTTTAAGATAGATTCCAGATCACAGACACATTTTAAATTCCTGTTTCTTGAATATTTTCACTGAATCCTTCTAAAAGCATAATTTAGTTCCTGGAACCCAGAATGTCATCATGATGTTTAACACTGACTGGGTGAAATTTATTTGAGTACAGATCTGGAGAAACTTCTCTAATACCTTATAATAAGCACCCTATTGAGAAAATAAATGAAATCTCTGCATTACTCTCCACTTCACAGGGAAAAAATCTGGTTTTTGCTGAAGCCAATGGCAAACCTTTTTTCTTTCTATGAAGCAAGTACCTCACCATTGAGATAAAATAGAGTGACTTTGCAAACCCTTAAGCAAGGATTAAGTAAATTTAGAGTCCTTTATCATCTTTGCACAATGGATGGATTTAGCTTTTTTCCCCTCTATTTTCCGAAAACCCCATGTTTCTCACACTAATAATGACATATAGTAGGAGTATAAATGTTTTTAAAATTTTTAATTGCTGAGCAAGGTTGAAATGCATCTTTTCTCTTTTTTTTGTTGTTTCATTATTGTACAGAGCAGAGGAAACTTTCAAAAATAATTTAAACTCAGTTGTTAAACATTAATATAAGAATGTGTCTTTAAAAAGTGAACATTTTGTCACTCATTTTATCATTTACATACTCGCAAAGTCTAATTATAAATATGCAATGAAACATAAAATGCCGTGTGAAATAAGCAAGAGAAATTGATTTCATGTATTTTTAATATCTCTCACCCACCACTGTTCTGGTTCCACAAAATATAAAAAGGAAAACATTTTCAACTTTATTCATCCAATTATAATGTATTGCAAAAGCATAATTACTGTTCAGAAACATCCAATTTTGTCTACATGAAATTGAATGTTACTTATAACAATATAGACTTGTAGCCATGTAGGAGGTCTTGGCTTATTCATGCGTTGTTAGGAACAATAGGTTTTTTAATTGACTACCTAGGACTATAGTCATGCTATAAAGGCATTGAAAATCATGGATATCTAGTCCAGAGGCAGAAGATACCTGGATGCATATTCATGAACTTAAATAAAATTCCTGTTAGAGTCTATTGTTTTATTAATACTATCTGCTTATATTTAAAGTACTTCTGAGAACATCAAGCGCTATTATCTGAGAAAGGTGATTGAGTAGTTTTTTATGTCCAGAATGTTCATGCATGACTGTCACATCCATATGTATAAGTTTAATACATTTCCTCCTGTCATTTTCATACATTATTGAACTGAACAAAATTCAGTAAAACACAGACTCCATAGTTCACTTGTCAATATCAACTATAGTTTGCACAGGCTTTTTCAGCTAATCCACCTGCATGTAGTCTTTCTTTGCATTTCTTGAGTCAACTTACTGCATGTCAGTTTACCTGAATAGGCCAAAAAGTCTAAACATGAAAAACATGAAATTCACAGGTGTTTGTAAATTTGGTGACTATTGCTCACAAGACCTAATGGCCTGAATTAAATCCTGCTGCATCTGTGCATTCCCATCTGCTCAGTGCAGTACTACCTTTCCTTTCTACCTCTTCAACCCCCATGAGAAAGCATTTTCTGGTCCTACTGTCTTAAATAAGGAAGGAAAACGAGGGATCATGGAGCGCAGAACTAAGTAGGTTAATGAGTAAACTGAACAGCAAAGAATCCCCCCAAAAGTCTCATGTCTGTTCTCTTAGAAGACACATGGTGGCCCCAAGCTGAATCATCTTTCTTAGTGCAGTGCTACTATCAGAAAGCGTGTGCAAATCTCAAAAGCCAGAATCAGGCTACCAGGACTGAAACATGGAAAACACATCAAGGACTCCAGCTGCTTAAACATTTATTTTCAAAAATCTGGTTTCGTGTCACTGAATAACTTTGCTGTTTGATTAAAGATGACATAAAAAAAATGCCAAGAAGCAAACTCTGAGTACCAAAAGCAGTTTTTCCATGTAGTCACACTAGAAAATGACAGTATTTACATACAATCACTTTAGGAGTTCAGAGAAGGCTAACAACAATCCAACTGTGTGGTCCCACACAGTATTGTACATTGATCAGCCTCTCCTTTGAAGATACGGTGTATCTTGCAAAATTACATTGAGATGTGGAGAAACAAGAAGGGAAAATGCCTACTCACCCTTATATCCTACACCCTTATACTTTTTGAAAAAAATGAAACACAAACCGTAAGCCACTATGAGCAACTGATAATTTTTTTTTAATGACATGGTATAAAAGTATAATAGACAGCAACATATGTTTTAATATATTTAATATGAAATGTAAAAAACCCAAAATCTGTAGGGCTGGGCTTTTTTTTTTTTTTTGATAGCTTCACTGGTTAGTTAGCCTGTTTTCTCCCGCTGCCTTTTGTGCAGAAAAGATATGCCTGCACTGATTGCTTGGGGGTTTAATGTTTCCAGCTTAGCAAAGAGAAATGTGGTTGTGAGCCCCACTGCAGGTATTTAAATGCCCGATCGAAACATTCAACAATAGATGTAATTAAGCAGGCTCTAATTTTACATATGTGATTCAACATAAAGAGAGGAGCTCCATTACTTAAGTGTTTACGTCATTCCTTGGAGAAATGACCTTAATTTATTGTAATTTCCAGTTGGAAGATTGCCAAATTGGTTTTGAACTTAAGTAGCCATGTGGGTGCACAGCCATTTACTGCCAGATTACATGAAGTACACTGATTACTTCCAATTATAAAAGACTTATTTTTCTTAATAAATAAGTTTACCTTTATTACTAAATAGATACTAGAGTTAAACTTTTCTAACTGTTATTAGAATCACCTTGAATTTCCAGTTGGAAGATTGCCAAATTGGTTTTGAACTTAAGTAGCCCTGTGGGTGCACAGCCATTTACTGCCAGATTACATGAAGTACACTGATTACTTCCAATTATAAAAGACTTATTTTTCTTAATAAATAAGTTTACCTTTATTACTAAATAGATACTAGAGTTAAACTTTTCTAACTGTTATTAGAATCACCTTGTGTTCTGGCAGTTCTCTTCCACCAAATAGTTAATCAAAATATCTTTACAAATGGAAATACAAGTTACATAGCATATATGTAAAGGCATAATTTTGTGTATCACATGAACTTAGCCAAAAGATAAATAGAGGTTTCGGTGACTGAGCTGAATTTGACACAGGTCAACTAGATTTATGCAACTATTCTTAAGAGAAATTTTGCAAAATGTTTAATAGCAGTATGTTAACAAAAATTAGGTTTTATAACTCATGTGACCATAATGAACACAGTCCAACTGCCACTCCAAACCATCAGCCACTGTTTCCCAGTTCAAATTTTCATTAAAATTTTCCAACTTCAGTAGAACCTCCTGGTTACAGACAGCTATTGTATGAGAACAAGCTATTCTACACAAGGAAAAAGCCAAAAAAAGTTTAAAATCACAGTGAACAAGGAACAGTGGTTCAAAATAAGAGCTCTACTTCAGGCTGAAGCCAGTGGATTATTTCACAAAATACAAAAATGAAAACAAAATAAAAATACTAATGGAGAATCTCAGCAAGGTAGGTCCACATACTGAGAAAATAGCAAGTGTGCTCAGATCAAGGACATTTTAAGGCCACAATCACTAATCATAAGTCTTAGGAATGCCTTATGATGTCAAATTTGGGAGCTTTAACAAGTCAGTTAATGTCATATATAATGCCTCACAAATAAACTTAATCAAAGTGCAAAATGTATTTCTATTCTCTTCACATTACCTCCTCTTCTCAAAAATAGCAAGTGTGCTCAGATCAAGGACTTTTTAAGGCCAAAATCACTAATCATAAGTCTTAGGAATGCCTTATGATGTCAAATTTGGGAGCTTTAACAAGTCAGTTAATGTCATATATAATGCCTCACAAATAAACTTAATCAAAGTGCAAAATGTATTTCTATTCTCTTCACATTACCTCCTCTTCTCATTTCTCTGGAAAGTTTTACGGGTGATCACCATTCTTTTGCTGGAAGATGACTGGGCTACATACATTTGAGACCTGATGAAAAACTCTTAATTTTTCACCTGCATTTCCCTGTGAAAGAACTTTCACTGTCAGCAAATATCTTCACTTTTCACTTTGTTACACTGGTCTCAGGGTTTTCAGACTACACCCGCTTGATCCATCCTACAGAGATTGTACAGTAAACACTTTTTAGGAGCACCTGATAAAACACAATATTGGTCAGGTTCCCCATGAAGAGTTTGTTCCAGAGAGAGCCCCAAAACAATGAAGAATTCTGTACTGGAGGAAGTGAGGGGTGAGTGGGGGGGGGTGCACGTGTGTGTCTGTGTGTTTATAGGGAAGAAGCCTTTTCCCAGGGAATTTTAATTGGATACATTTCCTTCTTTCCTTTCTTTCCATTTCTTTATTAAAATATGGACTTGCCAGTGTCTCATATATTTTTCAAAATGAACAGGGCTAGGAAATTAGAAATCCAGAGGCAATGCCTGGAAAGGGATCTTCAACATTCAGATAGGATTCCTGCTCAAATCGGAGCATTTGTCATGCTTATTGTGGTGATATCATAATCTGTGCACAAAATAACAAAATCTCATTCAGGGATGAGTGCAGTACACTCCTACTGAACTAAATGTAGTTCAAAGCCAGATTAAACTTCCCTTGTGGCCTGAATGTCTATTATGTTTCTTGTCACTTCTCCGTGTTCTGATATAAAATGCCTACAAGAAATTCATATTTGTCACGAATAATCACATCCTTATCCATCACTGGAGCAAACTGAAACTAGTACAACCCCAGATTAAAGCCGTATGGGTTCTTTCCTTGTGTATACAAAAGGAAAGATTAAATGCTCATTAGGATTGTTTCCTTCTTCCACTGATAATGTGATTTATTTATGTTTTACCGTGTTACCAGAAGTGTCTGCGCTGAAAGAGTTATTTTCCTTTCTGAAAAAATCTGATGTCTGAATAACATTCTTTACTTGTTTAGTACTTTAGAAATATTACACTGTTTAATAAGTTTTATGAAAACTGAATACAGTCAAATAACTTGATTGTCAGCAATTAATTTAGGATCTAAAATGTACTGAAAACTTGTATGAAAACTCCAGGATCTCCAGTGCTCCCTCTCCATCTGTAAACTTCATCCTCCATCCTTCTTTCCAGTACTGAAACCTGACTTTTTTCATAATTTCCAGGCCTCAGTATGTAGGCAGCATCATCCTTTATAGCTCAAATTTTAATGCAAGGCATCATGAGATAATCCAGTCTTACCTGAAAGCAAATGAAAAAATAAATACATTTCACTCAGCTCTACCTGAATGCTTCAAATAAAAGAGTGTTTGAGACAACCAGAAAGCAAGAAAAGGGAAAGGCAGCCTTTCTGAAGGTTTTCTTTCCAGCGAGAGGAAAGAAAAATGGAGAGAGAAACTTGTGTGTGCGTTGTGTACAGAGCTGAAAAAGAAGAGTAAGAAGTCAGAAGCTGTTTGGAAGATTTTTCTCAGACACTCTGGGGAAAACTTCAAAAAATCCTGCAGAAAAAAAGGCTTACATTTCTACTGAAAAAACCCCCACCCCAAAAACCCAAGCCAAAAAATAAACTCCAACCTCCCCAGCACCTGAAGTTTAACAGGACAGTAGAAACACTGTAGGACTGCTGAAATATTGAAGAAAGTTTTTACTTAGAGGACAAGTGAAATAGAAGGCTTACTGAAAGCTTGAGAGGAAAAGGATATTTTAGGACTGAGCCCAGTCAAGAAATAAATTCTCCAAAGGAAATGAACCCAGGGAAGAAATGCCTAAGAATGGAGATCTGAGCTGTGGTATATCAACCAGGAAATTATGTCAGCCAAATGTATAAATTTAACCATTGCCGTAAGAAACATCATACCCAGAAGCAGCCTGTGACCTCCTCATTCCTCATGTTCTTTTCAAGCCAGCTGTGGGTGCAAAGACATACAGCCTCAATACTGATCCTAAGGCATTCCCTAACCTGTTACTATTAGCCATCTAGGTAGAGGCCATTCGTATTCATAACTTGAATTCTGCCAGAAAGGATAGTCACAATCTAACCTAAAATATTCCTTGTCCATACTGAAAGGATTTGACGAATGTTTGCAAATGCTTCAAGCACTGTTTTATTGTAAGATTAAATGCCTCTTATTTGGATGCTTACTCTTTTTGGGAGTCATATCTGCTCACACTTAACAAAATTATTCCTGTCAAGGCCAAGAGCTCCATTTTCTGCTGGACTTGTTTGATCTCATCAGCACCTCCTAAGCAAGCTGCATTTCTTTGTGTTTTCACATGCTCCAAAAACTCATTTTCAAAATTACTTCCTTATACATAACTATTCCTTAGGATTTCTGAATCACTTACAGTAATTGACATTTTAGGAATAAAAGTATTCGCCTATTAAAGAGGCATTTATTAGCACCCTATGTGGTAGTAAACAATTATAAAATCCACCATAATGTAACATCATAAAGGGTCCAGAACACTCTCTGTAAGTGGTGCTGTCTCAGGGATTTAAAAAAAACGGTGTCTCCAAAACCCACAAAAACACTCCTTCTAATCCGTGGGTCTTGGCTTTGGCCTGAAGTTAAATGCAAATGGAATTACCTCTTAACAAGAAAGAAAAGCACAAGAAAAAAGAAAAAAAGCTCTTATAGGTAAAACATAACAAGGAAGAAAAAAAGAAAAATTATTTCATTTCACAAGGTTGTCATTTGTTCCTGAAACGTATATATATGTATACAGAGTACACAGATGGGTGGGGGGGGAAAAAAAAAAAAAATCCATCCTTCTTTGAAACAAAAATCTCAGGAACAACTGTTGTTGCTGTGCTTAGAGCCCATTTCTCATTTCTCATCTCTCATCTATAGAGAGAACTGGTTCCACGTACTTATTGGAATAGCCTTTACCTCACTCCTGCTCAAACAAGAGAACAGCGGTAAGGCCGTGACCCTCGGACCCTTGCCCATGCCCTGTTTAATGCTTTGAAATCTCTTAGAGATCCAGCTTAGAGCAGTGCCTACCTGCCACAAACTACCGCATCCCTTTTTGCGAGTGTTGGGCTGGAGTTAGATCAGTGCTTTGGAAACTCTGCCAAGAAGTCTCTGGAGTGGAAATTTTGACGAATAAAGAACTGTTATTGTTCTTGAACCACTATTTTCATCAATATTCATTTCATCATGACAGGCAGCACATCTTTACTATTGAGGAGACTTCAGGGTTGAATCATACTTAGAAGTTTGGAATTAACAGTAATTATGGCAGAAATGATTACCTTTTAACTAGAATCTCATGAGAAACACACAATTTGAATCTGTACTTCACCCATTTAAAAAGCTTCAGAGTATTTGGAATCAACATTTCAGTTTGAGGGCATCTTTATTTTAGCTACAAGTTTGCATACATATATATAATAAAGATGAGTACAATTATAATTAGAATCAGATAAAAACCTCTGTGTTGTTCTGATAATTCTAATGGCCAGGGTCTATGGATGTTATTGAACATTGAAAATATGAACAATAACAAACGTTGTGGCCCTACAGTAGTCTGGGAACCTTTCTAAAAGTCTGTAGACACGCACAAAATGATTGATCCTTTCTCAAAGGTGTCCTTGAGTACAGAATGTAGCAAACAGGAAAAGTGGATATGTTATGTCATCTGAATGCATTATACACAATGCTGAAGTGATAAAAAATCCTTGGATTGCAGCAAATTACAACATTGTGCTAAAGCAAACCCGGGTCTAACAAGAAAGGCTACAGCTACATGCCTTTTCAAATCTAAACATTTAATTGACCTTACTGTATTTTCCCCATTAGCCTAGCAACAAGCTCTCTTACTGGATGTGTACTACCTGACACAACCTTTGGTGTGGCTCTAAATTTCTTATTCTTCATTTAAAGTAAGTATTTCCCATAAACTACACATCAAAACTCTCCAAGGATGGACACTTAGAGCAGAATAGGTGAGTATTTGTTATAATAATTTGTTGTCCTGATGAATTTTGATCGTGTAAGAAGTTAATTTCCATTTGGTGCAAGAGGTGTAAATATTCCGTATAACCTGGAAGGGTTTCAATACCGAATCCAATCTGTTATAGGAGAACCAGAGCAGAGCAGAGCAGAAATATTGCGAGGCCAGTGTCATCCAGAAGATATAGCTTTCTAGAAGGTAGCATACCTAAAAACTGCTGAAGCACATGGTACTTAAAAGGAATGAAAAGTGCGTGCAGTTTCCTGTATTCCAAATTCTATCATTTGATGAAATATTGTACAGGAATTTTTAATGTCCTGTAGTACTATTAGCAGGATTTTCTAATTATCAGAAGACCTTAAATCTATCTCTGGACAGGATAAACATTCTTTTTCTATGAACAAGTTCACGTTTAATTAGTTTATTGCATGTGTTCACTTTATTTTTCTGTATAATTAATCCTGTACTTATTTTTTTTCATATCAGCACATTTGAGTGTTAAGCTACTATTTATAATGAGTCTGAATTATGTCTTGATTTGGTTCCTTCCATTTCTATGTGCACTCCATATGAAAAAATAATATTATGGTAATTTCAATTTTTGTTCTAATTTCTGGCACAACTCCAAAATAACAATCTATAAAACACTAAATGAATTACACATTTTGAACTTAGGTAAATGATACTAAGGAAATACAATTATGTACACTAAGTGTCCATTTGCTCACATAAAAAACCCATTACATCATTCGTCACTACTGGAAATGCCTCTTCCAGAGAAAAATCCTGCCCTTGCTTGAAGCCAGTGGTAGATTTCAGTATGTGCAGAATTAGCAGTTTCTGAGAGGCAGTTTTCCTGCCTCCTGCGCAAGAGTGATGCTGAAGGTCGTGTTCGAAATTTCTTAGCACAGTTGTGTACTCACTTGGATTCAGTAGGTAAATCCTCTACAAAGCTAATAGAACAAGACTTAGCATTTTGCATTGACAAATTCAGTGTGAGTTTTTCCAATTCACCTTCTACAAAATACTTCCGTTCTAATTCAGAAGTTGGTCTGACAGTATGTTACCAATGTTTCTATATATTTTCTTTTTTTTTTTTTTAAAGACAGTATGGCAAGCATGTTAAAAGGGATGAACAGGAATTCTGTGGTGTGGTCAGGTAGAAGAGAGAGACAAGAGGCTCAGATATACTGAGCCAGATCTCAGAACGTGTATTTATTTCCTACGTTTTGTGCTGTTTGCAACAACATGCAAAAATACTTACTGGGTGTTTTCCTGGCTCAACTGAAGTCAATGAAAGTTTTGCCCTCAAATATGCTGGAATCAGAATCCTTATTCATCGCATTATTATTCCAGATCTTACACTCGGCACAAAGCAGACATTTAAAATAACATCACCAAACTTCATACCAGAATCTGATGACTTCATGAACACTAGACAGTTGTGATCCGTGTTTCTGCTCTGGCTTCTGCAGCTTCAGCTTCAACCACATTGACTTTCAGAGTGTGAAGATCCTTCAGTTGCCTTTGTTTATTCTGTATGTGGCAAACCCCAAGGTTCTCAAAGTTTAATCTAAAATCTGAATTCAATAGCCTTTACAGTTCCTTAATTTTCTCGGAAGCATAATTATTAATATTAGACATAAATTTATAGGGAGCTGCCATCTAAGAACTATCATGTATATTTATGTGAATTTATTTTCTTGCTCACACCAAATACAAGATAACCACCAGTTATTCTTAATGCCACATTTACAAAACCTCTCTTGCACACTGCCAGTGAAGCCTGTTGTTAAGTCAGCCTGTTGTACACCAGTGATCAGTTCCTTCTGTCATTCTGAAACACTATTTCAATGTTGAAAGCAGATAATTTGAATTTATAAATGGTGAAATCTCTGAGATTTGAATAGGCTTAGTTCTGCTCTTCCCAGATGTCTTCTTTACTGGCTTAGAAAGAGAGTTTTTGTGATTCTGAATCATTAATCACAGTCTTGTTCAAAGTAGACCTACTATTTTGGGGGAGTACAATAACACTCTGACTGACATACTAATAGATGGTTTTACATGTTGGCTCCATTGTCCACTATTTAAGATAAGGCAACTCACACTGAGGGTTTTTTTTTTGTTCTCAGCAGATTATAAATAAACCCAGAATGATGTGAATGCTAAAAGGAAACCACTTGTACCATTTAGGTTTGAAATGCAGAAGTAAACACATGGAATTTACATTTTAGCAAATATTCGCTAGAATCGTTTTTATCAGCATTGAAGGTATTCTGAAAAGCAAGAAGTCTGATAGTGAATGCCTGACATTAATATAATCAAACCTTATTTAAGTCAGTCATTTAGTAATACATTAAAAAAAAAACAAAACAAAACAGAAAACTGTATGCTTAATCTTATTGTAATTTAGAGCTTGAATTCCTGTCCTGATGTGATATAAAACTTGGACAAAG
Organism: Aptenodytes forsteri; assembly: GCF_000699145.1. Lineage (NCBI taxonomy): Eukaryota > Metazoa > Chordata > Aves > Sphenisciformes > Spheniscidae > Aptenodytes > Aptenodytes forsteri. The sequence goes on along the minus strand of NW_008794543.1, from coordinate 3,981,626 downwards.
GAGTGGGCAGATACATTCAAAAGCACAGGTAAAAGGGAATTTCTTTGCCTTGCCTGAGTAATCCGTGGTGGCTGCTATAATCCAATGGACAGGCAATTATCCAATTCTTGTCATGAGCAGAGAGGAGGACCACCTTTGAAGCTTATTAAGATGGTTCGTTCCTCTGCATGGTGATGCACCAAGAAGACAACATAGAATCATAGATTCATAGAATCATTGAGGTTGGAAAAGACCTCTAAGATCATCGAGTCCAACCGTCGACCCAACACCACCATGCCCACTAAACCATGTCCCTAAGCGCCTCATCTACACGTCTTTTAAATACCTCCAGAGATGGGGACTCCACCACTTCCCTGGGCAGCCTGTTCCAATGTTTCACCACTCTTTCAGTAAAGAAATTTTTCCTTACATCCAATCTAAACCTCCCCTGGCGCAACTTGAGGCCATTTCCTCTCGTCCTATCACTTGTTACTTCGGAGAAAAGACCAACACCCACCTCGCTACAGATTTACTATGGAAGATGAAGGAAAATACAGCAGCAGCCTGCTGGTGAGTTCTGCCTAGTATGGAGCATCCCTCCACTTGTGTGGTGTGATTTCAATGCCTCAGCCCTCCCACTCCTGCCTCCCCCCGCTCCCAATTCTCACCTTTCATACTTGGTACATAACCTTTGAAAACTTCTGGTCTTCCTTTCCTTGGCCCGGATCTCCCCTGCTGCAACCAAGACAAGCAGTATTTTCCTTCACTTAGACAAAACTGTACTTTGATATCTAAGGACAATAAGGATAGATAATATTTAATGAACATGGAAGAAAACTGCCTTTGTATTGCATGGCTGTCGAGCCACTCAGAGACAATAGGAAAGATGTACTGGTCAAAGATACATATGTCTAAGGTTTATCTGAAAATGATAACCCTGGCCAACTTGTTATCAGGTTTTCAGAAAAGATATCAATACTTCTGCAACTAATTAATTATTAAAATTTATTTTAGATTCGATGGGAGATTTACTCTTACCTGATATGAGAGTCTTCAGGTTTATACATTACAGGGACAAGGAGGGTGAAATACATATATTATTTCTTTATTAGTTTTTAAATTCCCTGCCAGCTTTGCCAAAGGGTTTCACTGCCGCTAACACTGACACTAATTTCACTAAATATTCTTCCAATGCAAAGCTACATGAGAAGCAACTTATTTGCAATAACTCACAGATCTCTATTACAAATGTCAGGCGCTGTTGAAATTACAGCAACACCAGACAAAGACGTTGCCAGAAATATTCGATCTGATATTCTAACTCCTAATACATAAGATGTATCGCCAACACTTTGAGCCTCCCATGGCATAAATTTTTGATTGCTTAAAAAGAATTTTGACTATTAGACTTATTCCACTATAGATGATGGAATGAGCAATTCAAATTCTCTGTTGAATTGTTCCAAGTTGTTTGGCCTTCAGCCAGAAATGACAGCAGCCCTTTGATTTACACATCCCTTTACCTGTCTGCCATAAAAGACACAGTTTTAGAAACCTTCAAAGTCATCTTTCTTCTGAGCATCCAAGCAGCCATAATAGGACAGAGGATATCATCACTACACCAGTGCGCAGCTGAAGCTATTACGCAGTGCCTTGTGTTTGCCTGTTGAAATATAACATAGTTAATGTGACATCACTTTTTGTAATACAGCCATGCTATACATCAGCTGGAGTTTGAATCAGCTGAGCAAGGCGGAAAATGAGTACCTTGGGCCTCAGATTTAGAGAGAATAAATTTCATTACATTCTCTTAATATTTCTGATAGTCTAGGCATCCTAGAAAGATGAGGTGTATTCATAGACAAACTAGACACTTGGATGGAATATCATATGATTCAAGACAAGAGTATTTACTATTCTAACTGATTTCCATTCCCTTTCTGCCCCTATTCTTATTCCCTCAAAAAAACCTAGCCAACCAACCAAAAAAACCCTCAAACAAAACAAAAAGACCCAACCATAAAGCTCAGAATCACAGGAAACTAGGAAAGAAGAGACAGGAACTGTTTGGCTGGATAGGATCAAATTTAAGTGTCTCCAAGTTTCCTGTTGCAGGTGCATACTGCCAGACAATTCCTGTCATTAAGAATCATGACAGAGGGTAAGGAATAACTGGATCAGCTATAAGTAAGAAAGGGGAAAATATAAAATATTTACAGAAGTATGGTGGCTGAGAATTGGATGCTTATATATTACTGAAGTTACCCTGCAATACTTGTTGTCAATCAGCAATCACATTGCATTAAAGTGCAACACAGGTCTAATTTATTCACTGTTTATGTTCTGACTGACCTGTGTGTTGCATAAAATTAATCTTTGCAAAATCCCCAAAACTTGTTACAGTGAGCTATTGCAAGAGCTACCACAATGTTCCCAAAATAGAACTATTCTATAATTGAAACCTCTGCTATATGTTTTAGCGTTTGTGTTGTAATTACGAAGGTTGAGACATGCTCACATAAACCTTCTTGCCATGTATAAGCTTTGACAAAATGATAGGAGTAAAAAGGCTTGCAAAATAGCGGTAAGATTGACTGATACAGGCAAACATTATTCTTGGATTTTTCTTTGCTATGCTAAACTTCAATTTTTGACATTACTAACTAACGATTTGTTTGGATATGAATGAGTCATCTGTAACTGAATTATTGGTATTTCTCTTAGGTTATATAACAAAAATAGCCATTTTTTTTGTTGCCAGACTGTTTAAAGAATGTGGTAATGTCAAAAAAACAACTGAATATAGAAAATACTTTCTGTGCTCTGTACTGGCCATAACCGGCTACAGTACTCACAGACTTGTTGCTAAACATGATGAGGTGGTTCTAGGAAACACTGCGGTGATCAAATATGTTCAGTATTGTTCTTGTAATTATACTACTAAAGCATAGACTATATACTAATACGAAAAGATTGCTACACTGAAGATTCTTTTTTGGCTATAACATTGTATTAATGTACTGCTAAATAATAATAAAAAATTCCCTGTATGTGTTCTATTCCCATTTAAGTCCTGTCTCAAAGGATAAAGGAAAACATATTTTTAACTCCTGGTCTGAATATTTTATTACATTTAATTCAAACCACAAGATTTCTGTCAAAAATAACCAGTTCTAATTAAGCTCTGGAAGTGATTTCTGCAGAAGCTACATTTATCTGCTATAATGTTATGGATATTCATTTTATGGTTCTTGAGTTCCTCTGGGCTATCAATTTATATAAGTGAGTCGCATTTTTTTCCAACTGATCACTGCTAACTGTTGTTCCTGTATGACATAATGTTTTTGCAATGATATAATTTCAAAGTTTAATGCATTTTCAAAAAATAGTTATATGAAAATATGCAATTGAATGCAAAATTAAAAAAGCAAAGTATAATCTATTTTCTCATCTTCATTTTAAATCATTTTTTTTGTTTAAAAAAAAGACCAAAACCCAAAATAAGGTAGCTGTAATATAATCTTGAGCAGTATTTTTTCTTTCAAATGCAAGGTTTCTTACAAAAGCAAAAAGCAGAAAAACAGTCACTTACTTGACTTGTTACTAGATCCTCAAAGACCTTTCCAATCCCAGCCTAATAAACTTGAAGCTTCTCTCCTTGTACCAAGTGACTGAAAAGAAACAGAGCTGCTTATCTTTGTATTTATTATACTAGTATAATAAAAGTGGGTTATTTGCTATTTAATGTTTGTCATTGTTAAACTTGAATGACGGTATGGAAGTTTCTATAAGAAGTGAAATTTGGGCAAAATTCTCAAGCTTCCCTTTCCCAAAGAAATCTGATTAGATACATTTTGGCATGATTTACTGATTTTAAAATAATTTTTAAGAAGTGGAGCTAAAAACGTTTGAATTACTTCAATAGTTCCATTTGATGATTGAGAAGCTAATTTTGGTATATAAAAATCACAGTGAAAAATGATGACATCTAATGTAGCATTTTCACTAAGAATTAGAAAAATGTATACAGACATGGCAATTCTCTTAAAAATAGAAAAATCTAAACACTTTCTTTTATTAACAACCCTGTATTTTGAAAAATAATATTTTTCATTGGGAAAAAAAAATCCTCTGTAAATTTTTGACTGACTGTAGTCACTTTTTAAAATAGAACCCTTCAAAATGCTCTATTTTGTCAGTGGAAAAAACAGAAAAATCACTTATATTTGTCAGAAAGTTTAAAATATGTATCAAAATTAATCACAGATAATTGTTTTTGCTCCTTCTAGACTCAGAGGGATTTTTTAAGAACCTTTGTGGTATTTAGAGGCTTCTTATGGATACCTAGCACTGGACAAGTAGTTTTACTAATCTGCCAGTTAGAAAAAAATAGTCATCTCTGTCATAAAATGAAAAGACTGGGTAGGCCTATTCTAACACCTGCAAAATTCAGCGTGTGTGGTGTCAGCATATATTAACAGGAGGATTATGTCTTGGCTATGTATACATTTGGATCCAGATATAACCAAATAACGTGGCTGTTCTTTTGCCTGATCCACAGAGCCAGGGAGATGAACATCTACGAATCAAAGGGCTGCCAGTAGCGTTTGAACACTGAAGTCAGCAGACTGTGCACCTGATGCACACAAATGCTTCATACCGTTTCCATGTTTTCTTGTCTGTTCACCTCTGCTGACACTACGAACTACTACTATGAACTTCCAACGGACAGCAGTATTTTATACTTGATTGTTTAAACCAATTAGGATAATTTGTTGTGTGCTGAGTTTCAAGTGCTTGGTTATTACAAAATTCAGAAAACCACTACCTTTTCGCTTACGGAATAGACACCATGTGTACCTCACTTATTAGAAGGTGTACGCAATGATGCCAGCTTGATAAAAGTCTATACATACACTATTATTTCCAGGCTATGCAACAGTTGGTGGGGTTTTTATTCTTCTTGTATCTTCTTAGGAACCTACCAGCAGCATCAGACAGAAAATACAGACAAATGGTGCTTGTTGCCCAGTGTGAAGCTTGCTAACAGTCATCGCGAGAAGTCCAAAGGCCATGTATTAAATTAGTGATAATGCTTTTTGTCCTGGTTTTGGCTGGGATAGAGTTAATTTTCTTCCTAGTAACTGGTACAGTGCTGTGTTTTGGATTTAGCATGAGAATAATGTGATAACACACTGAGGTTTTAGTTACTGCTGAGCAGTGTTTATACTAAGTCAAGGACTTTTCAGCTTCCCATACTCTGCCAGCAAGGAGGTGCACAAGAAGCTGTAAGGGAGTATAGCCAGGACCGCTGACCCAAACTGGCCAAAGGGCTATTCCATACCATATGACATCATGCTCAGTATATAAGCTGGGGGGAGTTGGCCGGGGGGCAGCGATTGCTGCTCAGGGACTGACTGGGTGTCGGTCGGTGGGTGGTGAGCGGTTGCATCACTTGTTTGTTTGTTTTTTTCCCTGGGTTTTTGTTTCTCTCTCTCTCTAGTTGTTTTACCTTCCATTTTTATTTATTATATTATAATTTATTATTATTTCCATTATTTTTATTATTATTATTACTACTATTATTATTCTATTATTTCAAGTATTAAACTGTTCTTATCCTATTATTCTATTATTCCCTCTGGGGAGGCAGCTGTGTGGTGCTTAGTTGCCAACCACAACACTTTTGTAGCACCTTCTTTAAGTGAGAAGGTTCCTGATTCAAAGAACAGGCTCATTCCAACTGTTTACTAGAACATCGTGTCAGAAAAGCTCTGCATCCTTTTTCCTCTATGTCATGCCCCAGATGAGCTAATGCTACAATCATCTTTAGAGATCTTACCTGTTTGCTGGTGAGTTTGCTCTTTTAAACAGTGAGAAAGATGGTCGTTTCTTTCTATCACTCCAAGAAAAATCAAGGCAAAGTGATGGTTGAGACTCTAAAATAAATATGACAAACATACATATATAGCGATGACCGCTTTCCTGAAACGAGCCTATATTTTTTAGAAATATGACAAACTAAAATTCTATTTGACACATACGATAATAACATAAGATATAAATTATCTTTCCAGCAGTATGCAATATATCTCAAAGTGCAGTAAATTTCAATAAATTGCAGCATATCTGTACACATTCTTTTTTTCCAGTATGTGATGAAATGCTATATTTTTTCAACTTGGTTCAATTTTCTCTAGGTTGCTACCAATAAATTGATTAAATAAACATCTATGCTGTAAATAAAATAGAGCTACTGTATTCACTGTTGTTTTGTGATGGAAAACAATTTGGTTTACTTCCATTTCCCCACCCCCAGATCAGTATGCAATACAATATTTACACTGTCAGTACAAAATCAGTGAAGTAGGTTTTAGACAGTTTTCAGTGCAATCTCAGATCTAAGATATACTTTTTGTTAGTCTTTACGCAGGTTTTGGATGACTGAATTAATTGTATTAGTTAAATATGAACAACCTTATTTAAACATGACCTCTCTTCCTGAAACTGTAAACAGAACTCAGCTTGTTTCAACATTAAACTAAACAATAACAGCATGTTGTATTTACCATGTAAGACCATCTTTAATGTTTATACAGCATCTATTACAATGAGGCTCTAATCCTGACTGGAGCCTCTAAATGCTACTCAATAGAAAAAAAAGGAATAATGACTATATTAATTTTCTTTTTAGTAATACATGGACCCAGTATTTCAACCAGAACAGCTGGCATTCTTACTTCACTTATCAGCAAAAACTGAAGAAGCAGACTGTTATAATGAGATCTCATAATATAAAAACATCATTAAAGTTATGGCAGTTACTGTTATGGGTATGCTGTAGAATAAAACATTTCAAAAACAAATTATGAACTAAACAATGCTCCATAAGATTACAGAATAAAGTACTTTCTGTGATAGATCAATCAAGTAATAGTTATTTTACTCTGAGGCTAGGAATCATTCTGCCATAAAGGACACCTTAGGCAAATCTGAAGACTCCACAGCTTTTGTCATCTCTTTTTCCTTTTCCACACACTAAGGTTAGGGACGCCTTGCCTCTGCAAGACCAAGGCAAGTTTTCCTCGCTTTTACTGCTGGGATATGAATGGCCAGTATGACTTTACCACACTGCTGCAGTAACTGGGGAACATTGTGGCCTCAGTATATCAACATACAGTCTTTAGTATGATTAAAAGGGCTCTCCAGTTGTTTGCTATTTCATCCTAGAATACAAACATTACTTTGTGCACTACAGTAAAATACCATTTTTGCCAGTCATTTCTGTATTTTATGCTCCCACTGTTCCTTTTCTTCTATAACATATAAAATATAAGTGCTACTTTTCCTGAGTTGCTAAACATACTGATCAAATCATGGGGAGTTTTAATATCAAACATACTTCTCTGTATATTTCTGTCTGATTCCTCATTGGTGTTTTCTCAGAAACCCCTTTGTAGGCCTGTTGTTCCTTACATTTTTAGTGGGAAGATTTTTGTATCCAGATTCTTTCCTCTCTGTGTTATAAAGGCCTGGGAGGTAGCTGCCTTCAGACAGCGAACAGATGGTTTCATGTCAGCCTGCATTTTTTTATTCCTCTTCCTAACTGGTCATCAAAGGCCAAGCAATGCCCAAATGGAGCATTACAGTTAATGCAACCTAAATATTTCAAGTGGAGTAAACAAGATAGCATTGGATACTAAATCAATACTATTTTGCCCATAGTCATACTTCTCCACTGTTCCCCAAAGAGACCATACGATTCGTATGACTGCCTCTTCAGTTTTGCCTGGAAATACTTGGAAGTTCCAGAATTATGACATTTACATATAAACACAGAGAAATAGAAAATTAAAACTGCTGAAAGGGGAAAAAGAAATATCTTGATAAACAATACTTTCTTCCAATGACCTCAACAACCCTTAACAGTATAATGCCCTCAGCATCTTCATTAAAGCCTCTTCATCCTTCATCTAATCATGAATCGGACTGAATGTTATGATTTAACCATATGCCAGAGTAACTGGGAGGCAGGAAATTTTAGAGGATGGAAGAACAAATAGGCAGGCTGCTATTTTCTAGAATTGTCACGTATAATTTCCAGAAATCTCCTCTCAAGCATAGAGAAAGAGAATGCATTTGTGACTAAATTTAGGGCTTCAGCCACATGACAAAAGGAGCCTTAAACTGTAAGAAAGATTAGATTATTTTTTCCATCTTTAATTGCTCTCTCTTTGGGTTAATCCAGCATTTCAGTAGGTTGCTGGATATACCAACTACTTCCTGATGATACAAGAATGATGACTAGGTACATAACAAGAATGATGGCCGAGTACATAAGATTAAAGACCCGTCTACCAGACAAGAAAGTTGGTATCTTACCAGACCTTATACAGGATAAGCTATGAACATTTTTTTTTCTCTCTCAAAACCCCCAAATCCTCCTTCTTATAGAAATTTGCTCTCTGTAATGATAGAAACATTTTGTGTTCCTACAGATCTGACTATTCCATTATATTTTATTTTACAATTACACTACAAAACTATACTGTATATATTATATTTACAAACAATACATTTCTGATCATACGTCTATCACGTAATTCTTGCTGAACCATGACTATAGGGAATGAAATAGGGTTTTTCTTTACCTTAAACCATAGAATCTCTGTAGTATTCTCATAAGAACCTTGGATATACAGGAGCCATGAAAGCTCCAGAGCACCTGATGCCTCTTTTTAAGCATAATCTGTACTTTGGAATATAATCCTGGGTCTTACCTTTTGCTCACACCCAACAGCATAGGTGGATATCAGGTCTGGGTAGAAGTGCCGCAGTACATATTCTGGGACATGGCATTACACGAAAGAAAATACAGAACAACAGTATTTGCTTCCAGTAGACACATATAATCATTCAGCAACTGGAAAAGATTCTGTGGGTTATGCCTGTACCAAAATTCCAGGTAGGAAAGAATGCCGTCAAATACAGGAATTCTGCAATTTTGAGTTGATTAAGTAAGAGCATGTCATTAGTTTTACAATCCAGAGCTGGTCAAGGTATTAGAGTCTTACTTTATTATTTAGTCAAAAAATTAATAGGGTACCGCTTCTTACTGTAAACATTGGGAGCAAAGCACCTGTAAGAAAATCTCCTTCCTCCTCTCAACTTGGCTGGAAGCTTTGGCTGTATAAAAACAGAGAACTCTCCCTCTCTTCCTTTAATGCTTTAATATTAAGTATGCAAAATACCTTTTTATTCTTCAGTGTCAAGCTGTCTGTAAAAGTTCAGAAGATTTAGAGCGTACACACCAAAACCACTGCTTATTACACTGACCAGCACTGTCTCCCGGCCTCCCACTTCCTCTGTACATACATCTCTACCTTGTCCATCCTATGGAGTTTTTTTCTGTTCTGTGTTTATAGAGTATCCCGCTATGCTCCAGTGTCCTATGCCAGCACAAATAAACAACAGTATGGAAACAATGATGGGGCCCACTGCTTTCTCACAGCACTGGGAATTAAATCCTGGGTGAGATGGCATTAGTAAAACAATTGTCTTTTGTTGATGACAGAACAGAACCTAATTACTTTTTTCTTTTACAACCAGAGGATGGATAAATAGCAGGTAAAATGTATATAAGAAACAATCTGAAGAAACACCAGTAAAAGCATCATTATGAACTAGAAATTTTCATATAAAAAATACTTTCCATGTTGTGAAGTTTAACTCATACACATAAACCTAAATTCTGCTAAATTCTCCTAAATTATGCAGCTAGTCTCACTAAACAAAGTCAGGCTATATATAAAAATGAAGAGGTAATACATATAAGCAAAGCTTTTCAGGATTAGAACTACTAACTTGTATAGCCCTTTTAATCTGCAGCATCAGCACCAACAGATTAATAATGATTCTTTTTAGTTGGCTTCTCTGGCCCTTATCTGAAATCCAATATGTTTTTCCATGGCCAGAATAGAATCAACTGATGAAGAAGTCACAGGAAAGTCCTGTTAGGTTCTTCTCGGTTTTTTGAAGGACAGATTTTATCATAGAAATTCTGTTCAGATGACTGAATGGCATCTATTCCCTGGTCTCACCCAAGGCAGAAGCTGACTACTAATGCTCTGTGAGCCTTGCTTCATGATCATTAATTTGACACAGCACTCCTCTGAGTTCTATTCCAATTCAAAACTTTTACTAGAGAAGTCAGTGCTCAGTGAAGTGAGGATCATAGTTAATTTTAGATTATTTATATCATATCCATTGAGAAATATATTAATAGCATTAGTTTGGTTCAGTCATTATTTTTTTTCCGGAAGCAGATTCTCTTTAATTTTGAAGAGGTTTAATAAAAATGAGACTGACACATTTATACAAGGAGCATTGAATATCACAGCATCCCTGATTAAACATTTAGGGTGGCATGTCAAATTCTTGGCAAAGTCTAGAATCGCTCCAATTTTCCAGAAGGGATTGGCATATACATAATGGCACCATTTATCACAAAGCTGTTGAGCTGCATTTTTAATGAAAAAGAAATCTTCTACTGTGGTCATTCTACACTGTGTATATTTACAGAGTATTTAAATAAAGGCTAAATTTTAAGGTGAACCATAAATTGACTGATTCACAAAAGTATAAGTCCTAGAGTCCTACTTAGCATTAAATTTAATGTGCTAATCCTATAAAAACAGGATCTCAGAAACATAAAGACAGCTTACCATTTATAGATCCAGGAACTAATGATCAAAATATCTTTCATACATTTTTCTTTAAAACGATATCAAGCAAAATACTGACAACCAGAGTAGAGGTAGTGTAATTGCTTCCATTCAACCCTTGACGTCACCAATAACCTTCCAAAATTTTTTGCTCATGGGCTCATGTTTTTACATGAAAAAAATCAGAAATCAGCTTTTGAAAAAATAGACAAGTAAAAGTAAAAACATTCATGATATTTTAAAAAAAGATCTTCATAATTTTTATTCGCACAATCAGTGAAATTATTTGACTTTAAAAATAAGTAGTTGGCAGAGAAATATTCATCACTAGATCAAAATACTTCAATTGTTGGACAGTGTTTCTGGTTCAAACAAATATTCAGGCAATTCAATCGAATATACTTCGCATACACAGCTTAGAAATGTAGTTTCAATGGAGAGAAAAAAATTCCTTCTAAAGGAGTTTCCAGAGTTAGCTGAAGCAATTTTTTAATGGAGCTTGAAATCTGATTGTTTTGTGGAATACTGACAGGGCTGTGGCAAGCAGAATTTGTCCTATACAAAAGAGGAAAAGTCAAGTTTTCTTCCACCTAGAGTCACATTGATGCCAGTCTTCAAAGAACTCTCTTGTCCTTGTGGTTGATGTTTCCGTATCTGGAAAGCTGTAGGTTAGGAGTTTCAGGACAGGACTCAGGCAGACTTATGTTTAGAGTTGACCATCCAAGAAGAGAAGGGAAATAAGGACAAACAACAGTGAAAAAGAACACACAAGCTTTTTACTAAATTAAATGGCCAAACAGCTGAAGTGGTAACACTGATTATCTATAGAGCTGGAAGATAAATCCTTTCCTCACTCAGGTACCATAAGCTGTTGCAAATATAATGCAGATCACCCCTTTCCATGAGGCTGTTACTGCGGTTTAGTTTCCTTTTGACGGCAAACGCTAAGTCCCTAACTGATGCATTGTGTTAATTGTGTAATGCCACAGTGGCTCTAGGTTTGATCTGTAGCACACCAAAGCAGTTATAACCATCAGTAGCCATATATTGTAATATAGACTATTGTAATATATTCTATATTGTAATATAGAAGTAGGAATTATCCCCAGCTATACACTATACAACTTGCAGTGTTGCCTGATAACTCTGATGGTGCAGAGCTAACAGCGCGGCTGTCTCTTCTTCCTTCCTAGCAGTCTTCCAGTGGTATTCCTAATGGAAAGTGAGCAGGGTAGCCCTACTTGCTTTATTTCTCTCATAAGATCAATTTGTCATCTAAGAGGGGAAAAAAGGTGTAAATAAAAAAAATACGAAACCACCCCAGTGTAAATCCACCCAGTTCAGAGGCTAGGGATCTGCACTGCATATACCAATCACAGGATATTAATATGTGCATTCCTTTGAGCTGTTGGGGTGTCTCTTAGGAAATGCATCCCAGGTGTTTCACATCCCCTGTTTGTCCCTAAGGTTTAGGTTGGTAAGATACCCAATTCAGACACAGAGTCTCCCCACTTACTGAACTATTGCTGTGCTTCATATAAGTCAGATCTTCATGGAGCATGAAAGAAGATACAGACTAGCTGGGACTGAGTGATCCCATTGAGAATGGTGGAGTAAAATTCTTAATGAATGTAGGTTAAATGTGAAGCAAACCCACACAGATGTTTCAACTGGAAGTTTTGGCGTTTGTTCAACAATAGACTTGTATAATTGAATTTTCAAGTTTAAAACTAACAAACAGCGATATTTACAATTCTCTGAGAAAAGAAAATCTCAAATTTTGACACACTTTAAAATTACATTTGCAAATTTGATGTTTAATAGATTAACTACCTTTCAAGCAAAATGAAAACAGACCTTTTGCTTCCTAAACAATGTTATACCACCACTCCCCAAGAAACCTCCATTGTCAAAACTAAAAAGACTTTTATCAGCTATTTCATCCTGATTGTAATTTCCCTCCCCACAATTTTATGTTATAGTATATATAGAAGAACAAGGCTCTCTAGTGCAATATACCAGACAAAGAAATGATGGCTAATGCAGTTGTTCCACCATATAATCGTTTCCAGTAATTTATCCATCAAAAGTAGGAAGCATGTTTAATTATATTGTTGTACAGCTGCTGCAGGAATATTTTATCCATCAGAAATGACATGCATGGTGATGGCCTAGTGAAGTTAAATACTATAAAGAAAATAATTCATAGCAGAAAGTTCATGAATTTTCATTTTCTCTTTTAAAAAGACTGCAGTAGAAAAAACCAAAATCTATGCTATGAAATAATTCATTTTTCAGCATTATTAATTCAGTTTACTCTGGCATGAATACTGATGCTTTGCAGAGCACACCATATCTAAGACGAGCCATTTCAAGGATGAAGATGGGAGCGATTTCATTTATTAGATTTCTCCTGTTTCTTTTAATATCTCTTTTGGTAGGAAGGATCATTTAGGCTTTGTTTCAGATCAGGGCTTTTTACTCTTAGTCTTCATTACTGATGAAAATCTAGAGACCAACAGCATATTCATTTAATATACTATAGAATAATTCATGCCTGAAAGAGTAAAGTAAAAGGAAAAAAAGAAAAAGCAAGCCTCCCTACTGAAAAGGGACATTAGTCATTTCTCTCTGTCATTTTTTTGGCAGCTGATGTTCTATGTTTTGTAAATCATTATATCTAAAAGAGCTGAAGCTATAAAACTAATATAGCAGGTCAGGGAAAACAACCAAAACAGTCAGAGAATGTGAACCCATGTTACCAGTTCAGTCAGTCTTGTGTCACATCTCTTACTTTTCATTTTAGCATACTAACTTATCAATATCACTGCTAATAAGAAGTACTATCCTCTACATGCTTTCAGAGACCTTTGCTGCAGAAATATAAGAACTGGAAGTTTTGAACAAAACTATGGTTTGTGTGTTTTCTCAAAGCAAGTATTTTTAGAAAGACTTTGTAATAAGAGGATATAATAGAATGACTGTTCACATCACAGGAAGCAAGAGTAGCAATGAAAAACAAACCAGTAATATGAAGCAAGAAGAAGATAAAGGACAAGAGGCAGTTATTAGTTTAGACAAATGAGGCGAGACCCTTTATTAAAAAATGTGGCAAAGGGCTTGAATTTGATTCTGCAAGAGATACGAAGGCAAAATCCCAGAGTTGAACAGAAAGAGATAAGTGTGGGAGAAGAAGACTTACCAAGTATTCAAATTTTAGATACAAAGGAAGAAGGGACGAATTGTCCACAACGATATGAACAGAAAGAAAGAGTGGGTGGATTTTGATCATAAAATTAAAGAAGGCTTACTGTGCTGCAAAAGAGAATAGAGAGGACCCAAGAATGACACTGAGTGGATTAGTCAGAGCAAAGAAAACAATGAAGCTCATGAATAAAAAAATACTAGTCATTGATCTAGTCCTACTGTACACCTTTTGTCATCTTTCAACCACAACATCAGAACTGCAGCTGTGTTACCTTCAAATGCAAAAATGTTACCATTGATTTCTTGAATTTGCACCAGCATGTATTGAAAAAGGTGCTGCTCACACTGTCACAACTGTGTAAAAAACAGTTTAGAGAATAGAAACTTAACATTTTCTATGATAGCAACTAAGGACTGATGTATGCAATAAAATTTTTACAGAATAATCTCCATCTCACTGGCACAAAAATAGTATTTAATAAAGATATATTCATTTTTGCAAACTTACAGAATATTTATCTACAAACGACAGAGCGAAATACAAATATTTCTTGAGCAGTCTTCCCATGTATCGCTTTCTGTGATTCATTGACTTTGTTTGGAATGCATTGCCTGGTCTTAAACCTAAAAAAGAATGAAAGGAAAATGCCGTCCTAAAGGTCAAATATCCAAAATAAAAAGAAGATTTTTAGAGATAGGAATTAAAACCAGACATATTAAAAAAAAAAAAATTATTTGTGTTTAGCTGACAACTACATACTGTAAAGAAAACTTGGTCAAATTTAGAGTGACCTTCATCAGATATTAAAAAAAATTGATTAAAATTACCAGAAAAAAACCCCAAATTTCTTTTGTACATGAAACTATAAACCCACTTACTTATAAAACCATTAACATGTTTTGGAGGTTTAAGAGTGTTTCTGACTAAATGATTGATTTTTCTGGGTACTTTTCACTGTATGCTGTTCCAGATTTTTTTTAAAATACAAAATTCACATACTCTTTTTTCTTACTAAAAATAGAGAGCTCTTAACATCCAACTAGTGGCATTAGATTGGATGAATATGTCAGAAAAACGCTTTTCCTTTAAACAAGATGAAAGAATTAACAGTGCACTTTCCAAACAGCTTCCATTTATATTTCCGTTGAAGCATCCAATTCTCTCATGAGATGCATGACTACTCATGGTGACATTAAGTTCAGTACTAGATTCAGCAGAAAGCTGTTCCCAAACCTGAACATTCAAACAAGACTGAAGTGATATACATACATCTAGAGTATAATCTACACAGTAATCTATTTCAACCCAAGTTTCCCCTTTTGAAGTAATATGTTAAGACTACTTCTTCGCGAGGTGTCTGAAATAAGATTCTCTCATTCACAGATGTGAAAACTGAACTTGAACCCCTGGAAAATACAGTCTATGTACAGCAAGGAATGGGAAATGACCAAAGCCCATCTAGCCCAATTTACTTTACCATTTACTCACATTCTGTCAGACATTCAAACATGCAAACAGAAAAAGAGAATGACTATGCTTGCTCAAAAGACTGGAATCTCCTGTGCATCAGTATAATACAGGGCATTTATGGTTTCATCAGTCCATCAAGCCATGAGGTTCACACAGACCCACTTCTCGAGCTCGTCCAGGTCCCTCTGGATGGCATCCCGTCCCTCTGGTGTGTCAACCGCACCACTCAGCTTGGTGTCATCTGCAAACTTGCTGAGGGTGCACTCGATCCCACTGTCTATGTCATTGATGAAGTTATTAAACAGTACCGGTCCCAATACGGACCCCTGCGGGATGCCACTTGTCACCAATCTCCATCTGGACATTGATATCTGATAGACATTTCCGTAAACAGTTTGTGTCCTATCAGTCTGTCATATAATTGACATACTTTACCTTTTATTCAGTGATACAAAAGCCTCCCAGCTTTCTGTCAACATATCTTTGCACACAAGAATAGTGAAGTTAAGAGTTTTCCTATCTGGTTAGCTATAAGCAACTGCTACATAGTGACAGCTCTTTTCTTGAACACAGAAATCAAAACCAGAAGCATTTTGATTCATTTTGGTGTATATCTATATATGTGTGTGTGCACCATATACAGATATATATGTGCATGTGTACACACCAAAACATGTATTCATAAATATATGTATATCTATGCACATATACATATATTCACTCAAAGGAACAGTGGAGAACTTAATTGAATGATCAAGTTTCAAATAAATAGATAAAAGAGATTAGCATTTGTGAGATGGGGCCTCCAACAACCCTTCTGCTGAGACAGGTATAAAGAAAATTTGCTGGCCAATTGCCTTAACAATATTATAAAACTACATCAAAGAACTGAACTGATGGACAAGGTGCTTTGGAATAAAATGAAACAATTACACAAGCTCTTTCTAACCATATCCTATAGAGAATGAAAAATGTCTGTTCTGATGAGAAATTTCGTAAAAATTATTTTGTGTCTTCATTATGGGCTTTGTTTTGACAAGTTTTCAGCTCACTTCAGGGGTTTCAGAGCACAGTGTATTTTGCTAAAAGAGGAGAGATACAAAAACCTCCTCTTTTAACTTCTGTCATTGAATATTAGAACTGTGGATCTAGGAGTATCACACCTTTGGTGTTTCCTATTCTTTTTTTTAAGGCGATGGTTTTAATTATCTATAATTTTGACGAAATAGAATCATTAAGGCTGAAATTTTCCATGCAAGATTACTTTAATCTGTTTTGTATTGATTTTAGCAAAAACAGTTTAGAGAAAGTATGTTGTTCCTTAATATTAAAAGAAATTCTTATTGATGATTGATTCTCATCAACTATTAATTGGAAAGCTATAGGAATTTTGTGCTTTCAAAGCAGGCAGCTAAAATATAGCAGGGAATGTTCTTATAGGAAGCATGAGCTACCCATGCCTGTGGAAGTCTGCTCAAATTATCTGCTTTTAAAAATACAGTCTTCATGTGCTTAGAAAAGACAGCTTTACTGTAACTGATAAATTTCATTTGTACTAAGAATGCTTCAGACTGAGGCCACCAGGTATTTTCCTGGCAACATTTGAGGACAGTGTAAGATCCAAGGCTGCTTATTAACATTGATAATAGGAACCTGTCTCCTCAGTCTCAGTTCTTCCTTCTTCCTTCCTTCTCCAACCTCAGCTTCCCTAGAATAAACCTGGGATTATAACACCACCACAAAAACAGTCTCAAAATTAAAGCAGCTGGATGAAAACCCATAGAACTAAATCACATCCTTCCCTTAGCTACTGAATTCCTATGTGCTAATGAACAAGCCATTTAAAATGGACTTTTCATGGATGGCCATTAAATATGAACACATAATCAGTGATCACCTGATTTCTGACCTATGATCCTGATATGCAGACATACAGAATAATAACATCTGCAACAGAAGTCAGCAGGAGCTTTGCTTTAAACTACTGTACCATTGAGCTATTTGCAATGCTAAATAGTCTAGAAAGCGGGTCACGGGTAGCTCAGTTTGTCAACCAAACTGAATGGTATTTTGACCTTAATCTCCATGTATGACAGTATATGGCAGTATGTCACCTTCTCATCTTGCAAGGCAATCCAAAAATAACTATTTTTGAAACAAATAAAGCAGAGGTGTTTGCCATAGAAAAGCAAGTAAAGACATTGTTGGAAATTCTGGAGTTGGAGTAGGTTGATACAACACAAACAGAAGTAGAGAAAAGCAAAAAGAAATTCACCAGTTCATCTGTTGAATCCAATCCCATTTTAATGCTTTGAATCTCTTCCGGAAAAGCAAATTAAAAAAAAAAAAATGCCCTCGGCATTTTTATAATGTGAAGGTGGATTGAATGATTAACAATCTAGATGTTATTTCCTTCGAAGTTCACAACTGATGTATGACACATCAATAAACAAATGAAAAGACAGAAAAAAAATATCCCAATCCAATTCTCTCCTCTAGCATGGGATTTTCTAGTATATATAGAGAGAACTGACTTTTATTCTTCTACCTGCTCTCCAGAGCATAATAACTGGAAGACCTTTGATCTATTTAACTGCTGCTTATTCACCCATATTTTAACACAGTATAAACGACTGATGCAAATATGGGAATTTTGTTGACTTTGTTACTTTGTTAACTAATATTGCTTATTGTTGTGGTTGTTAGAAATGAAATATGCAGCAGATTTGATATATCACTTAAAATGACATTTTCATCCCTGCAGAAATGAAAGTGAATTAAATACATTTTTTCTTCTGTAGTAATTCTGCTCATCTTTTAAATCGAGGCTCAGAGAAAGTTTTCTGCAATATCTGTCACTATAAACCGCTTTCCTCCTTTTCAAAAGACAAACAGGTTCTCTTAATTTTGTTTCTCCTGTTGCTTTTACCTTCTCTTGCTGCTATACTCATAATTGCCATCATGATACCCAAGATCCTTTCCTTCAGGGAGCTGGGAAATACAGATTGCCATTAAATGTTATTTCATGACTCAACATTACTGAATTAACTATAAAGCTATCCACTACTTTTCAGCTAGCAGCTTTTGGAACTGCAGGAATCTGAGCAGGATCATTCTTCTTGCTTACTGCTTTGAGCTTCAAGCTTCAAAAATCTCCAGACTCAACATGAAGTTTGCTTAAAACCAACAATTGTTGCCCATTCTTGTCAACAAATCTAAGCTATTAATTCTTTTCCAAGGCTTTTGACAGAGCAGATTTATCTAAACTGAAATCAGCAAGGAAATTTCAGGTTACCTGAAGTAGATAAAATATTGCATTTCACAAGAATGATTAACACTCCAGTCAAGGCAGATGATAACATTTCTGTGATGTGTGCAAACCACTACGCTGCACTCCTACTGTGAATTTGCTTCAAAAACGGATGTATAAAAGGAAAATACATAATTGACAAAACAGCAAGTCAAAATTAATCAGGTCATTAGCTCAGAAACCCAAAGGAGAGCTTTATTAGGTAGGAATTATGCAATAATTGTGAGTATCTCTGATGTACATTTGTTTGGACACCTATTACTAAGGGTCCCTATCACTGTTCTAACCTTACAGCTAAATTCAAGAACATCCCTTCTGAGTCCTATGTTGGCTTCCAGCTATCTACATATTATATTCAAATTCTTAGCTGTTAATGTGAATGTCAACAGAGCTGAGTTCTTTGCACAAATTTTCTGGCAAATTTTTAGGGGTTGTATTTCTTGTTTTCAAGTATGCTTGGGTTGAATAAGTTTGACCCTACATCTTTCGATGTCTTGCAATCTCAGGTACCCACTCCTGTCCCAGATTATTTTGGCTAATATCAATACCTTTTCATTCTGACACCAGACAAAAAGCTTGGCTCTTTCTATGCCTATGCTAAATATTCCTAGGCATAGCAAAGTTTCACCTTCCTTTTAGCTTTTCACCAACACTTCTCTGTCTGACATAAAATCTAACTTCAAACTTAGAATACTGTCTAATTTCAACACAGTAGATATGAATCTAAAACTATAAAATATTCACAATAGCTAATTGTCTATAATAGCTAATAAGTCAGCTAATGCATTTCTGCCTGTTAGGCTCTGAATTTACATTATGCAGGATCCAAATATGTCAGTAGAAGGAAGAACTCACAAGATATCCTTCTAGGAAGACTAAGCAATACATGTAAGCTATGCATTTAGATAAAAAAATTACTTGGATAAATAAAGGTAGAAATCTACCCCTGTATTTATGGGTTTAACCTGGCAGGCAGCTAAATACCACACAGCCGTTCGCTGTGTTATGGAGAGGAAGAAAAAAAAGTAAAATTCGTGGGTTGAGATAAAGACAGTTTAGTAGGACAGAAAAGGAAGGGAAATAATAATAGCAGTAGTAATAATAATATTACTAAAATAATGATACAAGAATATACAAAACAAGTGATAACACAATGCAATTGCTCAGCACTCACTGACCGATGCCCAGCCAGTTCCTGAGCAGCGGTCGCCACCCCCTGGCCAACTCCCCCCCAGTTTGTATGCTAAACATGTCGTCATATAATATGGAATATCCCTTTGGCCAGTTTGGGTCAGCTGTCCTGGCTGTGCCCCCTCCCAGCTTCTCGCTGGCAGGGCATGAGGAGCTGAAAAGTCCTTGACTAGTGTAAGCACTGCTTAGCAACAACTAAAACATCAGTGTGTTACCAACATGATTCTCATACTAAATCCAAAACACAGCACTGTACCAGCTACTAGGAAGAAAATTAACTCTAGCCCTGCCAAAACCACCCATAAGGGGTATCCACCCATTATTCTATACTATATTCTATACTATCTACATCATGCCCAGGTCCCCACACTTTCCAATACATTCCAATTAGTCATCACTACTTTTCCTGTCTTTTGATATATACACACAGACATCATTCCCTTAGTCTATGGGCCATCCCTACGAAATGTTCATTGAGTTCATTTAGTCCCTGACTTTGGGGTCCATCTGTCATTACACTCCTTCAGGGCAAGAGAGATGGTGTGTGGTTTTGGATTACTGAATACTGAAGCCAGTTTTGGTTCCATTATTGCTGCGCTTGTCTGGTTCTATCATCACGGCACTTTGCTTGGTTTCATCAAAGTTCATTCTTCATTAATCTAGGTGATTCTTATTGTAATACTGTTGATATGGCATATAGCCACTATAGAAGTGATGATATACAGTATTACATAGCAATTAAC
>NW_008794543.1:3956842-3957112 GCF_000699145.1 Aptenodytes forsteri | reverse complement strand
GTCGACGAATCAGCTTATGGATGGGAATCAGGGAGTCTCGGTTGGTACGATATTGCCGCCAGTGCACCGTTGTGGTAGCAGTCGGCACCCATTGTTCTTCAACCTTCAACAACACCACAATAGAAGGGTCCTTCAAGAGACCGGACAAAGTAGACAGCTGTTTCATTTCTTCTGTCTCCAAGGCAACTATACCAAAAGGTCACTGGTACTCTTTTGGGTGAAATACCCTCCCTCTCCTGAGGTAGTCTATGCCAAGGATGCACGGAGCCT
>NW_008794543.1:3945926-3956291 GCF_000699145.1 Aptenodytes forsteri | reverse complement strand
GTTACTCACTTCTTGTAAATACGAGTCAGAAGTCTCTTCATTAAGATCAGAAGTAAGATCAGCCCTTCTGCTCTGTCTGGGGAACTGCTCACTGGAAACTGGAGCAGCAATTTTCCTGGAAGAACCCCCTTTTGTGATTGTTTTTCCTTGCAATTCACATACCCATGCCTCTAGGGTTGAGGTGGATTTTCCATCCCACTTCCTCATGTCCTCTCCATGGTCACACAGGTAAAACCACAGGGTGGCCCATGGTGTGTATCCACAATATCCTCTCTCTTGAGCAGAGGGACGCTTACTCCTAATGGCTGAGATACTGGTCCATACAGGTGGGGAGTAGGACATATCCTCTTTGAATCGCTGGAACTCCAGGGACAGTTTCTCAGCTACTGTGTCCGGCAGCTTCTCCACAGACGAGATGCAGGCCCGTAGGGAGGAAGAGAGACTTTCTTTGTATTGCTGGAGTTGGCCAGCCAATTCATCTGCCGTTTGTTCCTCTCCGTCTTTCCAGGTCATTACTGCCAATGAGTTGGCATATGAAGCCGGTGTGCTCCATACCAACTTCCACCACATGGGTCGTGTGCACTTGACTTCATCTGCATCTTTGGATACCTGCTCGTTGTTCAGGTCATCACAAATCATCTCCAGCATGGCTAATTCCCTCGGGTACTGGGTACCTCTCTCGATGGTGGTCTATTTGCCTGGGTGACATATAACATCTTCCTTGAAGGGATACCTTTCCTTCACACCTGACAGGAGTCACCTCCAGAGGCTGAGGACTTCTGGAAAGGGATCCCAGCTGCTTGGCTTCCCTATCTAATTCCAGGCTACTGGCCCTGTTATCCCAGCATCAGAGCAGCCAGATGACAATGTGCTCACCTGGATGATGACTGAAATCCTTTTGCATATCTCGCAGCTCACTCAGGGATAGGGATTGGGTGTTTACCACCTCCTTTATGGGTTCTGCCTCTTCCTCCTCTTGTTCTCAGGATGGCCCTGCTTTTTCATCATCCCTTACTGAACGAGTTGATTTTCTTGTGTATTTCTTCTTGTGTATAGGGGTGACTGATACCAACATGGGTTGGTTCTCTGGTTCAGCCACAGTGCCTGTCTCTGGGGTTTGAATAGCCACAGTGCCTGTCGCTGGGCTTTGAGTAGCTGCAGTACCTGTCATGGGGGTTGATCTCTGGATAGTATCAAATACAGTTTTGTGGACTAAGCTGAATGTTTGAAAACATTGACTGCAGTATTTTTTTCCTACAAGTACCAAGAAATATCCTTCAATTTTTCTCAAAAGACCTATTTATGAACAGATTAGACAAGCACTTGTCACTATAGCAGGTGGGCTTAAAAGACCTTTCAGGGTCTCCAACAACAAACAATTTTGCTGTTTCTGATTTTACATTTATCTTAGACCGAAATTTTATCCTCTTTTTCATCTTCAGGACAGTTACTGTATTGTAATGAAATAATTACCTCAGACAGTGCTTGAACAGAAACCTTCTTATGGTATGTGTAGCACTGTGAACAGGCATATCAAATGCCTGTGTTAGACTGGTGACTTATATTCTACTGCACTGAAAATTAAAAAGAGAAAAAGTGAGGCTGAAAAAAAAAAATAGGATAGTTTCTCTTAAACTTAGATGAGATGTTATGAAGAAATAATCAAGCTGGAACTTATTTGAACTTCTCTGTCTAAATCAATACTGGAGTAGTCTGTCTTTAAAAAATTTCCCCCCACCCCTCCCCCCCCCCCCCCCCCCAGAGATGAAGCTTCAATCGATGGTCTCAGAGCTTCAGATTATCTGTCAGACATAGAAAAGCTGTCTCAAGCAGCAAGGACCTCTAATCAAATATTGACAGATGAGATGTTCTGGGTGATAAAAATAGATTTAAAATTCAAAGTGACATTTTTTGATTAGAATCATAGCCTAACTGTTAAAGTCATGATGTAAGAAAAATGATACAGTCTAAGTCTTCAAATCAATTTATTACCTTTCCTAAATATAATGCATATGAGTTTCCTACTTAAGCCAAGGTCAAACCCCCACAAATTAACCTAAATAGCTTCATATTTTCCTCTAGATTGATAAAAAAACCCTTCTACTTGATTTGAAAAAGTTACAAGTTTGAAAGATATATAGAAAGCATAGGAAAAACTGGTAGAAATGGTCATACTCTACAACATTTAACTAGTACACCATTCTAACTGAAGCCATGGTAGCAGTGTGGTATTTAACAGCTCGATATTGAACCAAAAGGGTTTAAATTAATATAAAAATATTACCCTTAACATGGAAATGATGACCTTGATGTTGCTTTGTTATAAGAGCATTTAAGCCTGTGCATTGTTTGATTTCCTAAAAGCACAGCACACTTTAAAGGTTAAAAAAAAAAAAAGGGCAAAAAAATCATATACATAATTGTTCCCATATTTCACTTTGGGTTCCTGAAGACCACAGCCACTATCAAAGGGGAATTTATAAAATCTGCTGTAGTGTGGGAATCAAGAAGAGAGGGAGAAGGAAGATGCCAGGCTATCATTTTTGTACAAATGCATCACATATCTGCACACAGTGTTTCAGCCCAGGAAACATCCTTCCCAGCAGGACGATGACAAGCAATCATCATACAAATCATGCAACATCAGCCAAGGTTAACATGGAGCAGCATATCAGAAAAAGAGTGAGTGTTGAAGAAAGGAGGTAGTTTATGCCTGGAATGGAGACATGGTCAACTGTGTGGTGCAGAGAGCCCAAACAGTGTAATAAGTGGAGGATGTATGATAGATATGCAGTAATGACAACTAATTAGGAGGTGTATGACACAACATACATCCTACAATATCTTGCTTGCTATTTGATGTACATCTCAAATACTGGTATACTGGGGAACTGAGAAATGCATAGACTTTTGTGACTGAGTTTATCAGTATTGCTAGAAGAAAGGAGAGTAACAAGAAGGAATTTCAGGGTAAGACAAATGGATGAGAAAGCTGTGCTCTGGAGTCATGGGACAAAAGTCAACGTAGATCAGTATCTTGAGGCCATACTTTTCTGGCCAATACCAAGACAAAAATCCAACTATGATTCAGTACAGCTATTACAAAACATTTTGGGTTTATAGGCTGAATTTATTACAGAACACATGGAAACTTAAAGTAGAACTTTATTTTGGATTGATGAAATATTTTCAAAGCACTGTGGTCATGTAATCTAATTCACATGAGAAAATTCAATGGTAGACTTAACTTTTCTTTAAACTGTTAAAATAGTATGCAAAATAGACATCTAGATTTTCATGCAATGACATGCTAACTCAAACGTAGCATCTGTTAACCTAGGATATGATAGAATAAACTTGACCTTTTCAATTTTATAAAAAAAAATGTTTTGGTATAAACATTTTGCAAGGAATCAAGAAATTTGATGTTCCGAGCAATTATTAGGTAGTTTAAATCAAATGTATATACCCATTGCATGTGTATAAAAATTGAGGTCACAACTATATAAGCAATAACTTAAATGAAAGATTCTTTCAGTTATTAAAGTACAGTCAAAAGACTATAATGACAATCATCAGAGCTAAACTAATAACAACAACAACAACAACAACAACAACAACAACAATAATAATCTTATTATGGGACACTAGGGCAGTACCAGCATTTAGCAATTCTCAGGAGAAATATATTCTCTTCTCCAGCCTCCTTACAACACCCAAATAAAACCTATCGAGATAAAAAAAGCTTTCTTACACCAGCACAGAAGACAATTCCCTGTATTTTCACTATCATTCTTCAAGAAGAAATTTTTTAAGAGTATCAAAATAATTCTGGCAAGGCATGACTTGCAATTTAGTGCATATCCAAAATTTAACTACACAATTTGGCCTGTGATTTCTCCCTTGCAATACTCACAAAGATTTTATCTGCTTTGCATGTTTATAGGCTTTGTTGTTACAAGACCCTCATACTCCTTACAAGCAAAAAATACCGATTAATGAAGTCTCATAGCATCCATTTTAAGCAGCAAAATGACATCCAGTTTACAGATAGGGAATTTCATGAGTTCACCAAAGTCAAACCAAGGTCATAGGCAGTCAGCTGTAGAACTGCCACTGAATTCAAGATTAATCTCAAACTACAATAAAGCTCACATTAAATTGAGAGAACACAAATTTTGCTTCAGTCTCCAGATTTACAGTGCTGGGCACTAACTTCTAGAAATATAAAGCAGTGACTGTAAAGGAATTAAGAGAATGTCCATATCCATATCCTCACCAGTGGGTCAGCTGGAAATGCACAGTTTGAGAAATAAAGCAGTGACTGTAAAGGAATTAAGAGAATGTCCATATCCATATCCTCACCAGTGGGTTTCAGCTGGAAGGCAGTGCTTAGGCACTTGCTTGTATTCCCATTTAAATAAGTGAGCACACTAAAACCTAGCTCCTTTGTGCGGATGGTGAGGTTGGGGTGAGTTACCACTCAAGTAAAGTGTACAGTTAATTGTGCAGTGAAAACATGCCACTAAATATCAGTACCAATTTGAAAGCCACTTGCAAACACTAGCTGAATTTTTCTCACTGCTGCTAAAGGAACTGGAGCTGTTTTAACTTAGATACTGACAGATAACAGAGTGGAATAAGGTAAACAGAAGTAGGTTTTTAGCTTTCTTTTAAAACCAAACCAAACAAAAAAACCTTTTCATACCTTCACATCTTCCAATCAAAAAATTGATTAAGGTGTTATTTAAATTGACATAGATAAATAGTGCAAAAGATTGCAAGGACATTTACTTAATTAAAAATGAAGCTTATTTTATAAACCAGACTTCAATTCAGCTTAAGTGAATTCAAACCAATTAGAATTGGTGTATTTCCTATATTTATATAAGGCTCTGGATGCATCTGAAAAGCTCCTTACATATGATTTCCAAATATGACATATTACTTGATATAGCTATTGACCATATTATTTCAAGAAATTTTAAGCAGAACACTCCATTAGCCATTATGAAATGATCTGTTAAGGAAAAAAAATGGTGCCGTACGACTGATGACCGTATCTTTCAAGAAGACTTGGAGAAAATTATTTATTTATTCTCGTTGTGCAACACAAATATTTACAATATCTTTGGAGTCACTTTAGCAATTTCTGCCACACAGTGTTATTTTGTGTTTCACCTTCATAGAGGACTCATTTGCAGGCAACAACAAACATCTGAATGGTGACACAGGCATGGTTTAAACTTTCACGAGTTAATACAGCTCTTGGGTTAAATTTTTCCTTGTGTAAGCAAAGCTATACAATGATACTACACTTCTATGAGCAATTTAAATTCTTTTTCTTTACCCTAGCAACAAAATTGTTCTTTTTTTCTTTTTTCTTTTTTTTTTTAAAGAATAATGTTAAGATGACAGAAGTCAAAGGTAAGTTTAACAACGACAATAACAAAATGAAGTTGTCCCACAGTTTTTTAACATTTGGAAATGCTGTTCTCACAAATACAGCATGTGTCAGAACACCAGGGTATCCAGAGCTCTGATTGGCTTATAATGATTTATTACAAGCAATAATTCTGCATTCCTAGCAGTTGCTGGGGCAAGGCTGTGCTTGAGGCCTGTGCAAATACATATTGGACTTAATGGAGCAGCAGCTCATGCTGCTGCGAACAGCTGGGGGTGCTTAACTTGTTTTTCTCCACAGAATTTTTGGATTTCATTTGTTTCTGGCAATTATGGAATGCAATAAAAGAGAGAATGGTGAATGAAGAGAAATGGAGCTATGTAAAGCAGGAAAGTCTGGACAACAAAATATGCTCCTCTGATGATATAGATAATTTATTTTTATATTTTACACTGTTTTACCTGTTCTCACCTCCCCCTAAATGCTTTATTTGATGTCAGTAAGATTAAAGATAGCTGCAGGCACGTCTGCAAAATACACTGGGCAGCATGATATAGACCTTCAACCTCTTGCTGATCAAGTCTGCCTCAAAGCCAGAAGGAAAAAAAAAAGGGCTTTTAGCTGGGACGATGTGTTGCTAATATGGTCCCATTGTTCCTAGACCTGTGCTATTATTACCTCCAGGGCTCTTAAAAAATGGCACTGCACTAGGCTGTGAGGATATGCTACCCCTGGTTTGCACCTCCTCTGGAATCTCTTTCCTCCTGAAACCACAGTTGTACTTAAATTGTACTCACAACAGAAATTTATTTGTGATAGTTACTGTGCACAGCTCTACAGCTCTAGCATATTCTTAGGGCAATCAGTATGTTCTCACTTTTTAAGTCCTTAGCAAAATAAAATAACAAAGAAAAAAAGGAGGAGTAAATGTAAAACAGTGCACTTGAGAATGGATTTTATCAGCACTGCATCCGATTGCTGCAGAACATGCAAACAGTTCGGAGTGGCTGTTGGGGAGCATTCATTAGGATCAGAAAGAGGGAGGCAAAGATGGGTGTTTCAGCAGCTGAAAAGAGGCTGAAGGGCAGCTGCAGAAACTGGAACGTACATGATGTTTCATGCAGAGACTGCGGGTTCTGCAGCTGCTTAATTCCCGATGGAACGTCCCTTTTCTCATGAATATTCCTTTATTCACTGTATCTCCTCCAAAGGGGTTGGCAACGCCACATCACAGGATCCTGTCTAGTACTCTTCAGGGTCTAACTTGCTATCGCTTTTTAAGTCAGCTAAAGCTCTGAAATGATTGCTTATTGCTGGGGCATGTTTTGATTGCTCTCCTGTCTTCCTTAGGCTATTCAAATGAAGGCAGCAGCTGCATTTTGCCATTCACAGTCATTTATGCCTAAAGGCTCATGTTTCCTGTCAAAAGCTGGAACCAGTGATTGTATATGATTTTTGTTCTTTAGTTTAATCGTACATCACCGATATGTTTTCATAGCATTTTCCATCTAGTAATGACTTTATTGATCCATTCTTCAGTCTTTCATCTTTCCATGCATCTAAGCACATTGTAACAAACTTCAGCTGATCATTTTGTACCTTAAATTGCACATAAATATATATTATAGAGCTATTCAATAATCACTCAATATCAACAGGCTTACTATACAAGGGCCCAAGACAGAGCCAGGCATCCTTAACTGTCACTGGACATAATCACAGCTAAAAAGGAACAGAACTAGGTTGCTACCATCTGCTTGGTCTGTTTCCCATTGCAGAATCAAAATGAAAAGAAAAGAAAGAAATGAAAAAAATTAAGAAAACATGAAATAAAAATAAGCCTATGACCACAACAGCAAACAGTAAAATAATCTTCCTTTCTTTCTTCTTAATAAGAATATTAATTCAAGTGCAGTGATTTTAACCTTTAAGTTTATTTTTTCAAAACATATTGTTTGACAATTAAGAACTTTATGTTCTTACATTCTAGACATCCTCATCAAGATAAACTGTAATATCAAAATATACTTACTTTCCTCTGATATATTGTCCTCTTTTTCTCTGATGGTTTTCCAAAGAATCAAAGATATTTGTGTTGAAATAAAAGCTTCTTCTACCACATCCATGCTTTCAGTTTCTATCACGTTTTACTGCTACACAGCCCACGGTGCTGGATTTCTAATATTGCTAATATCACTTCCATAGCAACACACTAAGATATCATAAACTTGGCATTACGGCTTTATTCCTAGATTAGGTCTAAGGAGGAGCTGATTTCAAAAGGCAGCTCTTATTAAAACATACATATACATAAGAAAAAAAAGTATTTGCCAGTAGGATACAGATAATGGCTTTCAGAATACTGTAAATCAGTCTTGCAAAAAAAGTTGTCCCTCTTCAAATCTGACCAAGAACAAAGAACTTGCTTTGTTAGTGATGTTTAGAATATATTTCCCCAGCCATCCTTGAAGTTAGTAGCATATAACCACAGGTATTCAATTTCTAAGACAGATAACATTACTTGTGTTTTTCACATGCTGGATTCAGTCCATTACACATTGGATTCAACGCAGTGTAAAATGAGGGCAAAACTTGGGTCCATCCTTTGAGTTGCAAATATTAAGAATCCACAAAGAACAGAATGAATGAATGAATGAATGAGAAGGAATTCAACTTGAAAAACTAGCAAGATAATTTTATCAATAGATCTTTTTACTTTTAAGCACAAACTGTAATATATTAAGTAGAACACATATCAGTTTGGTCAGCATTCTGGCATATCTCATGATATAGAATGACTAAGGGCAAATGGGCTCCACTTATTACTTCCTGGCTGGAATCCTAAGTAAAATTGTAAAAGGAGGATAACACAAGCAACCATATACAGGCTGTACAAAGGGCAAAGGGCAAATGGGCTCCACTTATTACTTCCTGGCTGGAATCCTAAGTAAAAAGGAGGATAACACAAGCAACCATATACAGGCTGTACTGCCACATGCTTTGCAAATGGCTGAATATCTCAGAAATAAAAGATGTTATTTTAAGACTAAATCTACATTAGTTTTACTCTGTACACTTTTCATCGGCAGCAGTCGTGATCACAGAGGAAAATACTTCTCCTCTATTGGTTTCAACCCAGGCTTTCGTTGGGGTTCATCAGGAAAAGGGAATGTCCAGATCTTTTGATTATGAAGTAGCATGTGGAAAAGGAAGAACTATTGTTTATTTCTAAGGCATTCAAGAAGGTTCCTCTTCCAGCTCTAGATTAAAAGGGAAGGTTCTGCAAGGATGAGTTCAAGGTAAAAAAAAACAGAAAAAAGAACGAGCAGCTTTCAGCAGAGAATAGTTTAGGATCTGTACTAGTACCTGCTTTGTTCAATATATTCACAGCTTGTCTGGGAAGGTGAAGAACGAAGTTTCAGAATATAAGGTTATTTAGGATAATGAGAATAACTGTGAACAATTTCAGGGGAAAAAAAAAGAAAAAAGACTGAGCAATTGTACCACAAAATGGCAGATAAAATTAGGTGTAGCAAGAGAGATATACAGTGATGCATATGAAAAAAAGAATCTGAATTTCACATACAAAACAATGGACTCTATACTTTCTCAGGAGTGGTGTCTTGGGGTTTTCACTACACCAGCTCAAAGCTCAGTAGCAGTGAAAAAAATTAATCAAATGCAAGAAACAGTAAGGAAAAGAACAAAATAAAAAATATTGTTATGCTGTCATGGAAATGCATGATGCACAGGCGTCTTGAATAATGTATGCAGTCGGATTACAACTCACTAAGTTTATGGAAGAACTGGGAAAAGTCCAGAGAAAAGCAACTGGTATGACTTAAGACTGGGATTCTTCAGTCTGGAAAAGAGAGAGTTGAGAGGAAAAAAGATGGGCATCTATATATTATAAAAAAAGGGAAGAGATGTAAGAGGAAAACAAGAATTATCAGTCTTTTCCAAGAAGTATGGAAGATCAAATCAAACAAGAATTGAGATAGAAAACAAATGTGATTTGTTTGTTTGGTTGGTTGGGGTTTTTAACTGCATGGTCACAAGTTTAATCTATGGAACTTCCTGTTGTAAGATGTGGATACTAAAATCTTATGTGGGTTAAAAAAACCCACAACTGAACAATGTAAGGACTTTTAAAAAGCTGAGAAAACAGCTTGGCCTAACGACTACCCGAGGCACAAATTGTTGTGGGCTGGAAGAAGCATGCTTGGGAGTTCAGGATAACCTCCTGCCTTTGCCAGGGCATCCTCTTCTCACCTCTGCCAGAGATGGAATGCTTGGCTAGAGAGTCTCTCTTGGGCTGACCTCACGTAGCTGCTCTTTGGTTGTTACAATCTGTCTTTTCCCTCCAGTGTGCATCACTCCTCTTCCATCACAGCAGAATGATTGGAAGTGTTTTGTGTATTTATGA
The DNA here is from genome assembly GCF_000699145.1 of Aptenodytes forsteri. Classification (NCBI taxonomy): domain Eukaryota; kingdom Metazoa; phylum Chordata; class Aves; order Sphenisciformes; family Spheniscidae; genus Aptenodytes; species Aptenodytes forsteri. Next base: position 3,946,461 of record NW_008794543.1, on the reverse strand, counting down.
GAGAACAGAAAGCCCCTGACCTGGCCATACGACCTTACCTGCATGGGCAGGGTAGGTTATCCTCTTGCTTTAGCACACCATGAACTAGATCATCATCTGTTACTTGTAATTAAATATTTTGAGATCAGGATGCTCATCTGTTTACTCATTTGTTTTCAATTCTGTATTGTTTCTTCTGTGATTTAATCATACCATTGTTGAACCAGCCACACTGAGCAATTCAGATGAAAGAGGGGAAGGAGCAGAGAGCACTCTGTGGGAGGACTGGATGTACAGTTTCACAGCCTACAAGGCTCAATGGCCAAACCCACAGTGAAATCTCATATAATGAGTCGTGGCTTTTATAACACACTGGATGGTCAGTGTGGCTGGCATTTCCAAAGGGATCTAATATATTTTCCCATACGACACTGGATGTCTCTATAGGCTTCTATGAAACTTTTAAATACAGTTACTTCATATATGTCCTGAACTCTTTTTTTTTTTTTTTTTTTTTAGAAATCCCCCCCTATACAGTGTAAGAGCCATTTGTGCC
>NW_008794543.1:3886226-3945747 GCF_000699145.1 Aptenodytes forsteri | reverse complement strand
ACTTAAAAAATTTCCGTAATTTTTTTTTTTTTTTTTTTTTTATAGGAATCTGCCCCTGTACAGTGTTAGAGCTACTTGTGCCAAGCTCATGTATTCGGGAAGTATACGGGCCATTAGCCAGCAGCCTGCACTATTGCCAAAGGTACAGTGCCAAGCAAATACAGAACTGGAGAAATATTACAGTTTGTGCTTCATGTACGGCAGTTGCAGAAGAAGTATCTTTAGGCAGCGTGCTGCCTGGAAAGTGGGGTCTTGTGTGCAAGATCTAAATTTCAAGTTCTGCCTTATAAATTGGAACTAGAGGAATAATTCAGTAGGCAAGACAGAACCAAGCCCCAAGTTCACATTTACCTAGTCTATAATTTGTCCTATAATTGTCAGGGATGAAGGGAACAGACAACTCCTTCCTTCTTTCAGGAAGAAGAAACAGTGATCGTTCACTCTCAGGGACAGCATATTGGTTAACTATTTATTAAAACATGACAAATAATTTTTTTAACAGTTAGAATCCTTCGGTATAATATCTGAAGTGTATCGGACAGACTTGTCATTTGAAACTCACTGAAACAAAGTGTAACCTAGAAAATGTCCTGGAAAAGGGATTTTCCACTTATACATGGTATTAACTTTAATTGCTTTGGATTGCAGTTTGTCTTCTGTGTGAGAAAAAAAAAAGTTTTTGTTTTTTCCAGTGTTCCTTCAAAAGAAATATTTTTGTACGACAAAGTGAGAATTTGAATTAATGAGCAGGATAAAAATATTCTTTTTCTCAGTCCCTTATTTCTGTATCTTTTAAGCTCTTTGTGATATTTTGTTTTTGTTTTTCTGTGTTTATAATTTAATATGCCTGTTATAATTTAAATGTGCCTTTACATACATGCAAACCTTTGAGTGGCATGGTAAAAGTGATCTTTCTTTGAATTTCAAATGCTACATGAAAAACACCTTATAGTTCACTTCATTACATTTTACACATTCAGAAGTATTGTAAATGTGACAGACCAGTTTGAAATACCATTTATTGCTGAACAGTATTGTTGCTTGGGAAAAGTACAAGTGCATATTCATGTTCCTTTTTCTTTTCTTTTCAAAATGAAATCTTAAAAGATTTTTTCTATCTACACATTCACAAACACGTGGATTAACTTGTTCCTCCAACTAAAAGTATGAAAGTATTCTGACTAAATGACAAAGAAACACCTCTGGGACTGAACTTCATCCTCCACCGAGACACCATGCCTGATCTTGGATGATGAAGTTCCAGGGAAGTTCTCCTGTTACTTGCTTGGGAACCAGATCAAGATCTAAACCTGATGTACACTGAGTACAGTGATTTACTCAACTGCTCCAGAATCACATCACTCTAATTTAAGAACAAGATGATGTTCCTAAATATGACAAAATTCCAGAATTAGATAGAAAATGAATCTGCAAAGACACTCAGGAAGGTGCTGAGCATCCAAAACTGACACTGAATGCTCAAAGGCTTGTCACTAGTTACTGGTTCCAACAGGCACTCAGTAAAATTACACTCCTTGGTATTAATTCAGCAGAAGTTAAAAAATACCGGTAATGTAACTTTGGTTTTGTGGTTCATTCACAGAATGAATGGCTTGTAATGGACTGTAGTAATTTTAAGATAATACTGTGATTGTACTTATGCTATCTCCATTTACCATAAGGTCAATGCTATTCTAAAATATGAGGTTTTTTCTTAAAACCAAGCAAAAAGGAAGGAAAATCACTGCATGTACTTCAGTTCTTCTATTTCACACTCAGTACAGGTCTTTTCCTGCTTAAGATGTCAAACACTGGCTCTAGTTTGACATAACTCCTTAAGCATATTTTGAGTAGTTTTGTTGACAAAACTGTTCTACTTTTGCAGATAAAAACATGGTTTTGCTACATGGCTGAGAGCAATTTTGAAAACAAAGTGATTTGTGCTAGATAAATTTTTTGCATGGCTCCTTCAAATGCACAAAAATAGGACTCTCCCTCCTGAATTTCACCCAATTCTATTAGTTGTTGTCTCTTGCCCTTCACTAGAAGTTAGCTACTACAGGATAGTAACAGGTGCAATGCCACACAAATTACCATTTCATATTATCATTAAAAACATTGTTTTCTCACCAAGAATAGTTTAACACAATGCAGAAAGTAAGTTAGAAACATATTTTTTTGAACTTTCTTAAACGAATATGTATTCTCAGTGACATTTATGCAGTAAACCATAATATGGTCTTTTTCTTTTCCATTAGCCTTTACTGGTTATTTGTTGATGCTGCAATATCCAAGTGATATTAACTTGCATTATTTCATCTAAAATAGTCATGACACTCCTTTGCTTAGCAGTTGGAAAGTCCACTACAATAATTCACTTACTGTAGTATTTGTCACTGATACCAAGGCAGTGTTGTAAAAGCTGATGCCTTTGCAGCTTTCCTTCTTTTTCCTGAAGAGGCGACTTCCCCCCTCAAATAGCTCAATACCTATTTCCCCTTAGTAACAAAATGAATGAGAAGACAGGTGAGTAGCTGAAATAAAACATCCTGTCGATGAAGAATACCCTGACAGAACAGCTTATTTAAAAACCACAAGCAGATTTCAAAGCACTGGCTTTAAAAATAGACCCAAACAGGATGAATGAGCTAAATATTTCAACTCCTGCAATTTATATTTATTTTAAATATTTTGACATATTTTTCAGTTCAGAATGATTTTTCTCTATTTCTATGATAATGGAAACTGTAATGAAATACTTTATCTACCTTAGTGAGAAGGCTCATCTTGTCTGACTGGCTTTTGATAAATAGCAGGAGCACAGACTGGAAAAAATTGAAATAACTAATAGATAAACTTACTTATAGCTGGAACCTTGTATGAATCTTGGAACTAGAAGCTCTTATTGATACAGTTGTCAAAAGATCAGGTCATAGAAAAAGATTCTCTGGTTTTCTTTTGCTCAGAACAGTCATTTTTCAACATCTCATAAGAATTTTTTGGCATGTTAACATAGTCATCCCATATACCCAAATTCCAAGCCCAAATTCCAATGATATTTTTTAAGTCAGGTACGGAGTCAACAGCTGAGGAGAAACTGCTCCTCTAGATGAATCTAAACTTAAAAATTATTTTCTTCCTAATATTGGGCTATAAAAGACACCTCTTGCTATGTAGGATAAAAATCTCTTTCAGATACACCTATTGCAGTCCACAATGTACTTTTGCATATTGCTGACATAGTAATCCTTAGTAGGATAGTAATACGTTTTAGAGGTAGCATATCTCACATTCTTATGTGATATGTATGCCTTAAAATGCCTGTGGTTTAGTTTTCTTCAGTGGTTTGCATTTTCATAGTAAATACATTATTTCTACTAAGCTTATTTTATGTGCTGTTTAACTACGACAATAAGACTGTAACTAAGCCTATTTGGTGGTAAAAAATGTATCTGTTGATGAATGCAAGACAGCATGGAATGAAGAAGATAAAAAAGGAAACAGCCAGCATGCTTCATGACTACTCACTTTTTTCTTTTTTTTTAACTGAGGTCCACTTTCCAATATCAAGGTTCACTCTGTACTGGATCTGCATGTGGAGAGAACTGATAGTGTGCTAAGATGACAGAGGACAGCAACTGAGGATGCTTACTGTAGATGAAAGAGTGGCACTCATGCTGCCATTCTCCAAGCCTGACTGGCCTGTCCCCACAATAGCTGGAAACACGGAGGGCTCATTTTCCAAACAGATATGACTAAGCAAGGAAAATTCAAATTATTTGCCTTTTTTTCTAAAGTATTTGATACTAGCATCAGTATACCTTATCAGAAATGGAATATTAAATACAGTAATTTTTTTTTTTCAATTAGAGTAAGTCATAAGTACAAAGTAACTGCTCTGTCTACAGCTAACTAACTACGTAGTATGTTAACATGTTATAATCTGAACATGGTTCTGGTGGGGTTTTCAAAATAATTTTACACCGGTCTGTGCTACCTCTACCTTCATTACTGACCCACATGAAACAGGTGTGACCCAGAGCAGAATAATTCCGGAAATTCTATGATTAGTGTGAAAAAATAATAGAGAAGTCTTTGTAATGAAAGCCTTCTTTTCCTAAACACAGGGATGCATATGTAGAAATCTTTAGTTTTGATACAAGAAATCTTTAGTTTTGATACATATTCTACTTTTATTTGTAAAAATACACAGATTGTTCAATTTTCATTAAAAATTCCTATATTGTCCTCATAAACTAAGCCCAAAGTTATACAGGGAAACAGTTGTAAATGAACTTGCTACACATCTTTTGGAAGAACAACCGAAAACCCCCACTAACAGGATAAAAATAAAAGTAGCTAAATTAAATTGCTGACATTATATTAATAAATAACATAAGCACTGAAGACAGTAAAAATGGCTTTATTACAAAAATTATATCCACTGCTCTTTTAAAGTAGTTTTCTAAATTTTTAATATAGCTACATAAATGAAAGAAAGAAACTTAAAATTCAGTGCTTTATATAATATATGGCACATGACCGGATATATCTCTTTGAGATGATAATATTAATACCTTTGTTTTCAGCTTCATTCATACATATCCCTGATGCAAAATTCTGGATGCTATAATTTACAATCTGTCAAGAAGATTCATGGATTAAACTAGATTTGTGGAAGTTGCCTGTCTCCTGCCTGTTTGGCATAAAAAATTTACTCTCATGAGAAAACCTTGTGGCTACTTTACGATTAGTCATAGCCGGTTATTTTCTACACAGAAAAGACACTATATGTCCTTTGTACTACATTCAGAATTTTATTAAATATCACTAGTTGGAATAGCAAAGAAATACTTATCTCTGAAATATTTACCAGTGTTTTTTTGGTTTTGTTTTTTTTTTTTAATAGCTGGAATGTACTTACCTCTTTAAGATTTAAAGTCCATGACCTATAGGCACACTCCAGAATTTCTAGGAAGAAGAGAGTTACCTATTGCCTACATGATGCAGCATGCCTTTGTGGAACAAGTCATCATTCGGGCTTCATCATTGGTGAGTGCTTCTATGCATTAAGAACAGTAATGACCATGAGAAAAGCGGAAAGAATAAGAAAAGGTGGATTCTCTAGCCCCAACACTCAAAAACTTTTATTAACTCCCATATACATTTTCATGTGTCATTGAATTTCTTCACTTTTAGAAAACTAAAGTAATAAAATACTAAAGAAGAGGCAATACTCACCGTACTTTTCATTTGGGCAGAAAGAGTTTGCAATGAATGCTCGCCAGAATACACAGTCTTGTAAAACTTCTTTACCAGTTTGGCAGGGTAAATAGGTTCACAATGTTAATATCAGAGAGCCACCAGTGGTGTTGGTAGCTTTACATAAAACAAAATGCAAAAAGGAGGGACTTCGGACATTGCAAAGCACAAGATACGAATCTGCACGGCTGTGATTCAGTTCAGTAAATACCATATAGTACTATGTTTAGGAATGGGAATATTTACCATGAGATTTCCCTAAGTGAAACTAAAAGCTATATAACCAATGTTTCCTACTGAGAGTTTCAGCAATATGTACACGACCATGTAGTTAGTGCCTAGTAAAAATAGAAAGATTTTGGCTGTGAAACAGAGAATACATTTTTCTACTGGAAGAATGTGCCCCACCACAGAGAAAAGAAATGAACTAATGAAAATAAATCCATAAATTAACTCTAAAATTTCAAATATAAAGCCATTTATCTTGGTATAATACAACAAAAAATTGTTGACAACAAAATTGTTTGTATTACTATTAATTTGAATCTAACCAAAATTCTTTGTTATACAAGTTCTTAAGCAAATACTTGAAGAAGTTGAAGTGTTCCATTCTGACCCAAAATTTTAACCAAAAATACCATGTGTTCTAGAGAATATGAAGGTATGAATATGAATTTTTTGAAAGTGACTTCATGTTTTTCAGTGAGTGATTGTGAAGAATAGAATACGAAGCTCAGAGATGTAGTAACACAACCACTTTCTTCATGCTGAATTGATTATCGATGAGCTTGAAATTTTCCTAATCAATGATATGGAATCCTAATTTAGAATTATTCTAAATAGAATAATTCTAAAATTGATCTCTCTGAACTACAGTGGATACTGACATTTTTTAGTTATTGGATCTGGTTCCAACATAAATAAATTAGACTTAAAAAAAGTTTTGTATTTAAATTGGATTTGATTCAACACAATGATCATGCGAATTCTGAGGCAGTGATGACAACTCAGTGATAATATAAGGCCTCAATACACCATATGCTCACTTGCATATCCATATAGAAAATATAGCGTCTATAAAGTACATCAGTACAGAAATCTGAAACATATAACAAATACTGTATATCTGCTTGTCCACTCAGGTTTAATGTTAGGACAATGGAAGGTCTTTTAGGCTATCATAGCATGAGTCATACCCTGTTTTATCACCCATGAACAATTGCAGGAGAAGTTTTGTGAGATACCTGATTAAATGCCTGTATATTTCTCCTTCTTTCCCTTTTCAAGTATCTTCTTGATATAGATCATAATACCTATTTCCCTACCTATTTCTCTGTCAAATATGTCCTTCCTCTAGAACTAGAGAAGACTTGGCTCCATTTTATTCTTGAATGACATGTCATCAATGTTACTTGCATGGTCCCGATTTAATAAGTGGGGTCACATCAAGTACATTATATCCCCCAGGCAGCAAAAATTTAACAGCTCCATAAATGTGTCAAGATGACAAAAACCTCATAAAGTTGATATAAATTTAATATGAATGACCACTATTCTAGATTTTCCCGCAGGTATCAGTAAAATTACTTTTTTTTTTTCTTTTTTTTTATTAACAGCTTCCTGAGTAACCACACAGAAGCACACTTAATTTATAGTACAGTGCATTCCAATTTATTTTAGAAAGCATTTTAAATAAATTGAGATCCATATCCTGTAAAACATGTTGTTGGCAGCCACCTTTGTTTTGTTCAGTAACTGAGGTACAAATTTAAAATAATCAGAGTAATTTTTGCACAGAATATGGATAAAAAAGTAAGGCTATTTAGTTATTGAAAACAAACAATAAAAACTGTTATATCTTTCACAGCTTCAATATTGCCTGTTCAACCCTCCCAAAAGAAAATAAACTTAAAAAATGCGTTGTGGTTTAACCTGGCAGGCAGCTGAACACCACACAGCCGTTCACTCACTCCCACCCCCATAGTGGGATGGGGGAGAGAATCAGGGGGGGAAAAAAGTAAAATTTGTGAGTTGAGATAAAGACAGTTTAATAGGAAAGACAAGGAAGGGAAAATAATAATAGTAATAATAATAATGATAAAAGAATATACAAAACAAGTGATGCACAGTGCAATTGCTCACCACTCACTGACCGATGCCCAGCCAGTTCCTGAGCAGCGGTCGCCACCCCTGGCCAACTCCCCCCCAGTTTATGTACTGAGCATGACGTCACATGGTATGGAATAGCCCTTTGGCCAGTTTGGGTCAGCTGTCCTGGCTGTGCCCCCTCCCAGCTTCTCGCTGGCAGGGCATGAGGAGCTGACAAGTCCTTGAGTAGTGTAAGCACTGCTTAGCCACAACTAAAACATCAGTGTGTTATCAACATCATTCTCATACTAAATCCAAAACACAGCACTGTACCAGCTACTAGGAAGAAGATTAACTCTATCCCAGCCAAAATCAGGACAAAATGTTATATCTTTCACAGCTTCAGTATTGCCTATTCACCCCCCCCCAAAAAAAAAAGAAAAAAAGAAACAAAACTTAAACCAGCAAATGAAAGGAGTATTGCAGAACACTCATAAAATTAAAAGTTAGAATTGAATTCCAAAGTCCTTGGTGTTCGCAGGAAATGCTTAAGTGACAAAGAGAAAAAGTTGGTTACTTTCTACATTTCTGTTGAAGTTCCTGTTATGAATTTTATGCATTCCTGCTAAAAGGGAAATTGGATTGCCTGAAAACACTATAGAAAGTGAAGTGTCCAAAGAACAGTCCAAGAAGATCCTTATTAAAATTGAGGAATAGTATGGCATGCAGCGTTTCCTTCAGTTCCACATCAACTCATAGACTAAATAAATAACATGATAAAAAGGTACTCACATTTACTTTTTGTCTGAATCTTTCTTCTTTTTCTTGAATTATGCCCTATGTTGTGAAGAATTGGGACAGTAGTAAAGAATTTTACTATTTTTGTTTTCTCAGCATTTTATTTCTAGAATCAAGACAATCAAATAATGTTATCATGCCCAGCATAAGCTGTGTTCTTCTTGAAACTTTAACCATGAACAAGAAGTTATATCAATTATGTCATGACTAATCAGTCTTAGGTGACCGATTGTTCTTATTTCATATCTGAAAATACATAACTGTACAATGGTGCAATTTTTACCCAAATTTCTGAGCATGTTAAATTTCCATCCTCCTCGAAACAGAACTCTATACAATTGATGAAACCCTGACTGCATGAATCAAGGACCTAGATTCCCTTCAATGTCAGTGGAACCAGGATTTTACCTGACTTGCTTTTTAGTCCAATTTTTATTTTTCTTTTGATGTTATTTAATTAGTATTTAAACATTTTAAGCTTCTTTTGCCTGTCCAATCAATAGGATTGACACAATACACAAAAACTCTAATGCTGCCAGTTTGATGGATCAATGGAAAGAATCTTGTTACGAGTTACCTATATACAAATATTTATTTCATACCAAAATGTTTAAAAGAGAAATTATTTTTTTAATCCCCTAAGATTGCAGATGCTATTGAGTTCCATTAATATACCTATTAACACAGTTTGCTAAATATTATTGTTGTTACATTAACCATTGTTTGCTGCCAGATAAAGCTAAAAAAAGTTTCAATTTATACAAGAGAACATTTGCTGTTCATAGTAAGAACACTATCAGGTTTCTCACAGAAAAATAATGGATACTTCCCAGAGGATTATCTGAGTCTTCACAAAACTGTTAACAGGAAAGGAATTCAAGTATAGCATATTGCTTTGAATTAATAGCACCCATCTGAACTGTAAAAGAAGTAGAAGGAAAGTTCCTGCTGCGCCTGTTTCACATGAGCTCCTGGAACATTCACATTTCTGAAAGCTGTCTGTCTTTCCCAAATCAGTGTCTTCCACTGTAGGTGAGCTCTTCAGCTGTCAGCTGCTCATTAGCTAGGTTTTATTGTATGGGTTGCAGAAACTAATCCATGTTTATTTGTCATTGCAATGGGTTACGAATAGAAAGTTACCATACACCTTCTGAATGGCAGTAAATTCTTTAGATTTTTATGGATAACGTGACTGCTTGCAATCCTGCAAATACACCTTTATGCATATACAGAATGTTATGTGTGTGTTATTTAAATTAGTCTCAGGAACTAAAGTGATTGAAGTTATTAACTTCAATTAATATGTGAAATTAACTAAATATGGACTACGTTAGCCTAATTATAGTAATATTTTGCTAAGGTTCATAATTACAGTAAAAGTGCACAAAGCCATGGTTTGCCCTCTATAAAACTTAATCTAGACTCCAACAAATTCATTAAGGTCCTCCATTAGCTCCGAAAGACATTCAACTTAGCAGGAAATAGTATCATCGCATAACTCAGTATTGACACGGGTCCTGACACGGGAGATCAGCCTGAATAAGTACAGAGAACTAAATCATGTACCTAGTCATTAAGATGATCTCGTTTAAATCTTTGGAGAAAAATGCCTAATACTAAACTAAATACAAATAATTATTTCATACTAGTCATCTAAATAAAAATGGTAGGAATAAAAATGCAGCAGAAAACAGCATTTGATTTTTTGCATTTGATTTTTTAAAATACAATTCTGAATTCTACCCATCCCAGAAAGCAGGTGATCTAAACTCGTCTCTAATAACATTTAAAATCAGTTTCAATACTGTTCCTTTGCAGTCTTTGTCATTTGCCTGCTTGTTTTTAAACCTTCAGCCTCTCAATTTCTTTCCAGAGTGTGCTTTTATTATGAAATATGTTAGCGATCCCTCTTCAATTACAGTAATACATTTAAGAGGCTTGGTGAAGTAAAATGCTCTCGGTTTTAGCATCTAAAGACATAACAAAAGGTAGGGGTATTACAACATGAGTGGCAATTTCAAGAGATGCTTCCAAGTAAGTAGAAGGATAGAATTAAACTGAATATTTGCATCTCTTAAGCTAACCACTTTAGATGGTGTATAAACTCAATATTTGAATGCTAAATTACCCTGCAACAGCAATAAAATACCAAGAACTGCATACGCAATGATAATGGACACAATCCAAAACAGGTTTAAATGTAAGATTCCATTTTAAAGGATGGGAAACATTTTTCCTGGCATATTCAAGTATGTGGCTAAGATTTTTGGAATCTACTAATACTCATTTCTTGTTAACTATATACTTCAGGTGGCTAATCAGCCTCTCCACCAAGCTGTACCCCTGCACCTTTAAGTTGGCAAAACAAATAAATATAAATGGCTTGTGTTGAAATCACGTAAAAAAACTGCTGGGCTAGTCACTCAGGTTCACTCAGCTCCTGTAAGCACCTCCTACCCCAAATCCCTCAAATTCAATTGTCCTCTAGCGCCTCATTGGCTGAAAGTACCTCCCAAGGTTTTTATTAAAAGTGTTAGCGGGACTGTAGCGTATGCCTTTTTCTTCATTTCCCTAAACAACACACCATCAAGGGACAACACAAGGAATACTATAAAAAGGACAAAGTCAAGCTTGCATACAAAACCAATGCTGATATGAGTATTCATCTGATAAACAAACCTGTTTACGTTAAGCATGTGTGCTTATCAGCTCTTCAGAGAGTAGGAGCCTATTTCAATCTAAAGAAACCTATTCCAGTCTGGTTCCACTGACCTTCTGCAAAGACCGTGAAGCTCAATATAATAATGCAGTCCTGCCAGCAAGGCTGTCCTAAGATATATAATAGTTATTCTCAGAAGACAACTTAAAGATAATGAAGTGAGACTATAAGAGGTACTTTCAGTAGAGTTTCCTTACTCTGGACTCTAAACTTCAATGCAAGAATTTATGGAATTTGGACCATACGGCCAGTACTCTTATTGCCATATTATTATCAGAATTGCATGAAATTTCAAACCATCAGTAAAAAAATCAAGAATGAAAATGTATAACTTAATTTTATTTAGACCAGGTGTTTTCCTAAATAATTGTCAGTACACTGATGGGAATATTTAATCACTGTATCACAGCAAGTGAAATGAAAGCAAGCAAACAATTTTAAATGATAACAAGAAGAAAACAATGCAAGATACAAGCTGGGAGACAATGACCAAAGAAACATGTGAAAGACAATTGAACTACTTATAATATTTGATTTGTAATTCTCCATAGCAGTGTTTCGAGCTATTTCATCAGGAAATTTTAATTCAGTCATGAAAAGGCATGTCAAAAATAAAGGGCACTTGTTTTGCAAGTAAAAAAATACATACAAGAACATTAAAACAAGTCTGGTTGGATTTTCATATTTTGTAAGAGGTTAAAAAAAGGAGAAAGGCAGCTGAAGAGCTTTATGTGTTTTGCGTGAGCTCAGAAGATGAAAACTGAAAAACAATTACTTGCATACATTGATTGACTACCAAGGATAAAAGAGTGATGCAACATTGCTGAGATTTAAATAGTAACTACAATAAACACATATGCAGTTTCTAACAAATGAATTCATTAAATATATTAACTTAGTTTGTAGAACCAAACTTCTCAAGCTGTATGACGCCCAACTTCATTCACATATCGAAACTTCTTTTTTAGGGTCTGAATCCAAAACTCCGTTTGTGAGCTGGACATCCCTATATCTTGTAAAAACTTCACAATTTTTAATCAGGTTCTCTTTTCCCAAAGCATTGTTTGAGTTTTGCAAGTTAATTTCTGGTTGTGAATTAAATTCCAATCACGTTCAATTAAACAGTTCAAGACTTACCTGCTCTGTTAAGCCTACAAGATGGCCCTCACCACCTGGCTTGGAATGAGTTACAGCGCATGCTGCTCGTAGACCAGCAGGAGCTAGGAGAAATAGAAGAAAGAGAATGATACCGTGCCAGGTGAGGAGGAGCTAGAGGTGTTACAGGGGTGATGGAAGGAGAAAGGACACAGAACTGCAGGAAATGAGAAATCATTAATTTGTGCTCAGGGAGCAGCTTTTCAGCCATTGAAGTTCCTAAGCTGGTATCCTGATCTTGTCAATAAGCTAGGCAGGAGGAGGATTTTTAAAAAAGAAAAGCAAAATAAAGCCAGACACTATGCAAATGTATAGAGAAGTGAAGTATCTGTTTCATTTAAAAGGTATTGCAAATGTATAGAGAAGTAAAGTATCCATTTCATGTAAAAGGTATTCACCAGTAATGTTAAATCCTAAACAACTCACTTTTCCTGCATTCACCATGTGTAAATTCAGTTTGCCTAAGCCTCGAAAAAGAATAGGTAGAAGGCAAATACATTAATTCTGAACATCTTCCTTGCCATGATTAAAAAAAATCCTAGCTCTCACTAGGGCAGAGAACAATTTCTTTTCTAACATTGGTGCAGAAGTTTGATATTCAATAAAAATTGGAGAAACTTTCACAAGCTGAATTTCCTGTCCTGTAGCATTCATCAAAGTAACTACACACTCTTGAGCTTAGTTATTCCTGGTTTCTATTAACATGAGAGATGAGGATCAGTATTTGCAAAATGTACTGTGCATTTAATTCAATTCTTTAATAAAAAGAAAACATAATAACAGTAATAATAGCAATTATAGTAAGCCACAATGATAGTGGATGATACTAACATCTTTCAAACACAGACATATTACAAGAAGGAAAACAAACAAAAAAGTCAGATCAGTGGGTTTCCATTACAATTTGCAGAGTTGGGGCAATGTAAGAGCTACCAATGATTCTGTTCATATTTTAAGTCATAAAATCATTGTTTCCCAGTACAAAATACTATAGAAAGCTTTTTGTCTGTCTTCAGTTTATTTTCCTCTTTCCTTGAATATACTACAACAGAGTAAGGTCTGCACCTTCTGTTATTGAGACAATCTCAGCTATACCTCCTTTCATCTACAAATACATCAGTTAATCCACTGTAATCAATACAATTGATTACACCAATGTTAAACTGATGTGAACCAAGTGAAATGAAAGCCATGCCTTGTACTAAGGGAGAAGTGCAGACACAGTAAGTTTCAAAAATACTTTAGACTGTATTTGCAAAAATAAAACCTATGCAGTATTAACAATTATATTAAAAAAAACCCAAACAAACTAGAGCCATTTCAACATTAAGAAAACTGCATATCTGTTTTTATTATTATTATTATTATAGTGCTTGAACTAGTGGGACACGTGCTATACCACACAGCTGTAGCAAAGCTTTCTCTTTTAGCAAGCATTTTTCCTCTTTTGGTAGGTAACTAAATAATTATGTAACCCAAAGAGACTAACTAATGTTTGCTCTGTAGTTTTTGACTTTCTGCATAGTCTAACATTCACATTGCAGAAGCCCAAAATACCATGAGACTCCAAATAGGAACTATTTTAGGCCAGTATTTAATTGACTGGAACTCAGAAACTAATTAACAGATTTGCATGAGACTTCACAGAAAAATCAAGCTTTAATGAAAGACTGTTTACTTGAAAAATAAGGGAAGGCGCTTTTTTTCACATGAAACAAGGAAAATGAGTTTCTACTTAAGTGTAAGAGAAAATGGAAACTTCTACATCTATACAGAGGTCAGTTCTATTCAACAAAAATGCTTAACATAATTGAGCCAAACTATACAGGCAAATATACATTCAATAATTGCAATTACATAATTATACACACTTTATGGAAGAAGAAATGTGGCATTCTGCATACACAAACTGTGATCCACAGGACTGCTCCGTTTTCCATCTTAGTTTCGAGGATCAAGCCAAGTTCTAACTTCAGCTTAATAACTTCAGTCTAAAAAAACATCAACTTTGAATTCTAGCTATCACACTTGAAGTCTGTCTTGGAATTCATACACATGTATGTATGATGCATGTTCATCTGAAATCAGCAAGGACACTTTTCACAATAATATTTAGATTTTTGCTCCATATATAGAAAGCTGATATGTTTCTTTGAATTTGTTTCCTCTTTGATCTGACAGAATCTCAATTTTCCTCAGTCTTCGGTGACACAAACATCTGTCTACTAGCAGTTCTCACGTGCAAGTGCTTTACAAAGCATGAATGCTATGGAGAGTGCAAAAATGCTGCTCAAAACTCACTTGACCACCATTTGTAAATGTTCACGTCAACTACTTCTGAATTGGTAGCATGCCTGAAAATAATTGATGGGTGCATATGTTAGATGTGGGGAGTGTAAAAATTATCAGCTCCATGTCTGCCTTATTTTAAAAGCTTACCAAGGAAGTAGTAATTTATTAAAAAATGTAGAACCTCTTTTAAGCACTAAGAAAGAGGATGCAAAGAACTTTAAGGCCAAGAGGAATTTAGAGCAAAGAAATAAGGAAATAATTTGCGGAAGAGGAAAGGAGCCTTTGGAAATGAGTTTTTATTGTACCGCTGAATTAATGATAAAAGAAGCAGCACCTGCACATATGGCTATTCTCCACTGGAAGAAAAGGATATAAGATAAGTTTAAGATGGAAATTAAATGTGTGTCTTATGATAACTATTGACTATTCATTAAAAGCCTTAATAAAATGTTTTTTTTTCATTTGTCAGTGACACACAATGTAATTTAAAAATTACTAGTATTAAATTTAATTTGAAAACCTATAGCTAGGGAAATGAATTTAAATAATAGTAGAGTACAGTTAGGACTTTCAGGTATGATAAACTCAAATATTCCTTCAACTAACCTTCCAAATGAGAGAGAAGTGCTATCGTTTGGTATTTGAAATGAATTAGCAGAGAACATTTTTACTGCTGAAAAATATTTCTGACTTTTCACTATATTTTTTTTACCATTTCTATTTTATTTCAGTATATTATTACATTACACTACAATTACATGGAAATATGAAAAATGCATGACTATTCATTAAAAGCCTTAATAAAATGTTTTTTTTTCATTTGTCAGTGACCCATATTTGCATGTTTTTATTTTTGTTAAGTATGATTGTGATGTTGACAACCTGTAAGAAGAAAAGAGCAAGTAGCAAAACCTTTAATGTAATTTAAAGATTACTAGTATTAAATTTAATTTGAAAACCTATAGCTAGGGAAATGAATTTAAATAATAGTAGAGTACAGTTAGGACTTTCAGGTATGATAAACTCAAATATTCCTTCAACTAACCTTCCAAATGAGAGAGAAGTGCTATCGTTTGGTATTTGAAATGAATTAGCAGAGAACATTTTTACTGCTGAAAAATATTTCTGACTTTTCACTATATTTTTTTTACCATTTCTATTTTATTTCAGTATATTATTACATTTACATTACACTAAAATTACATGGAAATATAAGGAAAAATGCAGCAAGGAAGCAAGCTGAAATGCTATTATAAAGCACTGATTCTGTTCAAAAACAATAACTGATATTAATTTTTTTGTTTTATTACAAATAAAAACACTACAGAACAGATCACATGTAAACTCTGAGTGGATTCTTCAGTCTTTCTTTTAAGAAATAGATTTGTTTAAGCAGTATTATCTGGAAACTATATATGCATAGATGCTATGCAATAACCTCAAGATAATCAAATGAATGTTTCCAAGAAATTTAAATTATGTTCTAAAAAATATCTTTCCATATTTTCATCAGATATTCTGCTTGAAAATAAACTAGAATTTAACAGATGTGCATTGAGAACCATCACAGGTGACTTTATGAATATATTGCATTTATGAAGAGTCATTACCTCCTTCATTGAGTTTTATGTCTGCAACGTTTAGTATCTAGGTGACCACAAGAATTTGGCAGGCAGTGCTATTGTTTGAATATTCCTAGATATATTCAATGAATCTCATTTGCATTTCCACCGAAATGCCTTGACGCTGTTCTACGAGCGGTTACACAAGAACCCATTTCAAGCACCTATATAATTCCACCAGGTCATGTCACAAGGCATCAAAGGAGGTGAAGAGACTTACCCAGAGCATACAGTAATATTTGCAATAAGCACAAAGCAAAATTCCCTAGCAACAACTTGAATTGCAGACAAGACGTACTCTTTCCATTTGGGAGCAAAAATTTAAGCCCAGGCTGTGATTGGCACCTGTACCAGCAAACAGTATATGCAAAAACATTTAAGGAGTCAGTCTCCTCTTCCTCTTTCCTGATTAGAAAACAGCCACAATGTCTGCAAAGGAAATTCCCCTGTGAAAGTACTCCTTTCAAGTTGGAGTACTTAAGGAAAATGGGGTCTCCTTTTCCACTGTAATTGACGGTCAGTTTCCCATATCACAATTTGCTCAGATTCTTTGAGCCAACCCATGATTTAAAGCCATAATTGGACTACTGCAGTATGAAAATAAGCCAGCTTCTCATTAAAATCTCCATAGTGTGCATGTTTTGTTGTATAGCTAACAGCTTTGTTTCAAGAAAACATAAGGAAGACTAATTCTTAAAATTTCCATCCTTCAGAAAAAAGGTACAAGATTCAGGAAAACAGTCCATAGCAAAGACTGACCAAAACTTTGGCAGTTCTTCTAACTACATTAGCTGTCTAGTATGGGGTGTTTCCTCTTACTATTCAGCACAGGTCTCCTCTTTATCAAAATTACAAATCTTCTTCTAGCATTTTTGCAACACTAAATTCTGAAAGTGCTTTTATGAATTTTAATTAATCTTCAGCATAAATAATCGAAGGCAGGCAGGTATTATTCTTAATTTACAAATGAGAGAGATGGCATACAGAGAAGTGACCTTGCACAAGTTTGTACAGAAAAAAATCTGAACAGAAGCCAGGTTTACATCTCAGGGGTTTCTTTCATAGTCTACCAGCCATATTTCATCCTCCCATTTCTTCCTTGTGTTCTCCAAACTCAGTAGCTGCTTGTGCTAACCTATTTGCAAAACTCCTGTCAATTTCTGGGTGAGTAGACACAGACCTTACTACTCCATATTCAGTAAAAGCTGGTCGGCCTGTGTTTCCACCTCATCCCTCCAAAGAGGTAAATATTTCTTTTCCTAATCGTTTCTGCAGACCCTCTGAGCATCTGCGTTAAGGAAAATATCAGATTGTACTTTCTGCTAACTGCTGAAGTCATTTTGCTGTGCTGGGGCTTACTCATGCAACCTGTTGGTGCACGTTGCTTTCTGAACAATTGGGTTCAGGAATTGTTCCAATATACCTAATGTGTTATCTTGCTGACACAAGATCAGTTTTGATTTTTTAATACTGCAGTGAAAGCTTCATAGGCACGTCAGTAGCTTTTAAGCTAATTTTGAGACAAGAATACATTTCCCCTTCTAATGTAATAGTCTGTTGGGCTCTTACTGTTTCAGTAGTCAGTACACTCTTCAGAATTACATTCTGTGTAGTGACAGTCACCCACCTTGCCTTCTGTCTCCTCCATGTTTTCACATATACCCCTGTTTCTGAAAAACTGAGACTTAAAAATGCACTAATAGCACAAGTAGGGAAAATATTATTTCTACATAAATTCCATCAAATTCTGAGCTATATTTCAGTTACATTAGTCCTAAAGTTGGATTCATGGCCATTCTTTTACCCAATTTTTGAAACTCCTTTCTTCTATCAGCACTGGAGCTAAGTGATCTTTTTTCAAAAACTTCTTTTTTCCTGATAGATATCTATGACTAACCCACATTTTTCAGCAAAATAATCATCAAAAAGACATCGGGACCATCCTCAAATCCCCAAGAAGACTGCTTAGTGAAGAGAGGTGAAGAGAACAAACACATTGTAAAAAAAATGAGAAACAAATGATACTTACTGCTCTTTCTGAGCAACAAGACTTTCCTGTCCTCCTTTCTTGCATACAGAATCACTTCCCCATTTCTCCTACCACCTTCTCGCTGCGGGTGAACTGGGAACAATGATCTTGAAAGAGAGTACATGTGTTACCAGATCCAGTGCCCCAGAACTGCACTAATGTTATAGTTCTAAAAGTGTTTAGTCAAGGTCTACCTCAGAGGCTCTAAAATACATTCCAGCACACTGGAACAACCCTCTTATACAAAGGACAAAAAAAGGAAAAAAAATCCCCTAAATGATAATGTGGCAATCCCACTGCTGTTACTATAAGGAGCAGTAACTCACATATTTCCAATATTCAGCAAAATCTTCATGTGTTTGTGCTTTAAGTGTGGACATTATTGCATTCTCTGCTCTAACAATGTGCTGTTTATCAACAGTTGTCACTTGAGCCATTTAGGATGCATCACACTGGGCCATCTTCTCCAGACTTTGGAACTCGTGCGAAAATGCATGCATGTACATAAGCAATGCTTTAATTTAAGCCTTTTATAAATCAAACCATTTTTTTCTTGCCTTTGTAAAAGTCAAGTAGTGCTGATTTTGGTTTTGTGTTTTATTAGAAAATGTTAATATAAGTCCTCTTTAAAAAGCAACTCTTTGTGAACAAGGTAGCTTATGCAATAACAATGTTACTTAGCTAACTCAGGATGAAATGGTAATAAGGTTACCATTTAAAGTGAGAATATTTAGCTAATCTGTTGGCAAGGGAATCGTTCCTATTCTCAGCTGTGAGATCAAGGCAAACTTCTGTTTAAATGAAAATAAGCCATGCTTTGATAATGGAAGCAGTGTCAGTCAAATAAAGGAAACATACTTATTTTAGGCCCCTCAATCTAAAAATTTCTCAAGCACCTTCCAAAATGGGAAGCATATATAGCTTATCAAAACCTTTAAGAGTACTCAGATTTGCAAGCACATTTTGCTAAATCAGTCCATAATTAAAAAATAAAAAAATCAATAAAATATTTTTCTTACCTGTGTCAGAGTATCTATCTTCAGCAGGTATTGTATTTTAAAACCTACAGCAGCTAATAATGTTCAGCTCAATTCTCTAATTAATTTCCTCAAGCATCCTGATAATATTATTCTCAGTAAATAATGTTCAGCTCAATTATCTAATTAATTTCCTCAAGCATCCTGATAATATTCATTCTCAGTATAACAGCTCACTAATATTAGTCTATAACTAAATTCTAATTTCAGTGTGCCATCAGCAATACAGGGAAAGTGAAAGTGAACTGCTGAAGGCCTTAAGTTATCTTTGGGCCTACCTGCACAAGGTATTTTGTCATTCTGCCCAGACCAGAGAAGTCTGCGACATCTATCTGTTGTAATTCAAGGTGTCCTCAATCACTGCACTACGTTATTCCCCACTGGTGTAAAAACTAGATGCTCTGTTCCCATCTTCATGTCATAACTATTACCTATGAATATTATACCAATTTGAAAAATTCCATTGATTCCCAGGGGAAAAATATTTGCCTTGGGTCTCTATTCTGGTCATGGAGGTCAATGGTTTTTTTATGCCTCGCATTTGATTACTGCAATACATCTTAGAATATACAGCAAAAAGAAAAAAAAAAAAAAGGTGTTGGGTTGCTCAAACATCCAGTAACACATCACATACATCTAAATATCACTTTTGGGCGTTCAGGATTTACTTTGTATTTTACGACACAGAAGTGATCTAAGACTATATTTTTACTATAGGCAATAGCGTAACTGCAATCTTTGTAGACACACCCAAGCTAGTCTAAAATTAGCTGGCTCCTGTACTGCTACCATTGTTGCCATAGCAGCCTAGAGCTCAGTATTTATTATCAATGCCCTGACATGGTTTTGCAGCCATAGGGAGCCTCATGCACATAAACGGTATGTAAGCCAAGTATTTTGGAGCTAGTGTTGGCTTTGTCACATATTTAAATGCAATGTTGTAATTCCTAAATAGTTTAGGATCATTCCTAACAGAATTCCTGTCTGGATTCAGTTCTTCTTGCAGTGACATGGCATACTGACTAATTTTATAAAGTATTCTGAATACCAGAAGATCATTATTTTACTCTGAGTTTTCATACAAAATTCTTTTAGTCCCACTGCCGTTTTTCTTCTTTTCTAGGCTGATTGTTACTATAAAAGAAGACAGGCATAGTTTGTAGTCTAAACGTACTCCTCCAGACACAAAAAGCTTTATTGATTTAAGCACAAGTAAAAGTAGTAGAGCTGAGCTACATTAATTCTAATTATAGATAAATAGCTGAGTCTAGCCGTAGTAGACCAAGGGAGCAGAACCATTTAATTTTTATTAGTTATTTATTTTTATTTCCCAGTTTCCAAGAGTCAATACTCTTGGGATAACTTGGTTTGCTTTGCCTAGAAACCTTAAGAACCTTATCAGTAACCAATACTGCATTACAAGAAGTCTCCAATCATATGCCCTTGGTAGAAACATGGTATTTATTTTTTTGGTTTGAGGAATGAGGAAATTCTAATACAACCTTGTTGAATAAAGAGAGATGAAATAAAATATGTAAAAGCGCTTTCTTTTTTTTAAATATTCTTAGTAACAGGAAATCAGGAATACATATGTAAGATTTAAAATATTTGCTGACGGTATCAAGAAATACCTAATGCTGCCATTTGAACTCCAAAAGGCCAGTTTGGGAGAAAACACCGCAGCTGGTTTTCAGTAAGCAGGGAGAGTAAGATGAATTTCTGATATAGCAATTGAAGGGCATTGCCCTGAAGTAATAACTGCTGTTTCTTCTCCCCTTAACCCTGAAATTACTGTTATCACATAGTCAACTTGATAGCAATAAAGCTTTATAAACTTTTGAAGCATATGGCAGGAATAATAAATGTTAAGGAGTAAGAAAACTACATCTACCACATCTCAGAATGCATCTCTGAGTCTCAAATAGGTCTAGCAAGACATTTGGAAACCTGAAGATATCTGAAAGATTCACAGATTCTTGAAGAATAAATTTGCACATTGTAGGACTCCCCAAGGAAGCTTAAAACTTGCTCCCACATTTTTCTTTGCAGTTCTATTTCCTCTGAATTTTAATCTGAAATACAGGCATCTGCCCTGAAAAGAAACAGTACTTTGATTTTCCGTCTAGCAACAGAGCCCTTCACACAAAGGGACTATCCTTCACACGGCAAGTGAAAAAACGAGTAGAATTGCAGAGACAAAAATTCATGTGGAGAAGAAAAAAAAAAAGGACATTGTCCTTGTATTTCAAGAGTTTCCTCCTCTATTACAGACAAAGGAATGTAGTATGGAAAAATCCATGATGCCCTATAAGACAAAAGCTTTTCCCTGTGCCCTCTGGTGTCTAACTGTGCTAGAGGTTAAAGAAGTGAAGCAAACACATCACAAACACAAAGAAGCAATAGAGATGGAGAACCTGAAGAAGTTTGGCACTTTGAAAATATAAAAAGCCTGTTTGATACTCTTATTAGTTCAAAAATAAATTGTGGTTTCTTTTTCCTTTTATAAAATTTGTTTTTAAAGTTCTAAGTTACATTAAATGAGTTTCATTGATATGATATGAAATACCTTACTTGCTTTATCGCTCTTTCATTTCCTGTTTTCCCGAGGGCAGGGTATCTTCTCTCATATGTACAAATAATCATTCATTTCTATCAGGTATTCTATCAGATATTCATTCATTCCCATGGCTTTATCATGGTATTAATCATCTGGCTTCCTTTGCTTTGGATTAAAAGTGTTTTCTGACAAGTTTTTATTGTGTTTTCATTCACATGTCTTTGGATTAGATGAACATTTATTTTAATGAAGTCCAATTTGAGTCAGGTAACAGCATTTTGCCTCATGATTTTTATTTATGGTTATTATTAAGAATATAACAATAATTAATGTGATAATAGTAATAATTAATGTCAATAACCATGACAGTGATTATTGAACTAGGCAAAAAATCTAAAGAAAAATACAACCGATATTAAGTGCGCGGGAGTATATCTCCTTTAAACTCTCTACTGAACACTTGAGTTCTATTTCTTAAAGAAAGTTTTTATACCATGAATACCTTACACAAATCAACAATGTTGAACCAATTAGAAATAGGAATGAAAGATGAACACAATAATTTTTGCCAGATTAGGTTTTGGTTTGAGGTCTTCTAGTTTTAACTGTGTGTTCCTCCCTTGCCATAGAAAGGAAATTCCAGGCCTTTAAGCAGCAGCAAATGCATTCCTTTTGCTGTATATAGCACAATCCTTTTTCTTTCTGTCAAACCGCAGCACCAAATCTCCCTCACTTGGCAAATGTTTTCCTTTAGGGGAAAAGGAAGGACTAGAACATATATAGGTTTTTTTTTTTTTTCCTGTGTGGCATCAACTTTTTTTTGTGGATACTTTATGATTTATTTTGAATATAGATAAGACATGAGAGTGTGATTCTGAGATTTTTTTGGAATACAACATAGAGAAGCCAGTAAATCTCTCTACAACATATATAGTGGTTGTGGTATCGCAATAGACTCCAACAATCTATAGCAGTAATAGTCTGGGGTGGTTTGCCCTTTATATCAGTGTAACTTTGTTTTGGTGAGGATGAAATAGAAGAGTCAGAACAGCTGAACAAAGATGCTCAACTTCCCAACAGCTCTTCAAGGATGCTGACATTCTTCACCTCTTTCTTTAAATCATGCTTACTATTTACCAGATGACTGTATACTTTAAATGTACTGTAAGAACCAATAAAATGCAGTTTATTATTTCACATGATATATTTTTTTAAACAGAAACATCAGTAAAGCTGGAAAGGAGACAGAGTTCTAATACACTCACTAGCACAAGATCCCTGGCCTGTCTCACAAGCATCAACTTCTGGGTAATTACAGGGATAGCATTTAGTGCCCTTCATGACCTTATCATGTTCCATCTTCTGAATATCCACCTGTGCCTCAATATGCAGCAACACCTGGACTATTGACATTTTGAGCTGTGCGTCAAGGAGCAGCAAGAGTGTGGCTGCTCCAAGAGGGAAGACAAGCCAGGAGCCAAAGACCACCATAGCACAGACAGCGTCCTCATCAACATGGTCACAGTCCCACAGTATCTGAACAGGCCCAGACAAGGTGACGCCCAGTGTCTATTCAGGGAGTTCAGTCACAAACAGCAGGAGATGGCCAAAAACAGGACTGAAGACAAAGCAACCTACAATGTAGGTCTGTGGTTCATCCAGGAAAATCAGTCAGCAAGCTGGGTCAGCTCTAACATAGCTCAGACAAGATCTAGGTGCCCAGGAGATAAATGGAGATCCTAGAGGATTTGTACGTGGATGCCCTAGGCGAAGCTGGTCAAGACAGTTAAGATCTAGTAGCATAATCAATGCCCTGACAATATGGCAGTGCCACACTCAGTTGTGGCAATACCATTGCCCAAAGTATCAAGAGACTTAATTTCTGTTTGCATACATTAATTTGTATGATAGCAGTAACTCTGAGATGGATTTTAAGGTGAGAAGAAGTGTCTTCATTCCAAGGTTATGTGGATGGCAATAATATGAAAAAAAACTGGTGAAGAGCCCTTCTTTGATAAGAGTTTTATTTTTATGGAAGCAGATGTCTCAAATTGTGACTATAAAGAGAGTTTTAGTAATTTTTCCAGCTCCAGTTCTAATGCAGTTCCTCTGGTGAAGTGGTTGGCCCAGCAATATAGACTTAGTTTGAAGCATCTCACTAGACTAATGCCTGTGACATCGAACATCTGTGAGATTTAAGCTAGTCTAGTATAGGATTCTATCTTCCATGTCAGCCTGAGAACTTGAACCGGATATGAGCACAGTAAATACGAAAAGATATATGCGCAACTGCCCATGTGGTGCTTAGCTGACCAGAAGTAATGCTTCTCACGTCTTGCCATTTTACATATAGATTTTTATTTATTTATATGTGCTTAGACAACCTTATGCACCCATCAGAAACAGGACTTCTCATTTGAAGCCTAAGGAACTGATGAGATGAACGCAATTCTAGGTGTTTATTACAACTGGTTACCTTCTTTTTTTGAACCTGAGCAGTAGCTATGTTTTGCCATCCAGTCAATCATATTCATTTATGATTCATTTGCAGATTTCTAAAAAAAATGACTGCTGAAAGTGTCACTGAAGGTTTTGGGTTTGTTTTTTTTTCTTTGTCTAATAAGCATTTGTTGTCAAGTGGAGGAAAGCAATAGAAGATTTGGAAATGGGAGCTCTGGAAAAAGTCAAGGCTAACCAATTACAGGATCCAGTAAGGCAGTATTCAGGAGGTTTCATCTTGATTGAAGTTGCTGTCTGAGTGGCAGCTGACATCAAAATAAGGTATTCTGTCAACTGATCATCTTGCCTTGGGCTCAGAAGGGAACCAACTGTTAAAAGCTTTCTGTGAAGAAGGGGATATTTCCCATGTGCAGTTTTAGGTGCTTTCCTGGTAAAGATTAGTGAAAATCCTTGTGTAGGTGAAACTACCATATCAAATAATATTTGCAATGATGACTGAGGTCTCAACAGCAGAGATTTTGTAGCCCTCTTTACCTTCCCTGACACATACTGAGGATGCAGGCAAGAACCCAAGGTAGTGAATTTTAAGACTGCCTTCAAATGATCTCAGATGTTGTTGAGCAATATTCATCCAAGTGAAAGATCCTCTTCAGCTCCCTTTCAATTAAAAACACACACAGTGTTCTGCTCTGCTAGTTCCCAGGTTCCAGCTACTTGCTTTCCTGGCTTAACACTGGCAACACCTCTGGCTGATTAAGGAAATAGATGTTCATATTAAACATTTGGAACAAGCATTAGGATCCCCTGGGAGTTGTATTGGAGGCCGAATGGAAGGTAGAACATTCTGTTTCAAGTAAGAACATGTATTTTTTTTTCTTCTGCCTCACAAACTCTGGCCTAATTATACTCAGGCATAAACACAGTAAAAGCAAAAGGTGAAGTTCCTTGCTTCATCTGAACTATTTAGTAGGCAATCTTCTCTAAGAAAAGATACTCAAACAAAACATATAAAGGCTTAATTTTTACTAGGGTCAGACTAGAGAGAAGAAAACAACACAATAAGAGATTTTGCTGTCTGACAAAACGGACTTGTACCTGCAGAATAAAAATAAGCTGACTACGGTGCAGACAGCTCAGACATGCCAGTTTGGTCAGCATGATGCACCCTAAGCCACTCAGCCAAACAGCAGGGGACTCATGAATTTTCACTTCCTTCCCAAAGTGCCCATCTCAGCTGGACTATTAAGTATATTTCAACCGTAATCTCACCGTTAACTATCCACCCACTCACCACCACCTACAGGTTTATACATGAGATGCACGTGAACTAAATGTAACCTTGCACTTTGCAAGCAGAACTGATTCTGTCAGCTTACATTTCCAACACAGGACATTTCCCAGTGTTGTTCTACATGGGTCGAATTCTAAACATGTGCTAGCAGAAAATGAATACACGGTGAGCGAATAATAAGGCTCTAAATATTCAATAAACCTTTAAATCATATAGCAACACAAAGCTCTAACTTATCCTTAGAGTATCGTATTATTATTTAAACGCTTCAAAAGTAGTCTCCTCAATGTAATTGTCTAAATTTTCATGTTCTCAAAGTGTTGTTTATATTTTCTGGGTTTAAATGTTAATCTCATGGGAGCATATCACAGGAGCAATTTCTCCCTGAGCTCCTGGAAGTAATAGATTATCGTGTCAGTGAGATCTTATGCAGGTTTTATCATGCTCTTGGAGAAGTAAATTCTAATCTTTTTTGGCAAACAAAACAATCTCATATCCACCTATACACCTGCCTGGCTGTCTGGGAGAGACCGCAACACTGAAAATGACACCCTTACATATAAAAACTTACATTAAAGGTGCTAAACAGAGCATCCAAATCACAAATGGACATCACCTCACCCTCCATCAAACTTACTAGTTTCCACTCCTCTGTCCAGCTAGCTCTGTGTTTTCTCCATTTTCCCGTTCTCCATTCCCTTTTTCGTCCTCCAACTTTTATCCCCTTCTGACCCAGCTTTTGTCTCCCCGGGCTTCCAAAGCCACAGCCTACTCCTTTCTCTCTAACTGAAAGTCATTTGAGGCATATGATTTTCTGCTGCCTCAGTTATTAGCAAAGGAGAAACAGACTTCTGTCCTCCTTCCAGTCGCACTTCTGTCTAGCTTCTCTGTGGAAACAGATCACTGTCTTGTCTGCAGTGGGAGCTGCAAGAGAACTAAGAGCAGTCGCTCCCTGCCAATAATAGAGTACCTCAAAGCTTTTAGCTGTCAGGCTAAGCACATAAGATTTTTTCCAAAAGTTTTTGGCTTAGACACATTTGAGTAGATTCCACACAAGTCAAAAGGCATTAACATGAAATTTCTCTGTCAAGTTTGAAATTCTCGCTACAAAAACACAGACGTTGGAATTATACTGCATATAACAATGGGCAATAATGTAGTAATAATAAAATATATACTGCATATAAAATATGAAATAATAAACAGAGCTTCAGAATTTTTTCCCTTACCATTGCAACACAAGATATTTGCAACCTGGCCTCGCTTTCATACCTAGATGAGCCATGTGGGGTTAAATGTTTATAAAATAGTTAAACTTTAGGGCAGGTACATGACATGAAGATATCAACCTAAATGTTTAGCATTTGGCAAAGATACAAGAGACAAAAACCCCACAGTCTTATTACAGGAAATTGATGATAATGGTGCATTGCAGAGCCCACCCTTCCAGTAACACTGAGGTGGTTTTTATTCCTTGTAATCATTCCTAATTTACTTTAAAGGTTTGGGAAATATTTATGCATGATTTTCTGTCATGTTGGCTGCTACTCATCAGTAAGTGTCAAAAGATCACACAGAGGTTACATTTGTAACTATGATTTCACCTGTCATAATGTGAAGCTACTAGCCAGACGAGGGCCCTCATTCTCAGGAGCTGTATATACAAAATTATCCTTAAACCAATTATAATAATTAATAAATAAATGACTATAAAATTATTATTTTATAATTGTATTAAATTATATTATCTGACTGATATTATTTGAAGCATAAGATGGCAAGCAGTGTACTGAATAACGAGGAATTGGACGCAATAAAAATACAGCTCGTGCACAAAGTGTCGTCACTATTTAACTGTAAACTGATTTCATATATGACATGAGCAATAACATTTTAAAAGTGTTAATTTTTTTCTGTAAGTAAAAGTAATGTATCTGATATGTCAGACAATTACGTAATTATGTCACTAATTATTTGTAACCATCATATAAGAAATCAATCTAAGCTGTGATTTAACAAAGGCGAGAGATCATTTCAAGAACGCAATCCCTTCCCCTTACCCACCTCCTGCCATATCCCTGTGGACATCGAGAAAGGTGAAGAGATGGTGAAGTAACAGCAAGAAAACAGTTGCAAAACAGAGAGATTGGAAGTATAAAGGAACACAATAAGGAACAGCAGATGGAAAGTCAAAGAAATTATATATTAGGAGATAAATAAATTAATTACTTTGAAGTTGAGAATTAATGTTACAAAGCTGGTATGATAGAGAAAGTGAACTGGCAAAGGGACTGAAAGGGGTGATGAAAGAAAATTCCCATAAGCAGTATGTACTCTGAAGAACTGCCGAGTGATGAGGAGGCACAGAGGACTAAAACAGGTATCAAAAAGCAAGCACATAATCCCCTTTCACTGTATGTTCATAGTAAATGGAAATTGTATTTCAAAACATGCTGGCAATTGCCTTGAAAATGTACGCATAACATATCCTCAGAGCATCTTTATATGTGCCTATAAATGCACTGGATTAATACCTGTACTGTAAATACAGGGTTATAAACCCTCTCTATAGATAATTTTGATAGTAACCCTCCCTGCACATACCTGAAATCTCAAACTATGCTTATTCTTAGCATTCTCATTATCTGAACCTAAATATAGCCAGTAAGAGGTGAGTGCATTTCACAGAATGAGTTGTCCATACTGTATTTTATACTGTACATAAAACTCGTGGCCTGAATTCTGAGCAAGAGGAGTATCCTAAAGAAGGTTAAATAGATAGGATTTTTCTTTCAACATCCATTGTAGGGGAAATACCTATAATAAACCAAGGAGCAGAAGAAATACAAAGGTTCTAAAAATTAAAAAGGGTCATTAATCTATTCAGACTCTCCTTTTTGTGACAGATATTTCAAATTGAAAACTGCATGTTGCATATCACTGCACTGTTTGCAAAAGGATTGATACAAAACAAGGGCTGTGGTGACACATGGTCCAGAAAACGAAAACAAAACAGCTTTGGTGAAACCTACCAACTTTGCTGTAGAATAATGACTGCTTTCAGCAAAATAGTATAGCCATGCACCAAAGGGTGTAATTTAAATCTCCACATTCAAGGGGAAATAGACTTGTTTCTGGTTGAAAAACTTCTTATTGTTTAAACACTGTTTAAACACCTTAAATAAAAGGACAGTTAAAACCTTGATTATTCTCGTTTCCATCAGTTAATTCCACACAGAAGAATTACATAAATAGATTACAGTATGTTGACTTGCATGCATTAACACTACTTCACAAGAAGTCAGATTATTTTGAATCATAAAAGTTCACAAAGTAATTATTTGTTTCCTGCAATTACAGATTCCCTAAGTAATTGATTTTGCCTGTTAATATTTCTGTATCATTCTTTTCAGTAATGTCTTGCATACTAACACTATTTTTGCTTACTGTCAGGGCCTAAAGCTTACTCCCTGCCTCCCAGATGTTCACTGCCTGTGCTTAAGGACAGCTCTCTGATGTGCCCCCCATCTTAATTCACACCACTCCGAAGGAAGAGCTGTTCAAGAAGGAGCTTTAAAAGACTTGCAAGGCAGGGAATGAACTGCCCCTGCTTCATTCGGGAGTTGCTTTAGGCCACCCCCTTGGTCCTTGCTTCTGTGCCTTCCCTGTGCCTGGCCATATACCTTCCTGATCCAGAGCTTGATCCTGGACCTGCCCTGGCACTACAGCTGTGATGGACAATCACTGGGCTGTGTCTGACCCTGGTCACCATCACTGGACCTGCAATGCAGATGCACCCAAGAAATCAGCTGCAATGCATAAACTCTATACAGATCAAATAAACAGTTATTGCACATTTCTGAGTGTTACCTCTAGCACCTTACCCGTAAACTAAATGTAAGCTTCTCTGCATCTTTTTTTAGCTGATGCCCTGTTCCTTGTACCATCTTTGCCTGCCTGCTTCCTTCAAACAGAAGTTGCTACAAGGAATTGCCAGTGGCCAATTCCCCCTCACTTCTTTCCTGACAAATAGGCAGTAACACTCTTCCACCACAGCACCTCAGAACACCTCTGGGATGTCCTTCTAGGCCACTGGAGGGAACACACCCTGGTGAGGAGAAACTGAGAGGGACACTGAGAGACCATGAGACTGAGCAAGAGAGAGAGAGACAGAGAGTCTGTGCAATTATCTCAGCAACTAATCAAAAAACAAATTTCTCCACAAAGGAGACTAGGAAATAAGAGGGCAAACTGAAGTGTTTTATGAAATTGGGGTATTTACCAGAGCTGGAAATAATTACTGACAAAAGGCTTAAAGGATGTGCCTTATCATTCCTGTTTGTTCTGACACTAGAGTCATAGGAACACCACACTTGACATATGAGTCTTACATTGTGCTTTGGACCACACACAGATACAGAAAATAGACCTGAGATTTTAAAGATGGTATTAGAGCTATGATTTTTGCACTTTCTTGCAGTAAAAATGATCCCCTTTATTCCCTTTCCTTCTGCATCAGTGATTATCAATGATATGTAAGACAATGTTTATTCAGGCAACTGGAGCTTTGCAATGCTGGAGTAGCAGCAGACTAGAGCATGACAGGAAAACTGGTGGTAATATTCTGATGAAGATACAAGCTCCACTCTTCAATTTGTAACATGGATTTGAAGTTATTTTTTTAAAAAAGTTACATGTTTAAAAGCTATGCACAAGATTAAATAACATAGGAAAGGATAATCTGAGAATAGTAACGATATAAAATAAAGTAAAATCTCAAGGGTGAGAACTCATTAAATCCAAATTTATGGAGATGAGTTAATGCTCTTAAGTTGATACCTGCTCCACAATATCTATATTTTTCCAGCTGTTCCCAGTCCAATTGTTAACAATCTGCTGTACAAACAGTAATCTCAGCACACTGAGGAAGAAACAAAATTCTACACCTAAACTGTAAAGAATATAATTCAATACCAATTTAACGGCACGTATGCTTGCCTAACCTAAAATTGCCTTTTCCTTTCTTTTTTTTTTAAATCTAACCCTAATGAACAGAAAATACTGAGTCGGAGTAAAAGGTCCATCTGTGACCTTAGATTAAAAGACTAATGTATTACGTCCCTCATGTAGTGTATGCAAGAGACACATTTTTATAATATCTTTCAAAAAAGTGTCCTGTCAAGTTTCAAACAAATATAAAAGAACATATACTGCCCTTTGCAGGCAGACCTCTATTTCATTCAGCATCACCCCATTTCTTTTGCCTTGCTATGGAAGCCAAACAGAGCTTCCCAGCTCTGTGATCATCCTGATGCATTGCATCTGCCAGGGAACAGCAGAAACAGTATAATGCTGCCCTGCAACGGGAAGAGTATCCACTGGCTGGGGCTCCGGGCTCCAGTCTCACAGGTATGGTAGATTGCACCAACAATCCCTCCAGGCCAGGATCGTATTTTCAGCAATGACAGTAAGTGTCCATGATAGAAGTGGGAGGAACAGGGCATGCATATCTGGCACTTCTTCCCAGGCTCCAACCAGTTCAGGGACTTCCTGAGCCAGATGTATCTTTTGAAGTATGTAACCACCATTAGTGCTCATCTCTTCCAAAAACTTGTCCAGTCTTCCCTTGAGCCCATGTGAGCTTTTAGCACCTTCAGCAAACTCAGGCAAGGATCTCTGCAGGCCTTTGTATGAAGTACCACCTCATTTGGGGAAGCCCTATGATAATACGTGCTTCCTAGATCCACACCCCTTCCCCAAGGAAAACGGTGTCAAGACAAGAAAATTGAAAACTG
Organism: Aptenodytes forsteri; assembly: GCF_000699145.1. Classification (NCBI taxonomy): domain Eukaryota; kingdom Metazoa; phylum Chordata; class Aves; order Sphenisciformes; family Spheniscidae; genus Aptenodytes; species Aptenodytes forsteri. The sequence continues at coordinate 3,914,642 of NW_008794543.1, read as the reverse complement.
AACTTGGTTAAATAAAAAGCCTGATGCTCAGGAAAAAGAACAAGAAGTATATTTTGAATTCTGAAATTTTTTAAAAGGAGGGTACAAACTTTCCTTAAATATTTTGGTCTCCAAGTGTTGCACCCACCAGGAAAAAAACCAAGTGCTGATAATATTTTATTATTACTGGTATTGCTTAACAAATCTTTAAGTTCTTATTCACAGACGTGCAACTTACCTAATGCTGTAAACAATTTAAAGATAAATGTTCCTGTTTTCTCCCTGTAGAAATAAAGAAAATAATGTAAGTCACTATCTGAAACTGTAAGATTTTTCAGTACAACTTGTATAAGGCTAGTGGAATCACTCTCTCTGAGGAGTGAAATGGAAAAACTACATACAAGTTCTGGCAAGTTTAACATAGTGGAAGCTACCAACCAACCATGGCTAATTTAAGTAGCTAGATATCATGGAAATAACCAAAAAGTGTGGCTGTAGGGGATCTTGGAAGATGATTTACACCACTTCCGTGCCCCAAGCAAGATCAGCAATACCTAAATCATTTCTAGCAGATATACAGCTTATAAACTACCAACTGTCCTACATAATTTATTCCAGTGCATCACTGTCCACAGCATCAGAAAGGTTTTTTTTCTTGATGTTAAAAATCCAACTTTTTTTTCACTTAAATCTTTTCCTCATTGCTGACTTTTCTTAATTAATTTTGTCATTCACATCCTAGTTCCCAACTCGGTTTTCTTCTTTTTGGGGCTAAACAACCCTGGTATATTGAGCGTGTTTTTTCTCCTCTAATATTGGCAATATAATGTATTCTGTGTTCCTTAGCTCTCTTAGAGAATTGTCATAAGACAGGAAAGCAGACTTACTGGAGTCAAGGGATAAAACTTCTACTGTATCTTTCCTATTTACAAGATCTGCTATTTTGATACAGGAAAAAAAATTAGTTTGGTGGCACAAGACACTCTTGGTGAACTGATGTTAGACCTATCTCCTTTTCTTTCAGGTATATGGATAGTTCAATGGTTGATTATTGCTCCAGTACTTTTCTAGGAAGGTAAACTGGTTGTCATGTCTTTCTTGTTTATCTTTTTATGGACACACACTAGTTTTTCATTTTTCTGAAATATTCTCTTTTTTTTTTATATTCCCAGTAATAACAATTCAAGATTCTGAGGTTACCTGAGCCAGTCCTTTGAAAGCCAATGAGTAATTTTAATGAAGTAGTGACCATGAAAGCTTTTAAATGAACTGCAGTTGTTATTTTTCAATAGGTTTTCCTTCCAATTGATTGGTAAATCTACCCCTTCCTTAGTCTTTCTCTTAGCAGTAAGTGGAAAAATTTCACTCCCAGTAATAACAATTCAAGATTCTGAGGTTACCTGAGCCAGTCCTTTGAAAGCCAATGAGTAATTTTAATGAAGTAGTGACCATGAAAGCTTTTAAATGAACTGCAGTTGTTATTTTTCAATAGGTTTTCCTTCCAATTGATTGGTAAATCTACCCCTTCCTTAGTCTTTCTCTTAGCAGTAAGTGGAAAACTTTTACTTATGCAATATTTTCTTTTTTCCCTTCATAACCTTTTGCCAAAAATATCTCATTTTCTACCTTGACACTTCTGATTTTGTGCCTGGGATTTATGCTTTTTTTAATGTCCTTAATAGTTTCATGTATTTTTCACATTATGTACATACCCTTTTGTTTGAGATCATTGAAGATTTCATTACATTGTCAAATTCATCCCTGCTTATATTTTCTAGTATTTCTCTGTCCAAGGAAAAATGCATGCATGTCTTTAACTTAGTTTGTTTAAGGAGATGGAACTGCTCTGAACTCCCTTTCTACTTAAACTTGCTTCCTATCACATTTTCCTGCCAGTTTTCTGAATTTGTTTAAGCCCACTTTCTTGAACTTTATTTCTTTATTTTGTAGGATTTTTTCTGTTCTAAGGACTGTGAACTTTCTCTTTTCACAGTCATTCTTACCTAGGTTTTTTGCTACTTTCACATTTTCCGCCATTCCTCCACAATGTTTAGAATTACATATCTAATTTTCTTTTTAGTTACCCTTTTTTTCTCCATTTTCCAAAATATGCTGGAAATTCTGTGACTTGTATCTATTTTCTAAAAGCTTTTACTAGCGTTGTCTGTACAGTTCAAAATTTTGCCTTTTTCTTATTTCTTCCAGAAAAAGTCTTGTTTCCCCCAAGAATCAAATCTTAACTGGTGGTTTACAGCTGATTTGACCATTTTATCCTTATCCAGAAAATGTGTGTCATCTCTTTATGGATCTGCTTGCCATACAAAGCAATACATTCTCTCATTTTCCCCCCTTGCAGATGTTTCTGGAGCAAATTATACCCACTAATATTCTAATCATGTGAATTATCCCACTGAATGTCTCATATGCCAGTTGAATAACTGTTGTGATCATTAATTAAGATTTCAGCTCTTCCTGTTTATTTCCCTTACTTCTCAAATTAGTGCAGAAAAAATTAAAATATTTGGTGGATTAACATATTACTATTCTACTTTTCCTTCTTATGACCTTCTTAAAATCAACCCTAAACTCAATAATTTTTAGGTCCTTTTCCTAATCATTATTGTTTATAAGTATCTATGAATATTTGCAATCTCTTTTGATCCTAGTTTAAAGATTTTGTCATTACTGAGCGACCAAGATTGTGTGTCAAAATGTTGTTCACAACAGCAATACCATATTTTAAGGATCAATATTTACAAAGAAATTACCATGTCTCAGAACTATTCCACTGCTCAAAATAAATTAAAAATCAAGTTACTGTATTGTTTCCTCCTCTCTCCTACCCATGAACATGCAAGTACAAATGCAGAATGTCCAGTCCAGAACAGAAAAAAGATTTCCTCTCAAACTTCCTCTCATATTTCATCACTCATATCCATGAAGAGTTCAGTACAAAACTATAAGTAAACTATTGATTCTGGAAGCTTTCCTGTATAAACATCACTTAATTCTTGGGAATTAGGAATTAAGTCTTAGGAACATCCTCCGCTTACTCACAACCTGATGAGCAGTTATCCTGTCACTGAACATGTCAGCTTGGACTGAATTCAACTTAACTACGTTACTGTGCATGTTATTAGTTCTCAGGTATCCACCTGACAATTTTTTTAAGTGGCAGGCTGCTACTAGTGAAGCTAAGAACTTGTAAACATGTTCCTCTATGAGGAAAGTGAGAAAATCAACAGTAAAAGCAGCCCGAAAAGGCCTGGGGGTAAGAATATTTAGATGCGACAAGTTGGAGCCATCCCAGTTCAGCACTGCATACGGGCCCACTGGACTAGGCCTCACCTTGTGCAATGGCACTGGCACAGTTTCTGTCCCAACACAAGACAGATTTCATCACGGTGAAAAAGGCAGATGAAGATTTAAACCTAAGGTTCTGATTAGAGCTTAAATTGCTACACAAACGCGCCCAGAGAGCTTGAGAAAAACACAGAGTGCTCTTCGGGGTGACCAATAGCAATAAGTGATGCTGAAAGAATTACCATACATCAAGACTTACTATTAGATTAATACACTGTTTCATAAGCACTTTCACAACAATGCTAACAATAGACTGTAATTTCAGATATACTTTCAGTAAAAAGCTATTTCTTAGCAAAAAGCTCTGCCCAGTATTTCTTCATGCATGCCTTCAAACATCAAACGTTAGGTGGCAGTTAGCCATTTCATTCAATTCGTTCCAAAAAGCAAAGCTTTCAATGATTGTCTCCACCTAACATCAAGTACATCAATTACTCCTTCACAATCTTTGGTAATACTTCTGTATTTCTAAGGAGTTTTAACCAGAATAATGAAAAGCAACCATATGAGAATTTGTCCTTTAGGTAACAAGTACTGTCACCTCAGTCATCTCTGAGGTGAACTGAGGTGATTCAGTTCAATTGTTTGTAACCAATTCAATTGTTGTAACCAACAATTCAACCAATTGTTTGTAAGTTTTGCCCTCTCTCTCATCTATGTGCTACAGTGTTCCCTCTATATACTTCTGAAATTCATAACAAGCTATTGCAGTTCTCAGGTTTATTAATAAATATGAAGTAGAATCAAAGCACTCTGCTCTTCAGCAAATTCCAGGTCCACCTGATCGCTTCAGTGTCTTCAGTGCTCTCTACCTGCATTCAATATGAAGGAAAGTAGCTATAAGAATGAATTTACACTGCATTTGCTGTTAATGCTATAATGGCCTACCAAGAAAAAGTGATCTTCTAAAGCAAGGAGAAAATATTCTAAATGGCATCCATCTCTTATAGCAAATTATACAGTAAAACGATATGCTACGATTAGCACTCATAATCAGAGTTGCAAGAATTAAACAAAAAATATTTCGTTTTCCATTATCGTAGTTTTAAAAAAATGAATGTTGAATTAAGAAGAGAAAATGTTATCTGACATATCAATCAGCACTGAAAACATATCAGTGTTGGCATTTTTGTAATTTCACTAGAGCCTATGTATTGAAAACTAAGCAGAAGGCAGGGCAGGAGTTGGAAGTTATTCCGCATAGAATACTCTGGGGAAAAAACATGCTGTTTAAATATATCCAATGTTTATTATTGGATATTTATTTCAATTAAATTAACTTATTATAATTTATTATTAACCCTCAGCTCCTAAAGCAAGATCAACATACAAGAATTTCCAGATTTACTCTATCTTTTTTTTTTTTTAAATGGATGCCACAGCGTCTGCTGTTTTAGCTGCATTGTTTGGGGTAGCCTGCATTTAAAGGATGACATCAGGGCTGAGCATTTCCAGTCTCTGTTAAAACTGAAAGAGATTACTTGTTGTAAAGAAAAGCCCCAAAACATGACCCCAGGTATTTAAAAAATAATCAGAAGGCAATTTTTTAAAATGTATAAAAGTATTTACATATTCTATGAGCAATTAATCTTTTGTTCAACTCACAGTTTCTGGATCTTAGTGACCAACCACAACAGCATCTCTTTTATTGTATCTTGAAGTGTCAAATCGTTCATCATAATTACCTGCTCTGTGCCTCTCATCCGAATTCAGCCAGAGACTAATTCTGCAAGGTGTTGAATTCCTTGCAAAAAATGCTGAGTGTCCTCAGATCTTATTAATGGAACTGAGAGTCCTTAATGCACTGAAGAATTAAGCCCAAATCAAACCTTGTTTCATTATCAGCACCACAGCTTCTGAGCCTGTTTACACAGGCTGTAACAGCTACTGTTCTAGTCAAGTCTGGTTTTCCCAGAGCAGTTTTGAGAATTGGAGCTGGAAAACAGGAAACAACAGTATTTCAGAGGAAGGGAACAACCTGCTGCGAAGATGCAAAGATGCCCTTTACCCTCCAGTAATAAACACATACTTTTCTTACTGAGCTTGTGGCTGGTATCATCGATCCAGAGACTGTCTGTGCTAATCCACATGGAAGATGCCTGGAAGGTCACACAAAACACCATTTCCTTCTGTGGAGAGCTGCCATCATTCTCAATGTTCTCAGCACTGCCAAGTGTTTGATCTATAAACCTATATTTATGGCAACAGTTCACACTCATACTGAAAATCTGTGAACCATTTTGCCCAGCAGTCTTCAGTACATTAATTTGCAACACAGTTGGCAGAACATATAGTAAACAGAGTGGTCATCCAGTTTCCTTCAAAGTTTGCTTCACAGAGGATGAGCATGCTGTTTGCTTTATCTCTGAAAGCTTGTATAAATGTGTACTTTATAAGGTGATGACATTTTACTCTGTTCCCAGAATTAAAAATAAAAATACAAAAAAAGCAATGGCAATTGTTTTCTGTCACTATCTGCAGAATTTTCCAACAGAAGAGCAGAGGGGTTTTTTCTCCCTTAATATTGGCCATTTTCCAATTTCTAAACCAAGCTTATATCTTGATCACAGCACTAATAGCTGTGAAATTTATGGCTAAAGGATATATTCAACAAGACCCAAATGGATACCACATACCTCTTTCAAGAATTCTGCAAAATTGGTACAAATTGTTTAAAGTGAATGTTTTGAGAAGTATTTTTCAAGGAGTATTTTCACAAGAATATACTAATACAAAATTTAGAATAAGGCATAGAATGGGTAAATATTTCTTGCAACATCCTGTCCGGATTCTCCACCTTCCTCTGCTTCCATCTTTCTCTGAATATGTGGTGGTCCTAGCAAGGTCTTTAATCAAACAAGTATTTGATCTTCTGACAGTTTTAACTAAGAGGATAGCAAGCCTAAAGTTTGTGTAGAAAGTCCTTGAAATAGTCAGCCCAAAACTAGTGAACAAGCCTGAAAGGACTCCAGGAAATTTAGAGCATTTGGGCAGCAGACCAAGGAGATGAGGAATGTAGAAAAATGTTCTCAGCTGTGAAACAAAAGCCTCCCAAGTAGAATTAAAAATGAAGGAATAAACTGAGATGACAGATGCCGGGTCCAGGTTACCGAGGACTGCAAGTGGGCTGAAACAAAGCCTGGAAAGCACTGGAAGACCACTGAGTTTAGAGTCAAGGAACTGAAAACTGGAAACTATTACTTCTGGCATTTGTTGGGAGTGCCACAGCAAGTCAGCTTCCAGAGAAAAGAATGAGAGAAAGATGGATCTCTGTAAGGGCAGAAGGATAGCAGGCAGAGGTCGCTAGCTTAGGAAGCCCTATTAATTGTGTGTTGCCATTATGTCAGTGAATGGGTTGATAGTTCTTCTACAGGATTTAAACTGGAATCAGTTTCAAACATAATGGGTTTACTGCTGTCTTTGTCATAATCACAGACAAAGGAAACCACATCAAACCACAAGCAGGTTTATTTCTGGGAATATCAAGACCTTCTAGTGACCTTCATTCTTCTAAATAATAAAACAAATTTACTTATTTGTATGGAGCTGTTCAACATAACCTTGTATTTTTAGTCCTCAGTAAGGCGTAACGTAGTAAGTTCAGAGAAAGGAGACAGGAAAGGAATAACATTTAAATAATTTGAAAAATACTGCAGTCAATAAAGTATACTTTTGTTCTTCCCTAGTGAATTTCTCACACCTTGATATGCTTGACAAATATGCATTAGTTTAAAATTCCAATTTGTAAAACTGGCAGGTTGAAAAAAATTCTAAAACATGCTTGTTTACTTGGGTTGAGAGCTTGAACTGAATGTCCCACATTCTCAGCAGAAGTGACTTTTGGATGAAGGCTGAACTCTGACCTTGTCTCATAATCTCTGCTGAAATCAGTGAAATCTGCATTTACTACCAAGCAAAGAAATCAGTTCAGACATAGCATTCTTATCAGATGTTGGAATTAAAATAGCTGCATCAAATATTAAATATCCACTCTATTTTTATCTGTCTTATGTTATCCTTGATATTTCTGAAGCTCAATCCAGCTGAGATCACTGGGTCTAAAAATGCTCGTTTTTCTTCAAAAGCTGTGTCCCCTGACAGATCCTCTCCGAGTCACACGAGGTAGAGAAGATACATTCCCGCTGCTGCTGAAGCAGTAGAAAATACAATAGAAGGATTAACATAGACTATATCTAATTTAGCAAGTAGCATGGCACAACGGGAGTGAAATTTGTAGAGTGAATCATTTGCTGCAGAGGACCAGCAGTCCATATTCTATATATTTGAAAGGGTTATAGCTCACTACCTCTAGTTTGGTCCTGTGAGCTAATGCTGATTAGGGGTTAGAGCTTATCAGTTGCGCTCTTATAGGACAGCACATCTTATTAATTCAGGGTCATCAGGAAAGAATTGAGTTAGAGCACTCTGAAAATACTCTGATGTGAGCCAAAGCACAATTGTAAAGAGACTCCCTATCTAATATGGAACACTAAAGCGGACACACTTATAGTTGCTCTAGACATTGTTGCTTAAGATTCCCCTGACAAATCATATGCTATTCCTGAAATTCACAATAGCAGCACATGATAGCAGGAGGACCTTAGGGCAGCTGGGCAATGGAAAAAAAAAAACCCAAAACAGTGGGATAATCCACTGATGGGACAGTCTCATGCCTGAAAAAAACCCCTGTCAGATCACAATATTCATGGTTGCACAGAGAACTTCCTGGAACACAAACCTAAAACCTCCAGAAGTTGAAACCGTTCAGAACAACTATATTACACAGTCATGCTTATAGGCTTTGGATCTACAACTTTCTTCGGAGTTGCAGAGCTACAATTAGCTTTTTCCCTCCATTTCTGCATAAAAGGAAAAGGCATAAATACAGTGTAATTTGTTCTTTGAATGTGAGTATTTATTATCTTACGTATTTGAATGGCAAGTAGCAGATGGAGGCCTTATTTTGAGTGGAGTTTAGGATACAGTGTTCTGCTCATTTTGCTTCAGAAATTTTTTGCCTTTTATCATTCCAGTGAGCTTTTAGTGTATTGCAACCCTGATTTGGGGGTGGTTTTTCTTTTTTTTTTTTTTTGTTTTGGCCTGTTGTTTTTCTTTTGTTTATTTCCCTGTTTGCAGAATTTGAGGCTTCGCTATATGCTTGTACCTGCCAGTTGATTTAGGAAAAAGTTGTTTGACCTTCCACTATGTTACATATATGTATAAAAACCTTGTGGGATTTATGACCATTAATGATAGAAATGATAGAAACCTTGACTGGAAAAACTATTGACAAAAATTGAGCTATAAAAGCCATGCTAATCCCACCTGGTAAAATCAAAGCTGATTATTCATACTGGTTTAATTTGAAGCATCTTACTTCCCTTCTCACAGAGATGAAAACAAGATCCACTGAAAAATCAATAATCTAAACAAATTAATCAATATTTATTTTCACTTGGGAAGACACCTTGGAAAAACCAGAAACACTTATGGATAATTTATTATTAGTACTAGTCCTACTCCCACCCCACAATACACTTCACTTAAGCTGTTTCTGGGAGGCTGATTATAACCCAGCTTATTCATAGCAAGGTTGGTAAACAAGTTTGGGGTAAACCATCAGGAGGAGGAGGGGGGGAAGAAAAAAAGTGTTTTGCAGCTCAAATAGTAACTGAATAAAATCATTAGCAAAAATTAAAAAAAATTGAAAGCTCAATAATAATGACTAATAACACTTTTAATAAAAGAGTAGATGGCCTTTACATATTATTGATGTTTACCTTTTTGCTAACAGCATGAAGTATAGAAAAATGTTATTTTGGTGTTGATGAGATTTCTGGGAGGTTTCTGCAACATCAATAGGCAAAAGTTACTTCTGTATAAGCCAACCTATGAGCAAACAGGCTGTGTATGACTACATTAGGAGATGGTAGCATGGAGGTAGTATGGACATTAGAAGGCAGCATGTATGGATCTGGAGAAAAAAACACTTCAGGCCAAGGACCTGACATCTACATTATAAGCATTTCAGTGTGTTTTATTTTGGTATAGCTCTAGTCTGATCTCAACAGACTGAATAACTGTTAGCGTTTAGATCACATCATGCATGCTCCTACAGCATGTTTTCTCTTTTACTTTCATGTAAAGAAAATCTGCCTTGTATACTGTAGGATCACTATGCAATATACCAGGCTGGCAAATCAGGGTGATCAGAATATTTGCTTCAAAAGCACATTTCTGATCTAAGGTAAAATATTAACACAGATGAACCCATAGACTCAAGAAAGTGGCTTAAGTTGTTTTATACATGTGTCGTGGTTTAACCCCATCCGGCAACTAAGCCCCACACAGCCACTCGCTCACTCCCCCCTGCAGCAGGATGGGGGAGAGAATCAGAAGAATAAAAGTGAGAAAACTCATGGGTTGAGATAAAGACAGCTTAATAGGTAAAGCAAAAGCTGCGCACGCAAGCAAAGCAAAACAAGGAATTCATTCACGCCTTCCCATCAGCAAGCAGGTGTTCAGCCATCTCCAGGAAAGCAGGGCTCCATCATGTGTAACGGTTACTTGGGAAGACAAATGCCATCACTCCGAACGTCCCCCCTTCCTCCTTCTTCCCCCAGCTTTATATGCTGAGCATGACTTCATACGGTATGGAATATCCCTTTGGTCAGTTGGGGTCAGCTGTCCCAGCTGTGTCCCCTCCCAGCTTCTTGTGCACCCCCAGCCTACTCACTGGTGGGGTGGGGTGAGAAGCAGAAAAGGCCTTGACTCAGTGTAAGCACTACTCGGCAATAATGAAAACATCCCTGTGTTATCAACACTGTTTTCAGCACAAATCCAAAACATAGCCCCATACGAGCTACTATGAAGAAAATAAACTCTATCCCAGCCAAAATCAGCACAACACTGTCACTGACTGACAGGCTGGATATGTTATACGAATACCACTTGTCTTTGTTCAGGTATATCATACTTCGACTCATCAAGGTCAGATCAATCTGCAGTTTCATGTGTCCTTACTGTGGTTTAATAGTGTCTGCACTGGATATTAGGAGCTAACTTGCCAACTGTGCAGCAGTTACCTCCCACAGAGTCCTGGGGTTTCCTGGTCACTTCTGAAGTAGAAGTAGAAGTAGAAGTAGAAGTAGAAGTAGAAGTAGAAGTAGAAGTAGAAGTAGAAAAAAGGTGGTGCAATAGGAAACTCCAGTTTCAAAACTCTGCCATGAAGCAGATAAAGCAGGGTCTTGAATCAGGCACTTTCATATTCCTGAACAGAGATGCAGCGTGGGGCATAGAATGGTTGCCTCAAAGCTCAGGTTTGAATCTGATGGAAACACTGAGGATTACATTTATTTCCCCTGATGATTCCCAGACCGTGAGTCTGAATCTTAAGAAATTCACAGCATTATCATAGTCCAAGTCGAACCAAATCCAGAATGTTTGAATGACATGAGAAAGTGACAGGGATCAGAGGGGCAATTTAACAACACTGAATAATCTTTCAGCACCCTCTCTTAGGAGACTTTTGATCAAATGCTGCAGACTAAGTTTAGAGATAGATAAGAATCTGGGTTTCTGGATCTATTCTGAGTTACACTCATTCAGTGGATTACGCTATGAAAAAACAAACTTACCTAAAACTATAGTCATTAATAGCTTTCAGTATCACAAGCTGTTGTAAGATTTGGTGCATTTTTGTTATGTGTTTTAGAGATATATCCTCCACATTAAATAAACAAACCTGAAAAAGAAACAGAAAGGCATAATATCTATAAGAACCAAATATTTTACAAATTTACTATTTAATAAATCTTTGAACTGTTATTTTTTTGAGTGTTATAAAATAATTTCTGACTAAGCAAATACAGTAACAGAAAATACTTTATAAAAAGCAATATTTTTCATTATCTGTGGCTACAAGCATGTTACTAGTGTCTACCTCTTTTACAAAAAGTCCATTCTCTTCTCTCTCTCCCTTCCTCCTCATCCTTACCCATTCATTCAGTGCTTGAAGAAGCTATAAAAGCTGGGATAGTCTTCAGATAGAAAAAGAAATTTCCACTGAGCAGAGTCAACTCAGCCAGCCCATACGGTAATGTCCACTGGACAAGATTAGCAGGTAGCAGAGTTCTGAACAGCCCTGAAGCTGCTGTGATTTGTATTTTAGGATCTTAGGAAAGATCCCTGCCAGGCACAGCATCTATTTGGTATTAAAGCTGTACAGAGAAACTTTCTTTGGGCTGAATGAAGTTTATTCAGACCTTAAACTTCATAGTTGTTCATCACAAAACAGCTGAACATTTTAAGATATCCTTCTTTGATAGAAATCAGCATGGTCCACCAGACTACCTGAAAGGAGGTTGTAGTGAGGTGGGTGTCAGTCTCTTCTCCCAGGTGGCAAGCAGTAGGTCAAGAGGAAATGACAAGTTGTGCCAGGGGAGGTTTAGATTGGATATTAGGAAAAATTTCTTCACCAAGAGGGTTATCAAGCACTGGAATGGGCTGCCCAGGGAAGTGGTTGGGTCACTATCCCTGGAGGTATTTAAAACATGTGTAGATATGGTGCTTAGGGACATGGTTTAGTGGTGGACTTGGTAGTGTTAGGTTAATGGTTGGACTCTATGATCTTAAAGGTCTTCTCCAACTTAAATGATTCTATGAAATCCCACCTTTTTTCTCCCAGTTGAAACCTACCGTTCCAGCAGCTTTTGCTATACCTACCACATCCCAGCATGGAGAGAGGCCCAGTAATGCCACTGTTTTGTGGTAGGAAGAAGGGCTGATCTGTGTACATCAGTGGCTTTTTGATGGAGGAGGTAACTTGCAGGCAGTGAACGTTAAGAGGAGGCAGATACTTGTGTGGGACTGGTAAGCTGCTGCTTAGGGAAGAAAGTCAAACATCTACATTTGATGCTCGCTTAGGGAGAAGTAGGTTGCTGCTGCTGGGGGCAGGGGATGTTTAGAGAGGAGAAAATGCAAATGGCCTGCAGGACCCAAAACCTAGAATCATTTCCCATGGCTGCTGAAGTTAAACCATCCTGAAAAATGTAGCTCTTTTTCCTGAGTAATTACACTAACAATTCTGCTAAAATGTTCAGCCACCTTCCAGACAAAGATTTCTGTTATGCTCTGTCTCTGTGAGGATGGTATTTTGCCATGCAAATTAGTACTTGAGTACCTGAAGTATGGCTGTACCACAATCCATAACAAGAGCACTAATTACGTCAGACGATTCAGGGTGACATCCCCAAGGAAAAGAGCTGTTTCAAATGAGGAGAATCACATAGACAACATGCTGTTGCTAAATGCAGCAAATTTAGTAGAGAGGGTGCTTCTTACCCTTCTCCTCCAATGACTCACATTGATGTCTTCTAAGAGCAATTAGAAGCAAAATTTTTCCCCAGGAAAAAACAACTGCAAGTTGCTGAGGATTAAGAAAGAACTGAAGCCAGTATCTTCAGCACTGAGAGTTCCTTTAACAGTAGGGCTGAAAACAGCAAAGAACTCTAAAAAAAAAAAATGCTCAGTACCTGCTGGATCACACGTAGAATATTCCATAATGTTTTGGGACACCCAGTATCAGAAAGACATGGATCAATAGGCTTAAGTTGAAATAAGAGAGGTTTAGACTGGTTTTCACCATGAGAACAGCCAAGCAGTGGAAAAATTTGGTCACAGAGGCTGTGCAATCTCCATCCTTGGAGGTTTCAAGACCCAGCTGGATAAAACCCTGAGCAAGCTCATCTAACCTTGGAGACCTTGCTTTCAGCCGAATGCTGGACTAAAGACCTTCAAAGATCCCTTCCAAAGAGACTTGCCTTATGATCTTAAGAGACAATTTAATAACTAAAAGGTTCAGGTTGGACAGCATGTGAAGCTCAAATTTCTTTAAAGACCTCACAAAACAGTTCTACAAGATAGTAAATGACATTAAGAAAAAGCATTTCTTGGGTTAATGTAAGCACACTGAACTACTCTGCACTGTATAGATCTTTGTCTCTTTTTCAGTTGTTTCTTTTCTTTGTTTTTTAAAACAAACAAACAAAAGAAACAATACAGTTGCCTTTGGAATAAACAGTTCAGTAGCACCTGTGCAGAAGATGCAATCATGACAGGATGTTTCAATTTCTAATTCCCAAAATTCTTGTTCTATACAGCGAGACTGGCACAAAAGTGCTAATCCATAAATATATGGTTTTGGCATTGTTATGCTGACACAAGTCAACTAGGTATTAAGACCAACTATCAATACACTTCAGAAGTGACCTCCAAACTACTGTTAGAGAGTCTGCATTACTGTTATCGTGGAACTTGGAGAGATTCAACCTAGAACTTTAAAACTCTTTTCTACTGACAGTTTTTTGATGGTGAAACTGTATTTACTGATTTCTCAGTAATTCTCAGGGGAAAATACATGCAGATATACTGATGCTCCCATGAGTTTCCAAAGCAAAACTCAGATAGCCTTTTTTTTTTTTAATGTTGTTTCCCACAATAAAATCTGTCAAAATTTCCCAGATTTATTGCAAGCAAACAGCATAAATTTCAGTTGTAGCTAAATTTCCTGTTAATGACTTACATAAGTACTAATAAAATTCATAGGTGATATTAGCAGGTCAGAATACAGAAATCTACAAAGCGGGTATAGGATGCATTAGAAATATGGGTAAAGCAAATTAATATTAAAGTAAGAAAGTATAGAAATTGATAGATATGAAAGAATCATGAACACAATTTTCACAGAAGAGCAGAAATTAGGGCAGCAGTCTTCATATGTTGGAAATGAAGAGAAAAAATCAGACGCAAATTGACAGGTATGGGAACAAAGAGTGACTATTAAAGCAGATCTACCATGTCATCAAACAAGCCTGGACCACATGACACTAGTGAAACTGCTCTAAGAGCATGCTTTTCTATTTCAGTTCCTTCTTACCAGAAAATAAATGGGAGCATGTAGAAAACAATTGTTGTAAAAGAACAAGAAAGACTTCTTGTAAAGAAAAAAAAATACTATATGAAATGTAGGAGCAAACTTAGCTCCACTGTATACTTGGAGAGGAGATGTCACCTGGAATGAAACAAAAGGGATGACCTGCAGTTCTCAAAAGCTTTCAGCTAGTAAAACTAAAAAACTATCCTACAATCTCCAAATTACTTGGGACAGATGAAAAGAACATAGACACAAAAATAAAGCATACAGCAAGGATAAATTCTGCATTGATAAACAGAGAGACTAGAAAGAAGATTTTGCTCCTGTGAGTGAAAACTGATTATGACCCAGTTATTTTGGCTGGCTCACTTCCTAAAGTATGCATTTATCTATAGAGTACCTGGGAAAATAACTTTTAATCATATATATGTCTTTTAGGTCCGTATAGCCAAAATCCAAGTGAAGTGGTTAACAGTGTGAGGTGGTTAACAGTACTGGCATTTAAGCAAACTGAATATGAATTTAAATCAAATTCAATAGCTTGGAAAAACAAGTGCGGGAGGATCACCCTTGTGGCAGCCTGGCTGGCAGCTCATTCATTACTACGTCATACTCTGTGTGGTATACCCAATTTCTGCAAAGAGAAAAGCCTCTAGTTATATGACAGCAAAAATAATGGAAAATCTTTGCAAAGCTGGTAAGAAACTCAGTTTTGCTGTGCTTGTAGTGCTCCACTCTCCTTGCTAATAAGTGAAGAGACTTCCAAGCAAATACCATGTAACATACATAGCTCTAATTGTCATTTTCTCTGATAACATGTTTATCTTGTCTTATCTGCCAGCTACAGCTCATTATTATTTGAGAGAACAGCTGATTTTTGCAAAAATTTGACAAGATTTCAGAGAATGGCATTTAGTCATTAAACATCATTCCATAGCATGTCATGTCTCAGCATGTGAGGATTTTTTTTTTTAAAGGTATTTTTCATTTTGCATTCATACATAAATGAACATTTCTTTCCCCCATATACACAGGGCAGTATTTCTAATCAGAATGTATTTTTTTTATTTGGACAAGAAAGGTACATGCTGTCATTAATAATTTGATTTTATTTTTCTTTGACAGGTACAATTCTGAGATGTCTAAAAAGTTGTCATGTCTGAAAAAATAATCACTGAAAGATGCTTATCCTTCATAATTTGGAAAGCCTACTAAAGTGTCCTATAAATCCTCTATTTTAAGAGTTCAAACTTTATTTATTGTAATGTGTCATTTCTCATCTGTGTTTTACTACTTCCTGTATAGTATACAGCATCAGTCTGGTACTGGAAAGATTTTATAACTCTGTAGGTATGATTTTAAAAGAATTTATTAAATTTTATTGTTCAGATTATGTCCTCAGATATCTATTGTATAGTGACAGAAAAGTGGATTTGTTTTTACATGATCACAAATTTCACTTTATTAAAATTCAATAGTAGCAATTACATTTTTTAAAACACTCTTATTTTACCACAGTGATTTCAGAGTCAAACACCAAAAATTAGGAGAAGGTAGAATCCAGGTAGCCCTCTGCTAGCATACAATTTGTAGTAGAAACCTTAGTGATGTTATCTGATATCATTTTGTCCACAGGATCCTGAAGGGTAAATGAACTAATGTTCATCAGATCCTGAGATGCCATCTCAACCCCTTCTAACTCCTTTATCTGGCTTTGCCACTCCTATGATTCCCCATCACATACAGAAGTCTCCACAGATCTTATGACACTTTCCCATCTCCTACCCTTTCCTCCTGCCTCTGCTGAATACCATTAATTAAATCCCTCACTTGCTGCAGTATGCCTTATATACCACAGCTGCTGTAGCATAAAAAGTCTGGAAAAAACTGCTATTAGGAGATTTCTCCCAGCTCCTCCCCTACCCAGTCTTCACTTTAAACAGGCAACTCTTTTACACACTTATGAAGTGCATAATCCCATCAGTTAATTAACACTGTAAAACCAATGGATGTTTCCATTCTTTACATTGTGTTTAAGCATCAAGAATAGCTACATCATTCTCTTACACTCTACATCATTTTGTTACACTCCTTTTTGGTCGTGCTTGACACAGTAAAAAGCAGAAAGCTGCTCAGTTGGCTAAAGAACAGAGCATCATCCACATTCAGCTGCTGTACACAAATCAGTTCAAGCCTTGTGCTTCGGGTTTGCTGCTCATCTTTCAGCAGCATTCAAGTGTAAGCAAACCTCTTTTTAATGTTATCGACACATAATGCATATGCATTCCCTCTTCACCTACTATCCCTGGAGAGTATCTGTTCATTTCTTCTCTCTGGAGAAGTCTTCTTTTACTTTCCTGTACCTTGGAAAGCTTAAGCAGCTCTGAAAGGGGCATGGAAAGCACGTGCATCCCTGATCTCCACCTCCTTGATGGCAAGCCTCCAGAATGATGATGCATTCTGTTACTAAACACATTAAATTAACTCCTTCTACTTTGGTCATCTGCAAAAATTCGGTGGGATGAGAGCCGGACCCAATGGTTAAAGTGGGAGATTAGCAAAAAAGTCTATACCTTCATTTTCTTAAATTGCTACAGTTCATTCTGGTGCCCCTAGTATAACATTATAAAAAACTTAGAAAAATTAATTCAATTGAAATACACTTCTGAGTGGGTTTCAGACAATTCTCCAACGTGCTGATTTAACTATAAATAAAATCTAATTTAAGCACCATTAAAGATTAGAAATATTTACATGCAAGAAAGAACACTTGGGGGTTTTTTTGGGGAAAAAAAACCCACCTTATATAAATAAAAATATTCATTTTGGCTGTTCCAAACCCAGCTGAATACTTATTATTCAGCATGCTATAGTTATGTTTTCCTACGTAAGTAATTTAATTGCTGTTTCATTAGTAATTCTGGAAACCATGGTAGATTCTCCTTATGTTTTTCACCGTACTGTATATACCGAAGTGTATTCTTTACCTGAGCCTATTTATAGAGCACTAAGAAACATTCAGCACTATGAATAAACCTTACATCCCCAAGATTCATTTTTGGGTTTGTGTTTAGTTACTTTATGTGGGAAGAGGACAAAGATGTTTGATGAGAATACAGAAGTCATCCCTCTAACCTCATTCCCAACAGGTCATTGAGAGGTGGTTTATGCATCTCCTTATAGTAATATTTGTATATTACTCAAGTAGTATTGCATGGTATGTGAGCCCAGTTCTGACCACAGCAAAAAGATTGCTCAAGCTGTCTTCCTCTCAGTCTATCCAGTTTTCTTCTTCAGCAGCGAATCTGTTCCCTACTCTACCCTTCTTTTAGCCGTCCCTCTAGTCCTGACTTGGCTTAGTTTTTGCTATTTTGGACCCAGCTAATATCCCAACCATCTTAATGCAGATCACAATGAATTGCTCTTCATTTGTTTTGGATGACATTTTACTTATTCATCTACTGCAGAGAAAGAATGCTAGCACAGTGAATTCAGCCTTACACCTGCCATGACACTAAAATGTCTGGCCAAATTACTTCAGATGTCTAAACATAGATGTATTTCTTTTCTGTGCAAAACTGCAAGGACTGAGAGAGCAGTAGTAGAAAAGCCGGTGAGAGAGAGGACAAAACCGCTGGAGATGACACAGTACAACCAGGTAGGAAGGCTAACACAGCAGCCTCTACAACTGTGCTAATCATAAATCTACACCTTGACACTGGGAGGTCCACAAAGCCAATAAAGAAGGAGAATGAGAAAAAAAAAATTAAATATAGATCGAGATCCAACAGAAGTAAACATTTCCCACAAAAACATGCTTGAAGGTGGAGGGAAGAAAAATGATCTCCAATTATTGCAGGAGTGGAACTGCTCAGAACTCAGATTTTTACCCTGTAGTTTTTACATATCAGCAGCTCCTTTTATTTATCGCAATTGCACATTAGTATCTAATTTGGAGTGGAACTTTATTTAGTCTATGCTAAACACTAAGTAAATGCATATTAAACTACTGTTAGCTAGTCAGCTGCCCAATACATTCAGGTAATTGTGACCAAGAAAGCTGTGCTTCTTTCTTTTTGATTTAAAGAGACAGGAATCACCACTTCTTTTAAGTGCAGACTCCACCACAAACCAGCCATATCTTTGTCTTTTTGACAGCAGTTATACTCCATGCTAACCAAAGTTACCCATCGAAGCCACTTGGAAGTGGAAGCCAGAGGAAAAAAAAACAAATCATAGCTTTATATACAGACCACAGTTTATACAAAATATATCATTCTTGGAACAAATCCTGCCTCTTACACCACAGTAGCATCATAGAGAACTTAAAGTAGAAGCTGGTCCAGTCTGGGACTATTGTAACTATGACTGCTGAGTATATGAGAGAAAGAATTACAAAGCTCAAGTGTAGAAACATATTTAAATTTAGTGATTGTACTTTGGTTCTTGGTAGCTTTTAAAGTATACTCAATTGCTTTTTTGAGTATATGATTGGAAAAAAACCCACAAAAATACTATTAAAACAGCCAGATAAAGACTTTATGCACATTTTCCAGACCAATATCTAGTTCTCTCAGTTTTGTTTCTTTGAATGCAGAGGGAACAGAGCAGGAAGGCCTTCAGATTTGTTCTTAAAAAAACGGCCAACCACAGTACATAAAGTATTCTATCACACAGTACTTAAAACTTTTCTTTCCTCTCATTTACTGTAACAGAAAAGACTATATATACTCTCACAAGTAAAGCTTCTGTTGGAGTCAAGGAGAGCCACAAAGGCAAGAACTTTATCAGAATAAAAATAATCCTTCATGTAGAAAAGAATCAATAGATGCTTTTTAGAGTTCTACATAGACTAGTATAGGGTATTTTTTTTGTTGTTTCTTTTTTAATCAATAAAGTTCAGCAGCAGATTAACATTTTTGTGAGACGGTTTTTCTGCATCATGGGACAGTGCTCATTTAACATAGTGCATAAGTAATATTTTGCTTGTTCCATTTGGAAAAAGCTTTGTAAAAGAATTAAGAACTAAAATATTTCTCAAAACACTTATCTGAAAAGTCATGCCAACCAGAATTTCCATTTCCTGACTAAGAACCTTCCTTTTAATTCTAAGCATTAATACAAATAAAAGTAACCTGTACGTAAGTTGGCACTACACTTGGCTAATTTCCACTTCTTTTTCATTGTTATAACAGAGGAAAAAGACGCAGTTGAGAAGGCAGAAATTCTCCTTGAGCCAGGTAGCAACCTTAAGCATGGTATACCATAACTCTTACTTGAAATAACCTGTCAATTACTTCTTAGAAAAGAGAATTTAATAATAAAAATAATAAATGTGAGACAAAACACACAAAAAGCATAAGGGAAAGGAATGACCCTCTCTTGTAGCAGCTAAAACATTCAGGTCTATTCCTCTTCCAAATGATCACTGGCTTTCTTGTTTTCTGGGCAAATAGTCTACACAATAGTTTGTTTCATGAAACGTCATGACAGACCTTCCCCTGAAACAGAATGTATTTACTGAGAAGCAAGACCTTGTCCGTGTTTAAGAGGTATAATAATTGGGCCTGTAAAAAATTTAAGAGGATTGTCATCTGGTTACTAGATTCTGCTAGGGCTTAAGCAATGCTGGAACTACTTTCTGTACAGCCAAAGAGAGATATTTAAACTAATCAAGAAGGCATCTAAATACTTCAAAATTGCCCTGAGCCATAGCATCAATAAGTTTAGGATTTTTTAATAACAATTTTGGACTTAAACGCCTAAAACAGACTTTAAAGCACCTAAGTCCTTTACTAGCTCTAGCTTTCAATCTCACCCATTGCCAGTGAAATTTAGATTGTCAGTCAAACTCCGAAGAGCTGAATAAATACCTTTAAAAATAAGGGCCTATGGAACTTTTTAATAAGCAATAAATATGCAGTAGAGTACATATACAGTGCTCCTTTTCTAATATTAAATGTATTGCTATCCTCTTCACCCTTTCACTGACTTCACTGGTCTGGCTGGGTCTGACCATTTCTAAGTGGAAAGCTTTATTTCATTCATTCATCCTTTTATCAAGACAAGTTTGATTTTAAAACAATCAAAACCAGAAAAATAGTGCATGTGGAAGTGTAGTTTGCATACGACAAATGGTGTTTCTATTAATTTCTTTGCAATGCTGCAAACTAACTTACTTGAACTCATTATTACACATACTAGTTTAATTCAGTCCATGCACCATTTAGAACACATCTTCCCTTTGCATGATCGTAAATGGGAAAGCATTTACTTGCACAGTAAATATATGGGTATACCCAGTCCAAAACAGCATGGCCAGGCCCTTCACACAATGCATTGAGCTAGAAATGCACTAGAAACTTCCCCAAAAGGAGGTTCCACTGTTTGGAAATGATACCTGTCAGAGTTAATGTGTGTCATTATTATCTTTCCTAAGTAGTCTCTGCAGATTTAGTAAGGACAATGATGTGTGTCCTCTGTCATTGTTCCTTCCCCATTTACAGAGTAGTTTTGACAGAATTTACAAGAAAGGTCAAATTATGTTCCCAAATGAAGTCCAGGGAGTTTTCATTATCTCTATGCATATATACAGTGTATAAGATTTAGGACTCAACTATTTTTCTCCTTGATGACAGTATAAGTTGCGAGAGCAATGGAAAAGATGAGCAGCAGTACTTGAGGAAAGATAATTATTCCAGTATCTGTCTCAGACTCACAGGCTGGATAATTTTCACTTTGATTCTCATAATATTTTATTTCATCTTTTTGCTTATGATGAGTTTAGCAGGGGATAAAATAAAGCCAGCTCAACAAATCGACACACTGAAGTCTGATTCCTTTATATTCGAAGGTGTTACTGGGAGAAGTTAATGTTCAATCTCAGAAACAGTATTCACATGTCTGATGTTCATCTGCTGAAGCTCTCATTTACATCTTCATAGTTCAGTTTCACAATGCCACACCAAAAATACTTACCCTTGATTTAATCATTTTGTAGAATAATGCTGCTGAAGAAGAAAAACTGAATTTAAATTAATACAGTAAAAGCTGAAGTTACTTCAATCCACTAAACAAAATAAATGACATGAAAGAAAAGGCTACAGATCAAACTCTCAAACTCTACAAATCAAATTTACGAGGGGAGCAAACAGACCGTGGAATGACATGATATTGATGGCTAACGTGGACCAGATCCTGGAAAAAAGTCTTGTTAGACCGCAAAAGAACAAATTGGTAAAATATGAGGTCACACGTCTCATGCCTTCTAAGGACCATCTAATGGTCCTTGACAAAGAAGTACTCTGCTATTAATAAATTGCTTTCAGAATAAGATATCCTGAAATTTTACCTGTGCCTTTTGGAGTGAAATGTTAAGTCTCAGTTCATTTTCTAAGAATGCACAAACCATACCCAAAGAAGAAAATTTAGGATGATTGTGAGAAAGAAAAAGTCCTCCTGATCAGATCTGGTCTAGGCTCCCAAGGAAACTGACAGAAACTCTATCTTTTTTGCTGTTTAAAACTAGCCTAATAAAGCAACAGTAAATGTTCTCTAGGAAACAAACCCATAGTTGCACATGTGACCTGATGCAACTTTCTCATCAAATAAAAAAAGTGACGTTTGTAATTGCAATTACCATCTGTATTAACAAATGCTACACTTTGTGTAGCCCAACAGACAGACAAAAACATCAAAAAATGATTAAACAAGACACTGCCATCAATCATTACGCAAAGTAATTGAGAGCAATTTACTTACCTTTCATAAAAGGAATAGAAAAAATGCAGTGAAAAAATGAAGGCAGACAACAAGGGTAGTAAATACTATGAAAGAACTGAATAAAGAAGCAAATTCATTAAAATAAGGCACTACAACAAACTGAGACCTGAGTTTGACGGTAACGCTTAACTTTATTTTAATACTATCTTCAAGAGAATCTCTTGGGAAAAAATATCTTTCTGAAATTTTTAAGCTTCCCAATCCATGTAGTCCTTTGTTCTTTTTACTGTGGCTATGCTTCCTTTTTGAGTTCTGTTCTTATAAATTTCACCTCAAGTTAGTCCAGTGATAACCTCTGGATTGACTGAGACTACAGTTTAGATCACAGAATAGTTTCAAGTGACTAAAAACCATAGTCAAAGGGATACAGATTAGGAAGAAAAAGCTAAGGTATTTTCTCCCGCTCCCTCTCCACCCCTACCATTCACAGGCTCCCAAGTATGAGACGCAGGTTCAACAGAAGTTCTCATTCAGTAATTTTACCATAAAATATGTTCTTTAGCAGAAGCTGCCCAAAGCTGTGTTGTCCCAAATGAAAATAACAAGAGACACCAAAGAATCACCAATTTGCTGCTAATGCAGAAGCTAGGAATTTGTTCAGTGGTTTGGTGATCGCAGGAAAGAGTATTTGAGGCCAAATCATGGAAACAGACACACTCAGGTGTTGTTCTGACTTCTGAATATAAATATTTTAGTCACCCTTAATACAGACTATTCATGTTTTTCTCATTGTATTAACAAGTGAAATTTCTTTTGCTCCCTGTTTCACAATTCTGCCAAAAAAACCCCACCTGTTCTCTCCTCTCTTCCATATCTTCAGATATTTTGCATGGTGGTGCAGTAGCTGTCAGACTTGGGGAGTTAGGATGAAAGATGCCAAAAAACTAGCACTACCAGGAGACCCACCTCCTTGTGAAAAGGACATCATGCTTCACAGCATGGAGAACAGAGACTCCTGCAGGATGCTATATGTCTTGGATTCCCATCAGCTCCCAAAGGGTGTAGCACTTCACAAGCTTGGGCCTCAAATGATTTTAATCCTGACTCAACATGCCCTCCTTTAACAGCCCTTGTTACTCATACAAGAGGTGAAATATCAGATTTACAGGAGAGAAATGCTACATACGGTCCCATTTTATGAAATTATATCTTTTTAATCAAAGTACAGTTCATGACTGAGATCATTATAAAATGTTAGCATGTTTCATTTTTACAGTTTTTATGAAATACATTTTTGTTCTAACGGCTGAACCTTTCAGTTACTTTCATATGCTGTGTTAGGTAATGTAAATTTGTATTAATCTCATTCACAGTTCTTACATGTATCTCCCTAGAGACTACACAAAACTCCTTGTGAAAGAAGAATAGTCTTGGCTGCTATAAAGTTTTATTCCTCTTTACTTTTGCAGGATGACTCTAGTAAGGAAAACATTTTGTACTCGTGTTGTCATCTTCATTAAGATTATATTTTCATTTGTTTGCATTTCACTTCAGCAACTATTCAGCGCTAAAAATCTTTATAAATAAATATTTTAAACACATACACTCTATCTTCTTGAAACTTATAATGCCACTAAAGATGAATGTCAGCAGTCAATGTTTCAGTTGTGAGCAACAGATGAAGTAGATTTCAATGCTTACTTATTTTTCAGACAAAAAAAGACAATAAATTTAATTTATGAAACATCACCTGCAGTGTAGTCAAATATTTACGTCCAATGTTTTGCTTACCTGAGTTTTACAGAAGGGTATTATATGACTGATGTAATGGTTTAAATAACCTTTGGGTTTTCAATTCCGTAAAAACTCATTCTATCTCTCTCTGTATAAATTACACAAATTTATGATGAATCCATGGGACAACAAGCTTTTCAGGTCACTCCACTCATAATTACAACTAATTAAAATGTGCCAAAGAAAGGATAGAAATTTATCACTGCTCATTAAACCTGTAAAGACTCTGTTAATTAGATGTCAGACTCAGTAATTCACATAAATGTTTGCTGCCAGTCTAAATTTAGTGAAAAAATAAACGCATTTATAGCCACTGCTGCAAGAAAGGAGATAGGTAGTGTTGAATTAAAAGGGTTGAAAGCTTTCTATACTACAAATCTCATACTTTACCTATATGCTTTTTATCTTGAAAACAGTGTGCATGAATTGTCTGCTGCCATTTTTTTCTCCAAAACTTAAATACCCATTTGATGAAAGGGAAAGGTAATGCCACACCATAATTTTTGTAACATCCTATTTTCAAATATTGCTTACATGCATTACTATACATTAATTTGCAAGAGTTAATTAAAAATCAATATACACTAGCAGTTATCACACTATTGCATCATCTATGTTCTTACTCAAGAACATTATATTTTTATTGTTTTGCCACCCACAGCAACCAGGAATTGGTTCCACTGTGTTCCCCAAAATTTATAACCAAACCTCCAATGCTTCAGCTGAGTCTTCTCACAGGACATCTCATAGAGGTCAAAGGATGTTAGTATGAGACACTGTATATATTGATTAATTTGGAAGTGAGTCATCAATTCAAGACATAATTGATAAGTCAGAATGTAATAACATAAATTGTGTACTTTACAGATTAGCTGCATGTACAGGTTGTAATTACAACTTCACTATACTCTTCCTAGGGTCTTTCATCACGGAGAAGAGGAATGTATGGTGATACCAACTGAGAATTTTCACTTGTGCATTTCTAAAGGAGAAAAAAAAAAGTGCTGAGGTGTCTAGAATACCAATATCGTAAAGCTGTTATATTTCAAAGGCAGAGTAATATATAAGTTGTTGTACATTTTAATCATTGATATTCCAAATTGCATTGATGTTTTCTGAGATTTAGTCATGGAAATCCCTACAAACAGGCATTATTAAAAACCAAGAGACTTCTTAGTCTGTGGAAGGAGTCAGGAATTTGTTCAGCTGTGTTTACTGCTTTGAAACCTGACTCAGAGTGCTAACACACAACTCTGACTACCGCCACTGCTTTAGGCTCTAGGATAGCCTTTATGCCTGGCCTGCACAATAACTGTGAGTTAGCCCTACATTTTCCATAATGCCTTCCATCTACTTAGCTTTAATTTAAGTACTTGCCTTAAAGGCAATTTAGTCTCTGCATATGTTTTTTTTTCTCCTACTGTGAGGAATTTCAAGTTAGGCACATAATACAGAAGAAATGAGACCCCATCATTCAGTCCTTTCTCATCTGAATAGTTCAATTGTCTCAACGGGGCTGTTTAGATAAGCAGATCAGGACCTAGTTATCTTGGTTAACCCCAAGCCTTCATAAAGCAAGAGAGCTATATGAAAAATCCCATTAGCTACAGGCATTCATTTATCCTCTATTCAATTAGTATCTTTGGTGAGACATGTTGCTGGAGGAAGTAGGTGGACGAAATGTTCCATGGTGATATTTGATTAATTAACAACATTTCAACTGAATTATTTTTATGCTCTGGGTTTGGATGCACAGGAAAGTGTGCATCCAAAGGTTTGTTTCCACAAAAATGATGAGAAAACAAATCCCCACGTGGTCTATCTCTCCTACAGATATTTCAGAAGAAATTCTAAATATCTTGCTAAATATTTTTTCAGTAGAAGTTACTATCTAAACGCCAATGTTCCAACCAAGTGCCAAGGGGGAAAAAAAAAAACTCAAACCTCTTATCTGCTGGAAGAAATTTTTGCAGGAAGAGAAGAGACCATGTTCATGGAAAACTTGCTGTACAGAAACAATACATTGAAATCAACTTGAAATTTTCTCTGAAGGCTAATTTTTCATTAGATTTTCTAAGATTTTGCTTCTAAGTCAAACAGCCAGTACATAACACAGCCAAACTTAAGAGAATAACTATACGGTCAACAAGAATAATAAAGAAATAGATTATTTACTAATCACTCAGTCCTCTTTTAAAAGATCAGAGAAAAATAACATAAAGAAAAAGAAAGAAGCATATTAGACAGTCAGAAGAGGGGTATTTTCAGGAGTTTTAGCTGGTACAGAATGTGTTTCTTCTAAATTTACAACATCTGCTGATTTAGCTTACTGTGGCCTCAGTGCTG
This sequence comes from Aptenodytes forsteri, assembly GCF_000699145.1. Taxonomy (NCBI): domain Eukaryota; kingdom Metazoa; phylum Chordata; class Aves; order Sphenisciformes; family Spheniscidae; genus Aptenodytes; species Aptenodytes forsteri. The sequence continues at coordinate 3,888,505 of NW_008794543.1, read as the reverse complement.
TAACTGGATTCACATAGTTATCTCCATCTGTGAGTCTGCAAAGGCTCCTGGGGCAAGTGCCTATTGAGCAGAGCCAATAGCAGTCCCATCCAAAAGTTAGTAGGTTCAACTTCTAAAATTTTAGATGCCCTATTACTGTTTTCAAATAACAGTTACATTATTGCCTTGCTTCTATCATATAGGCCTATATGAAGACAATAGGGACTAATAATTTGGCTGTAGAAATAACATTTGCCTAAAAAATTCCACATTAAGCAGCTCCCTACTGTCCCACCTCTCATAGCTCAAATCCTCACTAAATTATCTTAGGATATCCAGGAAAAGCAAAACCTTACTTGCTGGAAAAGTCTTTCCCCAGGACAGAAAAGTGACAATGTAGCCAGCAGTTACCAAAATAAATAAATATCCCCGTTGCCTTCTGTGAAGTTTTACAAAGAAAAACTTGAAGAATGAGAATTTGATGTCCAACAATAATAAGAAATAGTATTTGCTCTTTACATAGATCTAGCCTACACTTGCTCCAAGTTCCACATACTGGGTATTTACAAAGGAGACACTAGCTACCTTCTTACACAGTGCAAAGGCTATGATTGTGACAATTCAGTATATTACTGGGGAAGAGCCTAAAGAACTACTATACTGTCCTGGTTTTATTTAAACCTGTATGAGAACTTTCTATCAAATCCAAACAGACAGACAAACCCCAAGGCACACATAACTGAGTCACTGTCTTCTTGCTAATCTGATAAAATAGACACTGGGTTCTCTTGTTTATGGATATATTTCTTTATTTACCTTCTTTAGTTCCTTTGACTTGAGCCAGAAGAACTAGCTAGCAGAACAGTGACTATTCAAGATCAAAACTCTAAATGTTATCAATTAATAGATTTAGAAAGCAACAAAGTTTGGGGTTGGGTTTTTTTTGGGTGTGGGGGTAGGTTTTTTTGTTGTTTAAGTGCATTCATTGTCATTCCTTTAATATTTTCTTCTGGCTAAGGGTCCAATTAATACCCCCAAAACATTGTTCCTATCCTGAAAGCAGCTGATGTAGTCACCTCCTTCTGCCCTGAACTCCCCACCCAAGCAAAAACTCCAAAACATTGTGGGTTACTTGGAATGACAAACAATTGCCATTTTTAAACACAAATTACACATAGAACTGTGAAGTAATTGTGTTATCAGGTTTAAACAACATATCTATTCTGCCCCCCCCCCAAGCCTAGTATTCTTTATTTATTTCTTTCCATCCTTTCCTCACTCATTTAAACAAATCTGTGACCCACAACTCCTCTACTAAATCTGTGCTGTGACGGTGACAGATAATTTTTTTTTTAGTTGATTTTAGCTGATTGGTTGAGACAAAACACCCACAGATGTCAGCTGCTGTTCTATCAGACTTATTGAGACAATGAGATAAATTTGGAACAGATAGTAAAAATTACACCAAGAATACATTTAGAACAAGGCTAGAAATAGTACAAAACTATTATTTTAGATGTGAACGCATGAAGTTCCATCACAACAGCAACAAAATCACATCACCGGTCAGACAGACAGACAGCTCTCATTCTGTCCGTCATGGTTTCAGCATTTTTATATTAAATGACTACTTATACCAATAACTGAACCTCATTAACATTGCTACACTGTGAAAGTCAATGAAAGTAGCCCTTGGTTTAACGATCACCACTCAGCTCATAAGAGGTGACAAAAGTGTTAGTCAGGCATATCTTCCAGCGCTTGACTGTGCATAGACACTCATGAAGATGTAATGCAGCCTGATCTCCCCCCCCGTATAACAACCAGCGCAACTAAGAAAAGGCGACGGGTGATAGTAGTAGGCAAGTCTCTTCTGAGAGGTACAGAGGCACCCATATGCCAACTGGACGTACTCTCTAGAGAGATGTGCTGCTTACTGGGGGCTGGCATCAGGGATGTCACCGAGAGGCTGCCAAGCCTCGTACAGTCCACTGACTATTATCCCCTGCTGCTGTTTCACGTGGGCACCAGTGACACAGCCAGGAGCAGTCTGAGGACTATCAAGAAGGACTACAGAGCCCTGGGAGTGGTGGTAAGAGACTCAGGAGCGCAGGTAGTTCCAAGCCTCGTACAGTCCACTGACTATTATCCCCTGCTGCTGTTTCACGTGGGCACCAGTGACACAGCCAGGAGCAGTCTGAGGACTATCAAGAAGGACTACAGAGCCCTGGGAGTGGTGGTAAGAGACTCAGGAGCGCAGGTAGTTCTTTCATCAATCCTGCTGGTCAAAGGGAAGGGGT